>NW_019724742.1:4037567-4211050 GCF_002891405.2 Cryptotermes secundus
TATTCTATGTGGCTGGGGGTGGACCTCTTGCGTCTTATCGCTGTGTATTACTCATATGACCATCTCCAGTGGCCTAGTTAGCGGAGCGTCTTGCATACGGTATTACGCATGAATGCTGATTATCGCATTCTTAACCTCATTGCGTGTCCATGTGTTGTCATCTTTGCTCTTTCACTGCAAAACACCTTTCGCAAGTCTCCAGGCACCTAGGTAATGACTTAAATTTTCAATCCCCAAATTTGGTCCTCAACAGTGTGTGTTTGTGTATGTATAAAATCTTTTAAGACACAGCTCAATTTTAATTCCAATCAGAATAGTTTTAATATTTTAAAAAATTGAAATTTTAATATTTTATAACATAAGGGCGTTAGAGTAACAACATACCTGTACACCGCACTTGCGGTGTGTAAGCACTGACCAGTGTGGGGAGGTATAGCGGGTAGAAAGCAAGGTGATTGTGTAAGCTCTGCCTTCCTGATGATGGCCGCGGTAGGCCGAAACATGTAGTCAGTGCAAACGCATGGTGTGTTGATACCAGGACCGTGTCTACTGAACGACAGCAATAAACGTTCTTTTACTACGACCTGCCCATTTATTGATAAATTGTAAATTTGTAATTTTACCTGCCTAGACCGAAAGACTGTAAGTAGTATGACGTATTGTGAATGTTTGGCCCCGATTTAGAGCGAGTGGCGTGCGGCATGTGGCATGTGGATACTCACATTATATGGTTTGTGTCCACAGGACCTACAGGGGGTTGGTCGTGGTAGGATGTAAGAAGTTGCTCATTTTATGCACGATGAGCGCCGTACGTGCTATCTGATTCTGTGTGGACTTTATAATTCGCAGAAATGTTGTTCACACTAAAGAAATGAAATACAAAACATGTTTTATTATACACCCCAAAAAATATGTTTTGAAAGAGCTAGAAAGGGTTAACAGAACCTTTGAATGCCATTTTATTTACTCAACGAACCAGGCATCTGAATCTGCAAATGGGGGGATTAATAGATACAGTCATTGAATTGGATTGAACTGAATTGAATTGAATTGAATTGTTGCTGCCTGTGCCATTTAACTGTGTGATTAGAAATTGTATAGCACTTCAGCGCGATAAGTGAACTTTATTGTTCTCTACCTAACAGTTAAAACTTTCATTCCCATAGTGCATAAGCTGTGAAATTTTCATGTCAGTTAAAATTCGTATTTTTCTATTGTGGCATGTGTGCTGAAAGCCAGAACTGTGAAGCCAGTAAAGGTAACCGTTGTTAGGGAATGACTCTGCAAACACTCCCGTCGCTATGCAGTGGCTCAGTAGCCGTGACGTGATGGACGCAACAATAGAAGACGCGTCTTCATTCACATAGCAACTCAGCCTTTACCTTTGACCGTTTCTTCCTGCCCGCAATTCTGTCTGAGGCGCTCGGTTCGCGACATTGGCAATTGCTGGTTAATCTCGTGATTAGAGATTGCGTTTACGCCTGAATCGATATTTGATATTCCAGTCGTGTTATGCACTGCCTTGCTTACATTGTGTACATATTAAGGAAGCTAATTACTGCGTTAATAACTTGATTTCAGGTTGTTACGGACAACCTGCGTGACGTCAACATCACCTGTTAGCGCCAAGAAGAATATTGCTGATGGTGAAATTTCTGCACCAGTGCATTTAACTGCAGCCATTGGTGAGTGAACCATGTTACCATGATTCCGCACTTCTGTGGATATGTAGCTCCTGTTGAGCGAAGAGTGTTATGCTGACCGAATGACATGTGTGGATATGTAGCTTCTGTTGAGCGAAGAGTGTTATGCTGACCGAATGACATGTGTGGATATGTAGCTTCTGTTGAGCGAAGAGTGTTATGCTGACCGAATGACATGTGTGGATATGTAGCTTCTGTTGAGCGAAGAGTGTTATGCTGACCGAATGACATGTGTGGATATGTAGCTTCTGTTGAGCGAAGAGTGTTATGCTGACCGAATGACATGTGTGGATATGTAGCTTCTGTTGAGCGAAGAGTGTTATGCTGACCGAATGACATGTGTGGATATGTAGCTTCTGTTGAGCGAAGAGTGTTATGCTGACCGAATGACATGTGTGGATATGTAGCTTCTGTTGAGCGAAGAGTGTTATGCTGACCGAATGACATGTGTGGATATGTAGCTTCTGTTGAGCGAAGAGTGTTATGCTGACCGAATGACATGTGTGGATATGTAGCTTCTGTTGAGCGAAGAGTGTTATGCTGACCGAATGACATGTGTGGATATGTAGCTTCTGTTGAGCGAAGAGTGTTATGCTGACCGAATGACATGTGTGGATATGTAGCTTCTGTTGAGCGAAGAGTGTTATGCTGACCGAATGACATGTGTGGATATGTAGCTTCTGTTGAGCGAAGAGTGTTATGCTGACCGAATGACATGTGTGGATATGTAGCTTCTGTTGAGCGAAGAGTGTTATGCTGACCGAATGACATGTGTGGATATGTAGCTTCTGTTGAGCGAAGAGTGTTATGCTGACCGAATGACATGTGTGGATATGTAGCTTCTGTTGAGCGAAGAGTGTTATGCTGACCGAATGACATGTGTGGATATGTAGCTTCTGTTGAGCGAAGAGTGTTATGCTGACCGAATGACATGTGTGGATATGTAGCTTCTGTTGAGCGAAGAGTGTTATGCTGACCGAATGACATGTGTGGATATGTAGCTTCTGTTGAGCGAAGAGTGTTATGCTGACCGAATGACATGTGTGGATATGTAGCTTCTGTTGAGCGAAGAGTGTTATGCTGACCGAATGACATGTGTGGATATGTAGCTTCTGTTGAGCGAAGAGTGTTATGCTGACCGAATGACATGTGTGGATATGTAGCTTCTGTTGAGCGAAGAGTGTTATGCTGACCGAATGACATGTGTGGATATGTAGCTTCTGTTGAGCGAAGAGTGTTATGCTGACCGAATGACATGTGTGGATATGTAGCTTCTGTTGAGCGAAGAGTGTTATGCTGACCGAATGACATGTGTGGATATGTAGCTTCTGTTGAGCGAAGAGTGTTATGCTGACCGAAAGACATGTGTGGACGTGTAGCTTCTGTTGTGCGAAGAGTGTTATGCTGACCGAATGACTTGTGTAGATTTGTAGCTTCTGGCGAGTGAACAGTGGTATATAACTTTTTTGCTGTGTAGCTTGTAACGAAGAAAAGACGTCAAGATTGTTTACCTTTGCATTGTTCCATGTTTGAGCCTTCTATACAACTGTTTTTCAATTGGTGCTCCGGTCAATACCGATTCTCTGCAGCCCAGAATATTTCTCTTCTCGAGCATTTAACAAGTTTAAAAGCCGGATGTCCGATAATTGTTATAATATCTATAATAATTATCATAGCGTTAAATTATTTATTATAATGGAGTGTGAACCCCGTCATTGGTCAAGTTGTTATGAAGAATCTTAGAGTTCTGTGCTCTGTAATCCACGTCGATGGTACGCAAGTGACAGCACCAGCCCACAGCGCATACGCCTGCGCCACTCGCAAAGCGGTTGTTCGTGTGTCAGTATTTCCGTATGTTAGACCGTTCGGTGAATGGTTATGGAAAATTCGTTGTGCGAGTGCTGTTGATATGGCAACATGCGAGTACTCCTTCACACTAATAACATTACGTCCGCTTGCTACCCTGTGAACAAAAAGACGTGAAGTGAGTGTTACGGATGGCGACGAACTGCGTCAGCAAAAAACACCACAAGTAATATACGTTGTTGTCAACCTTCATTGCCGGATCGCAAAAATTGTAAAGTATTGCCACGTATTTAGGGGCGTGTGTCTGTAGACCACTCGGAACTACAAGTAATTACAGCGCTATCCCTGAACTCCACACTTTACAAATCACTAACAAAATTTTCCCGTAAATGTCCGTACACCTAACGAGAGCGAAAAATAGAACTGCGGATGAGAATAATTAGACAAATTATCATTATCAACATCATCACCATCATTATCATCTTTGTTAACTAAGGGCCAGGTCATGAAGACGGATGGTGCAGTGGAGGTATAAATCCACGCATTCTTAACTGCGGCAATAATTGCGACGGAATCTTTATTGCACGGGGAAATAGTTTGTCGGACAGGATGCTGGATGGACCTCAGAGATGGTCTGAATGCTTCGCAGAATGTCGAAACCGCTGATCTATGCGAAGCCTCGAACCCCCCTTCCTCTGTCTCAAAGTTTAACGCAGTCACTGCAGAGGTATGCACCTGCCCCCGCTTGTTTTAGTCACTCATGCACAACACTGTCGCTCCAAGTCGCTTCGCCGCTTTCAGCAATTAATGTCAAAAGCGTCTGCCCAAAAGTAACTAAATATTCATCCTGTACTGCCTCGTGTTTATAAATATGCATGTATGAATTTCCGTGCTTTTAATACACAATAGGGTTTACTGTAAAACATTTCTGCACAGAAGCGTGACGTACCTTTCATTCCCGATATCTCAGCATGCCTGACTGCAAACTGGAAGGCTGGTTTCATGAATATACAGAGTGTCCATGGAGGAAAAGTCAGTATTCTGGGAGGTCATAGTATCGGCCATTCTAGATAGGAAAGAGTGTATGTACATGTGTCCTACTCCGAACGGTTTCCGAGGTAGAGCTACTTCACTGTGCAGTACACTGTACGGACGAGTAACACGCCTAATGTAAAAGTCACCGTGAGGTCTGGTGAATGAATACTGAGGTTTCTGAGGGAAATTACTGCCTCTGCCTTTATCCCAGAAGTCACCGTGTAGTGTAGTACCGAAGTTTCGGAGAATATGCTGCCTCAATATTGGAGGCTGAAATTCACGTGTTGTGTTATTGGGGCGGAAGATATAAGTTAATTTATTCCTCGAAAACGTTGCTAGCCACTTACAAGAATCCGCGTTGTCAGGACCAGTAGAATGAGCCTGTTTTTAATTCCATCGTCAGTTTCGTTGAGCGTTTCTTTTAACTGCACCATTCAGCCCATAATGCTGGTGGTTGAGTGTAGATTAATTATATCTGAAAATGTTGCTCTGTACGAGCAATCAATGGACATCGACGTCATTAGATTGACCAATATCGCAAATAACTGATTTGGAAACCTCTTCAGTCCCATCACAATAGAGCGTTTAGTATGAGAGCAGAAGTTCAAGGACAGGGTTTGCTGAACTGCAGATGTTAAGTGGTAGAAATGTTCTGAGGCTCTGATAATTCATCCGATACGAATTTCCATTACAGTTGTAATTACATTTGACACTGCAGACGCCTTGGTATGTGAAGGAGGTTCAGAGTGAGTCCAGCGAAGCGGAATAATGGCATAAGGCGATGCGGGCTTTGTGAAGCGGGAGCATCGACACGTAGACTTATGTCGGAGCGCGATTAATGCGCTGTTGTAGGATTCGAGGCCAGAAGTCTTTGTTACATCGTTCCTTGGCTAACAAAAAGAAAGGGCTTTACTACAGCGATGGGTCCGAATTCGAGTGTCAGTCGGGTTAAGATTTTCCTCTTCTCCACAGCGTGAAGTCCTGCCCTGAGGCCCACACAGCTTCCTTTCCAATGGGCACCGTAGGTTTCTTCCCCGGGAATAAAGCAGTCGGGACATGTTCAAATAGTGCCGAGGTCAAGAAAACCTGGACCTATACATCAACTCCACCGGTCACAGTAGCGAGCGGTCTAAGGCATGTACTGTCTTAGCTCGCTTGGAAACCGGGATCGTGGGTTCGAATTCCTCTCAGGGCATGGATGTTTAGTTTGTGTGTGCGCGTTTTTCTGTGTTTATGTACAGGTAGAGGCCTTGCGACGAGCTGATCACCCGCCCAAGGAGTCCTACCGAATGTGTAAGATCTAGAAAAACCGAAGTGAACGGAGAAGTTCATGGAGTAGGCCTAGGCCCACTGGGGCTGTAGTGCCAAGGAAAAAAAATACATCAACTCCCCCATACGTCTTCATTGCATAGTGCTTAATTAGTTCAGCACAGGGACAACTTTACTTTTACTTTGCCCATCGTCGGAAATCTTTACAGTTCAAGAGGGCGGGCTTCTGGCGTGTAACCGACTTGTAGCACATTTCGAAGTAACTCTCGACATAATATTCAGGGTGGAAGGAAGCAAGGAGCCGTTAGAAGGAGAGCTTTGATACACGGACAAAAGGGGAATGACGGTTCGAGAAGGCTAAGAAGAATGCGTTTCAGCACTCACAGCTTTATCGGAAGCCCAACACCCAGCTTTGGTTTAGTTAGACCCGTGGGTCGCATCACAAAGCGTCCATGCAGTCTAACTGGATAGCACGTACGCACGAACGGCGTTCCCATGTTCAGCAGGTCCCTTTGCACTGCGTCACGAGACGTCTGTATATTAAACACGGCTCTCTGTACTGGATCTGCTAGTGTCATCTGTGGGCGTAACAGTCGAACCCCGGAACTCAAATCATGCAGAAAACCACGAAGAACCTTCCCCGACCCTTCTGACCTCCTCTCTGACTTTCTACCCTCCTTGCTAACAGGGGAGATCTTTATGGCAGCCATGTCAAAACTGGGTTGGCTGATCGTATTGATTAAGCATGTCATATGGGCCGGTTTCTTGTATCTGTTACTTTCAAGATCCATCCCAGCCTGCCCTATAGCCAGCCTTCTTCCTAGGCATGTTGGGCTAATTTTCATCTTTCCATATGCATGTACTTGTGCTCCCTTCTCTATCTTAGCTTCAGGTCTGTATATGCATTATCATGATCTTACTAAGGTGCATTTCCTGCTGTCTGCGAAGAGCTAGCCGTCATTGACCTTGGCTCTTTCTAGCAGAATCAACAGAACCTTTGCCTCCACTCCATCATCTGAGGACGAGAACGGGTCCAGTTTCCTATTCGGTTTGATTTTAGAAAAGCGGAAATTGGAGAAACCCCCAAAACAATATTTTTTAGTGTTAATACACCATCGTCAGAATCCCTTATAAATCACTTATAATGAGCTGGCTTTTTGTCTGTTTGTCATCATTCATGGTGCTTTACTGAAATGTTCTATTAAGTATGGTAGTTTGGTATGAGGGCCCGTTGCTAGGAAACGACTGGGACAAAACTAGACAACGCCCGTTGCTAGATAAGGACCTGTTAACAGCAACTGAGGAAAGATGTTTTCTCTCTTGTCGGTGACTAGATGTCATAAGCAGGACAGTTAGTGAAATGAAATCAGTTGAGTGGAGTTAGTGAAGAGAGTTCGTTGATGAGTGGCTGAGTTAGTCTTTCAGGGAACTGCTGAGGTGCAGTTGTGAGCTCTTGCTTGTGGAAGCTGGTAGCTGAGGCCGGCGATATTTCGGGAATTCACAGTAAAGGGAACGCCCGCTGTTGGAAGCCGCTACCAACAAATGGCATTGAAGACCTGACTGTGGGCACTAGTGTGTGTAACAGTGAACTGTATAGTTACGTGCTGTATCAAAGAGTCCACTAAATCCGATCATCAATTCAAACACCACATGTATTCACTCCTTCTCGTGACAGTACGTATAGAGTATACAATACAGACCATTTCTGCTGTGATAAAAAGTGGCAATATTTAATAGTGCTCTCTATAACAATAAAACATTAATATTTCCATTTCTTAATAAAATTTTTATACTTTGGCACTGAAGGGAAAAGACCTCTGAAGTGGTCCAGAAATAAACGCTGTTTATTAGTACCACAACAAATAAGACATTTTAATAATTCAGTATATCAATATTTTAATGTTTTGCATGAAGTTCTATACGTTGACATTAACACTGACAAATAACACTTATGTCTTCCCACATTTGTAAACGTTGACCATTGTAAGGGAAAATAGCAGCAAATTAGTGTAAATAATTTACCTGATGATGGCCATAAAAAGCCGAAGCATATTCTAAAATAATATATAAAATTTATGCACGAATTTACATCTTGAACTTATATAGGAAATACAGCGCTGAAACCACGGGTTGTGCGCCTTGAGTCTGAGCAGAAAATTGAAGTATGGCGTCTCATACCTGCAACGCTAACGAGGGACTAGACTGCGAACTGAATAGGAAATAGAGCACGATAAATAGAAAAGTACAACATACCAACACAATAAAAGTAATAAAGAAAACGGAGAGATTTACAAGAGAGTAGAAAATAAAACACAAGTCATCACCTCTGCAGATGAAGTAGCAATCCTACGCTACAGGCCTAAAGAGTTACGGAAGCTGAAACAGCAGTCCTATGCTACAGACCAAAAGAGTTACGGAAGCTGAAGTAGCAGTCCTACGCTGCAGACCAAAAGAGTTACGGAAGCTGAAGCAGCAGTCCTACGCTACAGACCAAAAGAGTTACGGAAGCTGAAAGAGAAGTCCTACACTACAGACCAAAAGAGTTACGGAAGCTGAAACAGAAGTCCTACACTACAGACCAAAAGAGTTACGGAAGCTGAAACAGAAGTCCTACACTACAGACCAAAAGAGTTACGGAAGCTGAAACAGAAGTCCTACACTACAGACCAAAAGAGTTACGGAAGCTGAAACAGAAGTCCTACACTACAGACCAAAAGAGTTACGGAAGCTGAAACAGAAGTCCTACACTACAGACCAAAAGAGTTACGGAAGCTGAAACAGAAGTCCTACACTACAGACCAAAAGAGTTACGGAAGCTGAAACAGAAGTCCTACACTACAGACCAAAAGAGTTACGGAAGCTGAAACAGAAGTCCTACACTACAGACCAAAAGAGTTACGGAAGCTGAAACAGAAGTCCTACACTACAGACCAAAAGAGTTACGGAAGCTGAAACAGAAGTCCTACACTACAGACCAAAAGAGTTGCGGAAGCTGAAACAGAAGTCCTACACTACAGACCAAAAGACTTGCGGAAGCTGAAACAGCAGTATGTAAGTGGGATATGAAAGACCAAGCAACAGAAAACTTGCAGAGCTAAAATAAAGGGGGCAACCCAAATGTTTCTAAAGAAGAAGTGTCAGATAATGATATAAATCTAAAGTAGAGCGCAGTGAGCTAAGTGTAACAAAAACAGATAAAATTAATAGAAGAAAACCCCGAATTTACCGAAAAAATCGGTAATTTTATCACAGCCAAATCGCGCAGACACAGACAGCATGATGATCTGGACCCAGTGATTGAGGTTAGCTCTTTCTAAGGGACCCTACAGAGTAGTTGTCTACCCCCTCCCACACCTGAGAAGAGAAACAAATCCAGTTTCCGAAACTTTTTTTCTACTTTTTAGAAAAGCGAACGATGGGCAGAGTCCGAAAACGTTGTAATTCTGAGTGTAATATACACTCGTCAGAAGCCTCTAGAATATACGAGTGGAAGGTACTTATGTAACATCTTCCCTTACTAGAGGATGGGTGTCTCGTTTTGTCACGTGTACTTATCACACATACAGAATAGGTCTAAAAGTCAAAATCTGCGTTAACGCCAGTCAATTTATATTGGTACCAAGCCCCTTGAGGATCATGACCAGAGTCTAGGAAGTCAGAGTTACATTGCGACTGACGGTCTGTTAGTAATTCTTGGTGTCGAGCCCGTCTGGGGCTCATGACCAGATAGTTATTACTGTTTGACAGTTACGGTCTTGTTCTGGTGGGGCGCCCTCTCTAACGAGAGGACGCGTCTGTTTTGTATATGCTGCTGGTCCTTGCTAGCGCAGTCTCTCTCGGGTCTGAGTCCCTTGGGACTGGCTAACATATTTTACTGTCTCAGATTTGAGACTTCCCTTTTCGCCTCCTCCTACGACTCGCAGGGTCACGGTGGAGGTATTCGACCCCGCCTCCTGACGGGTGCAGAGTTTACAGCTAACTGGCCCTGCTTAAAACATGTCGGTACGGACAACGTAGAAAACACCGTTCCTCTACTGCAGTGCAGTTCTTGCTTTCGTGTCTATTGTGTTCACCACCCGATCGCTACTTAGTCATTTCCTAGCAACGGTTGTTATTTGAAGAGTCATTACTTAGCAACGGTTGTTGTATAGTTGATTATTTTGCGGTCGTTGCCTAGCGACAGTTCTACTTCCATATATATATATATATATATATATATATATATATATATATACACACACATGATATTTATTGTTTTGTAAAGTGTTTGTGGCCACAAGTACAACATTCTGCAGCAACTTGTGGACTCAGTAGAAACCAAGCAGTTATTTCGCATCACAATGGGGGGAATTAAGTAGCGGCGATGAGAGTAAAGCAGGCACAGAAATAATTTGAAATTCTGATTTTAGCGCTCAAAGGAAAGCACAGACACTTTGAAGTACGTCGGAGATGACAAGCCGGGAACGACCTACGGAAAGTAGGAATAAAGACAAGGATCAAAAAGGATCGGATATAAGAGAGAAAGAGAAGGGGGGGAGGCCCTGTCTCTGCGGAATTGAATTGCAAAAGGAAACGAAATCACGACAGACGATTGTTCCGCCAGAGCGCGCTGGGCCCGCCTCGGGTTCAAGTACGACTTTGTAGGACTCAGTGGGTTTCGTATTCAAGTGCGGCTTACTGAGACTTCTGTTCCCCCCCCCCACCACCACCACATTATAGGCATAGGGCGAATTTTCTGAACAGAATAGCCGTTAAGGTTATTTGCCGACCAAAATTAAAGGGAGAATGACACAACTTTTCGCCCAAGTCTGTGCTCGGTAATGACATGAACAACTACGTGGGCAAGTGCATACATTATATTACCCATAAACTAACTCTTTGATATTAAACTCACTACATGGAACTGAGCCCTTCTTTAGAAGCTGCGAATTTTGTACCTACCCCAAAATTTCTCAATATTTTATGCGACCAGAAGGTCCGTTACCGTGTTCGCAAGAGCCCTCTACTGGTCCATATCCTGAGCCAGACCGATACAGTCCATACTACCTCATGCTGTCTCTCCGAGATCCATTTGAATATTATCCTCCCACCTACGTCTTTGTCTCCCTAGTGGTCTCTTTCCTTCAGGCTTTCCTACCAATATCGTATATGTATTCCGGTTCTTTCCCATTCGTGCCACATGCCCTGCCCATCTCATCGACCTTGACTTGATCATTCTAGTTACACTTGGTGAAGAGTACAAGTTATGAAGCTCCTCATTATGCAGTTTTCTCCAACCTAATCATTTATCACTCTCTTCTTGGCAAGACAGATCAACAAACTGCGGGCAGCGAGGCCATCAGTCAGGTGTGACAACAAGCACAAAGGCCTGCTTTGCACCCCTTCAGAACTGATCTACTCACCTGTTACAGGTCAGCCCATACCTCTGCCTATGCAGTACTCAGTGTAGCACAAAGTCCTGCTTTGCACTCCTTCAGATCTGATCTACTCACCTGTTACCAGGTCAGCCCACACCTCTGCCTATGCAGTACTCAGTGTAGCACAAAGTCCTGCTTTGTACCCCTTCAGATCTGATCTACTCACCTGTTACAGGTCAGCCCATACCTCTGCCTATGCAGTACTCAGTGTAGCACAAAGTCCTGCTTTGCACTCCTTCAGATCTGATCTACTCACCTGTTACCAGGTCAGCCCACACCTCTGCCTATGCAGTACTCAGTGTAGCACAAAGTCCTGCTTTGCACTCCTTCAGATCTGATCTACTCACCTGTTACCAGGTCAGCCCACACCTCTGCCTATGCAGTACTCAGTGTAGCACAAAGTCCTGCTTTGCACTCCTTCAGATCTGATCTACTCACCTGTTACCAGGTCAGCCCACACCTCTGCCTATGCAGTACTCAGTGTAGCACAAAGTCCTGCTTTGCACTCCTTCAGATCTGATCTACTCACCTGTTACCAGGTCAGCCCACACCTCTGCCTATGCAGTACTCAGTGTAGCACAAAGTCCTGCTTTGCACTCCTTCAGATCTGATCTACTCACCTGTTACCAGGTCAGCCCACACCTCTGCCTATGCAGTACTCAGTGTAGCACAAAGTCCTGCTTTGCACTCCTTCAGATCTGATCTACTCACCTGTTACCAGGTCAGCCCACACCTCTGCCTATGCAGTACTCAGTGTAGCACAAAGTCCTGCTTTGCACTCCTTCAGATCTGATCTACTCACCTGTTACCAGGTCAGCCCACACCTCTGCCTCTGCAGTACTCAGTGTAGCACAAAGTCCTGCTTTGCACTCCTTCAGATCTGATCTACTCACCTGTTACCAGGTCATACCACACCTCTGCCTCTGCAGTACACAGTACCGTACATTTGGTCTTCAAGGCTCGTCTCGTGGCATCCTCGGACATGATCACGGTAATGTGACATTTCTTTGCAGTGAATCCGCATATAGGTTTGTATAGTGGGTTTGCCTTTAGCTCTGGTTTGGAGGCACTGTGCTACAAACCCGAAGGTCACGGATTCAATTCCCGAAGAGGTCATTGCATTTTCAATTGATCTAATCCTACCAGTCGCACTATTACCCTGGGGTCGATTCGGCCTCTAACAGAAATGAGTACCAATAATCTTCCTGGGGGTAAAAGGCGGCCGGCGCGTAAGGCCGACAACTTCACCGACATCTGTGACAAGCCTCTCTAGAAAATGTGTGAGCCTCGGCGTTTCACATTCTAATGGGCCTGTATGGGCTGTTACAGGGATATTTTTACTTCACCTGTTTTACCTCTAGTTCGAGGCGTTACGTGTTTTTTGTTGTTTTAAGACGCATAGTGGGGTACATACAACGTCACACACAGCTTTGCTTTCACTCATTTCGTGCTGGATTTTGTAAAGAATGGACCACGAAGAATATTATCCAAGCGCGTGAACCCATCCATGCTGACGCAACTCTAAGCACTCTCATGTTCACAACTTCAGTGTTTGGATTGCCGTCGTCTAGGATTTGACGCCGTTTATCCTGGTATATTATTACCTAGTCCATCTCTTTCTCCATCCGTTATGCGTCAAATATACTGCACGATCGACTTGCTATTTTACCCTGAAGATGGAAGCAGCAGGTTCCCCCTAAATATCTGTAGACTTTGAGCAGACTGTACAGGATCACTTGCCAGAAGATAATCATAGTCACCATCATGAAAATCTAAAATCTCACAAGAACCTCATTATTAAAATTTCTAATAAACTAAGCAAGTGTATGGAATGGAGTCAGTGCTTACTGGACTGCACACTACTCGTCATACTCAGCTTCGTGAAAAGCTCAGGTTTTGCTTTTAGCGTAACACCATCTTTCGACCAGAATACACACGGAAATTATATTTTTTAGGAAACATAACTAGATTTCCAAATACGTTACTTAATTTCCTATGTCATAATCCAAAATTTGAAAATTTTCTTCGGATGAACCAGAATTTCCCATGTCGCCTTACGATGTGTACGTGAATGGATTTTGAGTGTCATTTCCTCAGACGTTTACGCGGATATTGAAACACTGCGCGTCTTCTCTTCGCATCAAAGATTGTGTTTCCGCTTTCTATTCCGTGTTTTTCAAATTGCTTCTTTAGCATCCTTCGTATTTGCCTCCAGCGCTCACTTTGTCTTAAATTATCAATTTTCTCTCTTCTATCGGGTTAATCTGTTTCCAGCTTCGAGCTTCTTTGAGTTCCCTGTTACTTTCTGCCTCTACAAGGTGCTTCATAAAGTGGTGAACAAGAAGTTTTAAACGCGTTCTAACGAGCAAGTTTGTTAATGCGGTAAATATTCTGACTTGTATTGGAGAGGTGCCTGGTTCATATCTTGGCTAGGACTTACTGAAGTATTCACTGTTTTCCTCAATCTTTCCACACAAGTACTTGCTTGATTCATGACTGCTCGTTTTCATATTCAGTGCAATTCATTGTTCATTGGTAATCCCCCTATAGGCTTCGTATATTCTGAGCTGCTGGCAGTGTCATCAGATAAATCATAAACACGTAACTAAACCGTGACCGTGGTTATACGGAGTGTCCCAGGAGGAAAGACCAATATTCTGGGAGGTCACAGTATCGGTCATTCTAAGCAAAAAGTGTGTGTGTACATGTGTCCTGTGCCGAACGGTTTCAGAGATGCAGCTATTTCACTGTACAATTACAGAACTGTTGATAAGAAAGAGATATTACTGTTTGTAATGCCGGTATTTATTGTTCAAATGACAAAGTTGGTACGCAGAGATATTGGGTTTTCGGACTTTATCCATCGTCCTGGTTTTAAGATGACTAAGAAAAACACGACGTTTCGGAAACTGGATCTGTTTCCGTCCTCAGGTGAGGGAAAGCACCTATTCTGTTGGTTCCCTTAGAAAGAGCTAGCCTCAATCGCTGGACAACAGATGTCCCAAAACACAAAGGTTATAAACACCTGAGACCAGGCTAAGTCCATAAGAGCTAATAATTGGCCAAATGAAAATTGGCAAGGGAAACCGAAATACTCGGAGAAAACCTGCTTCAGTGCCTCTTTGTTCACCACAAATGCCACATGACCCGACCTGGGCTCGAAACCAGACCGCCGCGGTGGGAAGCTGGCAACTAACCGCCTGCGCTATGGCGCGGCCATTACATCCTTACCAGACTTTCTTTATTTTCTCATTCGAAGGTGCTTAAACACGTGCCTTAATGGCCGATGGCAGCGTTCTCCTCCTTCCGTGACGTCACAAAATTTGTCTGCATCTGTCGCTCTCATAGTTGTCAGATTGCCATACAGCCAGTAGCAGAACTCGTGCAACCCCGCCCTTGCTAACACTATTTATAATATGAGCAGAAAGTGATTAGATATCATTGTCAGGGTTTCCGTGACCTGTAATTTTCAAACCGGAAATAACAAAATAAATGCACGCATGTTGAAGCTACTTAGCATTCTGCAGTATCGAGTCTATAAATAATAAATCTTCCTTAGTTACCCTTTCATATTTTGTAAGCAGTTTTATTTTATTCTTTCCCGGTTTGAAAGTTATAGGACACGCAAGTCCCGACAATAATTTAGAATCAGCTGTAATTAAAATATAGGCGCATACGGAGGAAGGGGCTGCCGACTTATCAGCCGCCCTAACCTTTCGGAGAGGAAAAATTGAAATCGAGGAAAATGAAAATATGCCGAAACCTAAAACGTTATTTTTAAATGTTGGGCTTATATCTTGAAGACTTCAGAGCATCTTTACAAACACCGTTAAATTGACCAAACATGAAGTTAGTAAACAAATATTCAGCTGACCCCCTTAGGAAACGTCCTAGGGGTGCTCGTGACTTCATAGAGCAGTACGTGCAACTGGTAACATGTGGAACATCCCAGTTCAATTGGTCCAGGTAGCAGAAACAATGCAAATGTCACCCGCTAGTCCCTCCGCAGAAATCATCATACACCAGGAACCAATAGCCATGTCCGTCTATTGAATTGCTAAGGAGCTTTAGGATTTAATCAGGATTTCTGAACCATTCCTGCCTACTGGGTTGAACAAATCTCCACGCTAGAAGTGTCGTGGCGTATGACGTCATGAAAAGCGAGCCTAAAATCGATACTATCATATTTACACTACAGACGAAAATATTTATGTTCCGCGTGAGTCTTGGCAAGGAATTAAGTAGGAATGAGCAGTCCGCTTCACTTCGCATCCGCCTGACCGCCGTGACTTAACGGAAACCTCTTGAATAGTCCCTGTTGCTAATCGAACTCTGGACCCTCTCTCATCCAGCCCACAGCCCAGTCTCCATACCGACCCGACTCTCGTAGTTGCGTCTCTAAACAATATTGTGTAGGGGCATCGATATACTAGTTACATGAGGGATACGCAGTGGTGTGCGTGGTTGAGGCACTATGCTACAAGCGGGAAAGGTCGCGGGTTCGATTCCCGATGAGGTCATTGCATTTTTCAATTTACCTGAACCTTCCAGCCTCACTATGACCCTGAGCTCGACTCAGCCTCTAACAGAAATGAGTACCAGGATCTTCCTGAGGATAAGGGGCGGTCGGCGCGTAAGGCTGGCAACGTCGCTGCCATCTGTGAGCCGATTGCCTAGAAAATGTGGGAGCCTCAACGTCTCACAATTCTGTGGGCCTCCTCGGCCTGTTACATAGATAAATTTACCTTTATCGTATTTGCAGGCGAACATATACGTAGGAAGCCTCAAGAAACGAGCAGTTCATATTTACGAGTATTGCGCGGACTAATGGATTCATTTATCGAGCGCAGAACCCCGTGCTTACGAGCATTTCAACAAAATAACACGAAATATTTGAAGATATATGTTATGAGAAAAATAAATCGAGCTTACGAACACATTTCAAACAACGCGTTATGCTCGTAAAATGGGGTTCGCCTGAATTTACTTATTTAATTATTTATTCGGTGCGAGTAAAGGAAAGCCCATTGGATAAAGAAATACACGCGTACTCATGCTCCCTGACACATTAACGGCGTAGTCCTTAGGCGTAGCAACTATCTCTGTAGTTTGTGATTATTTGTACTAGAAACACCCTGCTTTTCATCTTCGGTCTGGTCTTCCATTTGCCCTCATTCTCTTGAAATTCCCTCAAAGCTTTCCTATTCTCCCAAGTCTTGCAAACACGGAGATGTATGCTGAAGGGCGTCTCCGGGAAGCAAAGCCGGTATATGCTGCTTACTGTGCGGAGCGGTGTTACACTTGCAGTTCCGCGTGAGTGCAGGATTGCCTGCGCTTTCTCTGAAGGGGATTTCCCCAATTTTATGAATATACTCTGCTTAGTCATCAGAATTCAACTATTCCCTACGACAGACCACAAAGGAAGAGCGTCTTTCATCAACATGTTACGTTTGTTAAAAGTTTTGACTTTCTTTTCATCATGCGGGATGTGGACTTGAACATTTCTTGTAGAAGAACATATTTGTTCTCTCTAACCGAGATGTGCTAGTTGAAGGGAGGGCATATTTGTACAGCCTCACTTTTCAGACGTGGCCCGTCGAGCGCAAAAACAGAATTGGTGAATTTTTCAGTCATTATGATTCGCTATTTGGATCATAGGATTAGTGACATCAACTCACTAATCAGCTTCCTGCGTAGCTCCAGTTACGCAAGCATTCAGAAGGGGCTAACCAGAATGTTCTTATTCTACTCAGGAATCATACACGTTCTGTAGGATTTTAGATCCTCACAGCGGTGGCTTTCAAGAGTTCTGTCTTCTAGGATATAACACCATGTAGTCCGTTAAAGTAAACCGACCATTCGGAGGAAAATATCGCCTCCATTTTCATGGTCGATATATATTCCAAGCAAGGAACCAGACTGAAGCAGGTAGCAAGAAGAGCACTCGACTTTGCGAAATTTCGGCTTGTTTAGTGTCACGTAGAACATATGTGTTACTCTCAACGGGGTTTCGAATTGGATACTGGATTTATAGACCACTTTAACACACAACTCGTAATTAGGCTTAATTGTAGCCCCATCGCTGATCACCATACTTTATCGGTCACTAGAGAACATGCTAAGTTTTTCTATCCCTCAGTGTCTTCGCTAGACGTTTCCTGGTAACGGCTTCTAATAATAGCTGTTCCTTTGCCTCCGGGCTCAAGTCGTCTCCGAAAGGCGGCTCCATTCCAGCTGAACTATTCTTCCTTCCAACTGTCTCTTCTTTTTTTTTTTCTGAGTCTCATTTTACGACCGACGGCCAGTCGGCCAGTCTGTCTTGGCATAAAGCACCCATCTGGGGCTTGCGACCAGATCTTTATTACTGAATGACAGTCACGGTCTTGTTTTTTTGTGGGCGCCTTATCTGACGAGAGGACGGGTCTGTCTTTTGTATATGCTGCTGGTCCTTGCCAGCGCAGTCTTTCTCGGGTCGGAGTCCCTTGGTATTCGTGACATATGTTACTGTCTCAAATTTGAGACTTCCCTTTTCGTCGCCTCCTACGACTCGTAGGGTCACGGTGGAGGTGTTCGAACCCGCCTCCACACGGGGGTGTCTGTTCTTGCTTGAATTGTCCTCCTAATAACCCCTTTGCACGGACCTAGTAGTAAACACCCTTCCAAGTGTACCTCTATTGTTTCATGCGTATCCGCTGCCGCAGAAACTTGTTTACAGAGCCGTTGTCTAGAAACGACCCTGATATATTTGCTTATCTGACGGCCGTTGCATGATAAGGGGTCTACACGATACAGCAGGAAGCGAGAGGGCTTAGCGAGGCAACATCCATTCTCGTTAGTTTGCCCATAAGCAGAAAGGAACAGTGGAGTTACAAGAATAAGTTGACAGTTCGAAATGGCTTCCGCTTCGATAAATATTTAGTCTCTTGCGTCTGAGATGCGCAGAGACAAGCAGGAAGGTCTCCATATAAAATGTCTGCTATTTTGCACCATTTTAGCCAGTATATGAATGTTTTGACAAATTATAATGAAACTCCCCAATAACATATTTAATGGTAATTATTTTACCATTACTCGTGTTGTTCATGCGGACAGACGGGTGGGCAGACAGACACTGTGGGCTGCGTGGGCGCATATTTGTAACTTTCGCAGCAAAGGAACCCACTCCCTCACAAAATAAGGGGCGGAAAGGTAGATTCTTTTCGCCGTAGGTTGTTATATCTTCTGGATAAGGAATTCAGAAAGTACGTGCTGAAGAACTTAGGGCGCTTGGAACAGCAGATCTTATTGTGAGTGTACCCAGTTCATTTGAGCACCGTAGCCATTCAATAGAATGTTCCTGATCAGTTGCTTGGTCCTGAACCCCAAATTGGAGTGATATTCGGAACGCTCTCCATGACAGATACCCAGACCTGTTCAGAATACGTAAATTTCATTTCAGAGAGCGGTATTCGTGGTGTTCCTTCCAGCTTTGTGCTATAATCTGCAAACCGATCACGTCCACCAGGGACTTGCACCTCGACCCACATCACCAACTCATCACCATTTTTCTGTCTTCGCTACATTCAACTTACCAGAACACGTACAGCCTGCATTGGCACATATCACTCCTTGTGCAGCAAGTTTACTGCATTTTCAGACCTTTGTGCTGTAAAAAACATGTATTGTGACATGACGGCCGAAAGCCGGAATAACGAAGTCGGAATAAACGTTCATTGCAAGGTAGCACTAGGTAGCAGCACCCCCCAGCTTCATGAGAGTCTAGGTTGCAGACGCGCATGCGCATATTCTGGTGCTAGTTTCAGTAGTCAAAAAGACGATCGTACTTGAGGCATATACTACTGAAAAGAAGCGTTTTGTTGCGCATTTCTTGTGATCAACAGGACTCAGTGCAAAGGATATTCATACAGAAATGTTTTGTATTCGTGTTGGGAAGTGTTTGTCACGTAAAGCGATTCACAGCTGGGTCGAGAAACGTGGCAAACATTTCGCTGATGACCAAGAGGTTGAAACGGAGGTGCGGAAGTGGCTGAGACAACAGCCAAAAGACTTCTATGCTGCGGGTTTCGACGAACTGGTAAAGCGATGGGACAAGTGTATGAGTGACTGTGGAGGATATGTCGAGAAAAAAATGTTTTTTATTCAAGATTCGAATATCACATGTTGTACTTTTCATACACATTTGTGACCTATTTACTGGCTAATCGGTTGAGGTACGGTAAAGATATAGGCTGGTATTCAGGAAGTATTCTTTTCAACTCTGGCAGGTGCGTCGTTGTTTTCCTAAGTTACTCCAGGCAGATGCTCGGTGGCGCTATTCCATTTCCATGGCGATGTTTCCAAGTCCCTCAAGCATTTTCATACTGGCACGCCGTAGCGTAGTTGGTTGAGGCAATTTGCTACAAGCAGGAAGGTCGCAGGAACGTTCCCAGTTGTAGCCACTGCATTTTTAAATTTACCTAATACCTGAGGTCGACTCAGCCTCTAAGAGAAATGAGTACCAAGAATCTTCCTGGGGGTAAATGACAGCGGATGTATAAGGCTGACAACCTCACCGCCATCTATGAGCCGATTGTCTAGATAATGTGGAAGCCTCGACGTCTCACAACTCTATGGGCCTCCATACCCTATTACAGGAATAGCTTTTGCCTTTTTACTGTGTGCCATAGAGTGCAGGTCTCATTGTGAGCAGTAACAATGACGGAAGAAGGTAATTTCTAAGAAACAGCTTATCTGTGCCATGTAATTGCACGATCCCTTATACAGGAAATTAAGGACTTCCATCAGAAGAAGAAATGGGGCGCGACGCTTGAGGGAGATGATACCTAGAACTGGAGATAAGAGGACAGAGAAGATGTCTTTCTGAAATGGGGCAGGGCTAAGCAGGTCCGCTGAGAAGAGAAAAATTATACCGAAAGTACTGGGTGGGCCCGAAAGTCAGCTGAATTGCTGAGAAGCTAACGGCGTGGAGAAAAAACGAAAGATCAGATACTGAACGAAGGAAAGAGAAATGAAGGAAATGAAGTCATGAGTAGCGCGGCACAAAACATATTCAAGGAAGTAATGAAGTTGAGATCTTGAAAGAAAGTTGAAGAGAGAACATTCGTTGTAACAAGAGAGTTGCGGAAGAATACGAAATTAAACCGCACTTTATGATTTCACGTATTAATTTTCAAGGTGATAAATCACTAAGGATCACGAGAGCAATTAGTTTCATGATCCCGGTATGCAGCAGTGTGGTACAGTAGTTAGCAAGGTGCACCGTAATCCTACCTTAGTTACTCCCGGAAACGGCTCCTGTTCCAGTCTATTGTAATGATTTGTGCTCGACCGGCCGCTGTTTACTGCAGCTAGAAGCACTTAATTTCAAATCCCACCGCCGGATTACGGCCCATGAAATGGTTACCCTAGCTGCTGAAGCTAGAGGCTTCAGTTTGCAATTGCTCCTCTTAGCAATTCTCTTTGCCTCTTGGCTCAGAGTTAACTGCACAACGACTCTGCACTATGCTACAAGCTGTAAAGTCGCGGGTTCCGTTCCTGAAAAGGTATTCGATTTTTAATTCACTTAATCCTTACAGCCCTAAGGTCGACTCAGACTCTAACAGAAATTAGTACCAGGAATCTTACTGTGGGTAAAGGGCGGCCGGCGCTTAAAGCTGACTTCACCGCCATTTGTAAGCCGATTGCCCAGAAGATGTGGGAGTCTCGACGTCTCACAGTCCTATTGGCCTCCGCGTCATGTTACAGGGATAGCTTTACCTTTTCTCTCCGTACGAATATTAACTTGTTTTGCTAGGATTTTCTTGGACCGATAGAAGGAAAGTCCTTACACCACTCATCTTGAACCAAGTAATAATACTTATATATAATTAGGCCGCGTCATAGCTCAAGCGTTTAGTCGCTGGCTTCCCACCGCGGCGGCCCTTTCAAGTGGGATTTGTGCTGGACTAAGTGGTGCTAGGGCAGGTGTTCTCCGAGTGCGTCGGTTTCCCCTGCCATTCTTCATTCCACCAATTGCTCCACAATCACCCTCACCTATCATCTGGGGCTGGTACAATAGGCCGCAGTACAAGGGACTTAGTCTCACCCCACTAGCAATAATATATATATATATAATTATACATGCACCTGATACTTAAAACAGGACTGTACAAGTAGACGGTTTATGCTCTACACTTAACAGGCGCATTGGACAGCAAGAATGCATGTACGATAGAGCCAGAAGGAAAGAGACCACTAAAAAGACCAAGGTGTAGGTGGGTGAATAATATTAAAATATGTCCTAGAGGGATAGGATGCGGTGGTATATCTGGATTGATCTGGTTCAGGGTAAGGACCATTTGAGGGCTCTTGTGAACACGGTAATGAACCTTCGGGTTCCATAAAATGCTGGGAACCTCTTGAGTAGCGGCACAACTGGCGACTTCTCAAAAAGGGCTCAGCTCCATGGAGTAAATCAGCATTGTTAATATTCAAATTACGTGCATGTAAAGAAAAGGATTGAGGAGGTATTCTGCAGTGACACGGGTTCCCTGTATAAAATAACCTAAATTAAGATTATGATTATCCTTCTCAACAATCCTCAAATTCATATGCACCGCTTCACAGTTCAGTTGGTACTTATTCAGATAGCGAAATTTCAAGACTCCGTCTTCCTCTGAATGAAAAATCCCTGACTAATAAAGCTTTTTATTTATTTTCATCAGCACTGCTTATATCATTAAATTTTCCATTTATTTGTGTTTTATATCGTTTTGGTCTCTTAGAGCTAACTTTTGCTTCACTAATCCGGATTATCGCTTAGTCCGGATGACTTACCCCAAATTCGAATTAGCTTTGGCTTGCGGTATTGGTGTTATACCTTCTTTAGTATTTTAGTTACAATAGACCTGTATTATGACACACAGCAGAAAGACAAGCATACCCCGGGCGAAGAGCGGATATACTTCTGCTTGTCACATATAAATCAGATTATTAATGTGGGTTATGCAGACTGCAGATAGCTAGATTGTAAGCTTCTCACTGTTTGCGTGTTGTGTGAAAACGGCAAATGAAGGGAAATTTGTTAGCGTCATCAAGCCCTTTGTTCTGATTGCAGAGCGGAAACAAAAGAGTTGCAAGGTTCGCATCAGGCATGGCTTGATGTTCGCCCTCTCACATCTTCCTCCAACAGCTGTCTCTCTTCTCTACCCTTCCCCTGTTTCATCCCCTTTCCATGTACTTCTTTTGTCTCATCAGATATCACTTTTTCGTTTTGTTTTATACCACCTCGATTTTATTATCTGCACCACAAACGAGAGGCATTCCAAGCCCCTGGTAACTAATATGATACATAAGGTCTAAAAGTGTGTGTATTACGTTTCTGCACATTATCCGTTGTCCTGTTTTCATTTAAAACATATAACGTTTCAGTGACTGGATTCTGTCTCCGCCTTCAAGTAAAAACTTGCTCACTTGGTCCAATCGATAGACGTAGTCCCTATCTCCGGATACCTATACCAGAACCAATGTGAGGTATAAAAGCCAAGCACAGCACAAATCATCTGCGAGAGTTAAGAAAAATATTAAAAACATTAAAGAAACTCCACACACGTGAGGCCTAGCACCTATGTCCAAGCACTATTTCACGGCTATTGTTGTTAAAATCAGAGTCATCATCATCATCAGTAATCTGTCAAGACGATAGGTCCACAGTTTCTTCCAAAACAATTCCTCCATCCAATGCGATCTAGAGCTTTCTCGTTCAAATGACAGTATCCTCTTCTGTCCCCAAGGTCATCCAGCATCTTCTTACGTCTTCTTCCTCGTCTTCTTGTCACTTCTATCCGCCCCACTATCTTTCCTTCGATAACTTCTTTTAGAAGGCAGTTTCTGCGTAAAACATGAACAATCCAATTAGCAAAATCAGAGTACTATCAGAATAGAAGTCAGTACTAAAATGAGGATTTCTCTGTACGATAATAAATGTGTGAAAATTGTTTTTATATCGGCACCATACAGAAGGTATGTCTCCTGATATTTGTCAGTTCCTCCAGGATAATTTCTGGATATTGCTTCAATTAGGTCACGACCACTTCCTCCTAAACTCAATTCATCGATCGCGGTGCCATTCTGCTCTACATAGTTGGCAGGGACTAGCTCTACTGATTGGGCCCAACTGAGTAGGTTCCACCTGAAGACCGAGACAGAATCCAATCTTTGAAAACGTATTTTTAAATAAAAACAGGACGATGGATACAGTCCAGAAACATAATATTTGTACTACTGTACCATCGCCATAATATTGTAGAACTTATAGACTATCTCCCAAAAACAGCATTACACTGAGCCATGCGTTCTACTTAGGCTCCATTCAGCGGCTTCCCCCCCCCCTTTTTCTTTTCCTCGGAAGTTCTAGTGTTCTAGAAAGTTGTTCCGTTCCATGCCTACCACGTGATTCCCCTCCCCTCCAACCGTTTCTAGTTTGAGTCAGGAAGTGGAAAGAGAGGTGCACTCGGTGACGAAAAGTCGGGGAAGGCAGGTAACAAATTCTGTTTGGCCGTGGCCAGTCTAAATTCGGCTTCGAGTGTTTCCCGTGAATGTTTAGGACGAGTAGTAGCCGAATTGGCGTTTTCATGGTGCTATTATTACATTTTTGCCTGCCATTGTGTGTATAGCTCCGACCCCCTTAGTGGATGTGTTCACTGATATTACGCGACGTAACTGTTTCAAGGTCGCAAAATTGAATCTGTATTTTCTTCTATTATATTGTATTCTATTATTTGTTTGCTAGAGAGGAGTAGTAGCTAAACTGGGGTTTTCTAGCTCCGACCCCCTAAGTGGGTGTGTTCACTGATATTACGCGACGTGACTGTTCCAGTCACGTCGCGTGACTGTTCCAATATTGGATCTAGATTTCCATTGTATTCTATTGTGTTTGTCATATTAAACTTTTGTTATTTTGAGGTTTTAAGGGGCCATTGTAAGTACTGCTTAGACATCCCGCTCTATCTCGGGAGGCATTAAGAATGCAGCAGCAAGAACCAGGAGACGGAAGTGGCGTCCTCCCCCCCCCCCTCGGTAGGAGGAAAGGTAAAGAAGGGAGGGGCAGCTCAACACAAATTTTGTTGGTCACTGTTTTTCTTTAGACTTTTTCGCGTTTTGAAGTTTCAATTACATTCGTTGAATTGTTTTGTTTGTTTGTCAGTTTTCTTCGTCACCACCTTCGCTTTCCTAGTTACATGTTTCTTTCCTTTCGTTGTTTCCTTCACTGTCTGTTCTGTCTCAAGTTGTGACTGCTCACCGGCAGATGGCAGGTTGCTGGCTGCTACAGCCAGGAGGCAAGTTTAGACGTCTGACATAGGCCAAACAGGAAGCTACTCTGAAAATCCGAACCCCGGAGCTGATGCCGAGTCAAGCAAACTGATTGAATCCGGAGTAAAAAAATGCATCCCCTCACGCCCTCAGGCGTGCTGCACCTCCTCCGCACCCTTACTTTGGTTCCATCTAAATCTCAATCTTCTTACCCATTTCCTGAACGACGGGGTTGTTGAATTCGATTTTCTGTAACGAGTGCAATTCGAATCATTTTGGAACGTGATTCCATTGGCTGAAGTGTTTTGGTTTGACAGGAAATTAAAACGGTGCGGTTCAGATGTCGCTGCAAACCTCGAGGCCACCACCCATCGTGTTCCTACTGGTTCATGGGCTGGTTCCTCTGTTCAGTGTGCTCTCAGCCTTGGCTCAATTCAGGTATCAAAGATTAAAAATACAGCCTAAACTCGTATATTTAAGGAGACAGACCAGCGTAGAGATGTTTTCTTACAATATTAGGACGTCCGTTGCTAGGTAACAGGTAGCTGGATACGTTTCCGTGACAAGAGCTAGGCAACAGACATTCTCCGAAATGCTATATAAGCTGGCGTGCAGAGAATTTTTTGACTTTATGATACATAAACTGCAGAAGTACAAATATGTTTTATAAATTTCTTTATTAAAATCCGTCACAACACAACAACAAAACAGTTTATGTTTAATAGTATTTTGCTGCATGTTTCGGCTTTTTAGAAAGCCATCATCAGGGAAATACACAATTAACGTGTTCTTAAGCTATTGAATTGCGTACTATATATATATATATATATATATAATTCAGTGCAGTTTTGGATTTTCGACAGTATACCATAATATAATAATATGACACATTAAATGCAATAAAAGATAAGGATTTTAAACGAGATAAATTATATAATTAAAATGTAATTAAGAACTTTACATGTAATATATCTTGTTAAGGTAGGTTTTTGGAATCATAATTTTGTCATAGTCTTTTTGTAGATATACAATGCTGAGTCGAGTTTCGGGACCCCGTCCTGCCAATACATGAGCTTGGGAGCAGAGGAACTGAACTGATTTGCCAGCTGCAGAATAATGGCAAGAAAGGAATTAGACTGTGCAAAGAAAACTTCACGTGTGATTTCAATTTACAGTGAGACTGTTATAAATCCGTTGCCAGGATACGACTACATGTGTCCGTGAGTTGTAAAGTGCGCAGATCAGCGAGAGCGCTATAATTGCCTGCAGTCCCCAGTTGTGTGAATAATGTGTCAATAAATCCAATCATCCAATCTAAAATCCCCGTCTGTATGTCACCCCTATACGTCACAATATCTTGAACTCTTTTCCATGCCACTGGAGCCGGAGTAGCGCAGTCTGTATAGCGACTGGCTACGGGCTGGACGACCAAGGGGCCGGAGTTCAATTCCCGATATGGTCAAGAATTTTCTCTTCTCCATGTCGTCCAGAGTTTCTGGGGTCCGCCCATCGTTCTATCCAATGGATACATAGGGCTCTTTCCTCGGGGGTAAAGGGGCTCGGGTGTGAAGCTGACCACCCACCTCCAACTATTGCCGAGGCCAAGAAAATATGGATCTATACATCCACACCCCCATACGCCTTCATGGCGTAGTGCTTAATTAGTCACACACAGGGACAGTTTTACCTTTTGATTCCATGCTGTTACCAATATACACGGCAACCACTTCTGAAGCGATGTGCAATTTCCGCGATATAGTTCCTCGACACGATGTGAAATTCGTTTATTGATGTAAGACAGTTTCCTAATTTCAGTGTTATTCCAACTTAGAATGTTTTCTAATTCCGATGTAATATTGACAAGGAAATCACCCATATTCCTAGCTGAAGGATGGATGTTTTGTGTATATTACCAACAATGTAGTTGGGCCTGGAGGTACGATTTCTCTGATTACTTGTCGTGGGGAATAAACACTCTTGAATGGTATATTCAATTTTGCCCATATACGTATTTATGTCTGCCCACCAAGTGCAATAGAGCTTTCTGTGACGGGTGAGTGCGACATTACTGCGTTCAGAGCGTCCCATTCTCACAAATATACACTTGGCACGTGTTCACTGCTGTAACTAACTGCAGGAGCTCACAAAGAAAGCTATTCTACTGTATTCGGCATCCTCAATGCACCAATTAACTGAAATGTTGCGAAGTAAATTGCCAGTCTTGGGCATAACGTGACTTGGAACCTAATGGCTCTCAGAGGTTAGGTGTATGGGGCAACGGTGCCCAGCTTTGGTGCAGGAGCTCAGTCTCTGGAGATTCAGAAGAGAAGACACGACAAAAATACAATTAGTAGTGATGGCATGCTTAAAGACCTCAATAAACTGGACCATTTTAAAAATAGAGACATTAGAAGAGAACTGAAAATACAGTTGGTGCCCAATAAGACGGATGGACGGAGACGAAACTGAATTGACTCTCTGGACAGAATGATTGATGAAAGGTTACCGCAATAGATTGTGCAGTATACAGCAAAAGGATGCCGAAACCTAGGAGGATCTTTGAGAAGATGGAATCAATAATTGAAGTCGGAACAGGGTGTGTTGCTTATACCAGGCTGTCCAGCTGGGAGCACACGGACGGCCAGTTGGTTTGTCCTGCCCGTGAGGGTATCCATTTATTCTCCAGTACAGTACAGTTCAGATATTTGATAACGGCAGTAACAAATCAAACCCTGATTCAGGAGGCAATTAAGATGAAATTAATTCGGGTAATGCTTGCTACCGTTCAATCCAGAATCTTTCGTCTTCTCGTCTGTTG
The DNA here is from genome assembly GCF_002891405.2 of Cryptotermes secundus. Classification (NCBI taxonomy): domain Eukaryota; kingdom Metazoa; phylum Arthropoda; class Insecta; order Blattodea; family Kalotermitidae; genus Cryptotermes; species Cryptotermes secundus. Next base: position 4,064,906 of record NW_019724742.1, read on the forward strand.
TCTAAAAATATAAAAATTTGAATTACTCGGTTTTTGGACTTTTTCCATCGTCCGAAATTCTAGGTAATAGAGGACACGACGTTTCGGAAACTGGATCTGTTTCCGTCTTCAGGTGAGAAAGAAAGACACCTACTCAGATTGGCCCCATAGAAAGAGATGTGACCAGAGCTCAAGATGATATCAAGCCGCGGATGTGTATGGACGAGTGGAGCTACAGATCCAGCTTCTTGTCCTCGGCACTAAATCGAAGTAAGCAATCAGTTTCACGCCCCGGCCGCATTATCACCAATTGGATAGGTGGATGGGTGGGCAACAGAGCCGATTTGGGCACATTTCGTTCCCCTGGCCGTCCAGCCCGTGCCTGTAGTGACTGAGCTATCCCGGCTTTCTAAAGAAAAGCAGGCGGAAGGCAAACAATATGCAAGAACGGACGTCTGGCGTAGAGGAGTTAAAGAATAATTAAGTAAGAGGTCGTTAAAATTATTAAAATTTACAGTCTCTGCCCCCCCCCCCCGACTTGAATATTCTGAGGAAAAGGGGCATTTCCTTTTAGAATGTGTATATCCTCTTGTTCGTGTCTTCATGAAGAAAATGCTGGTGCAATTAGCACTGAGTGCTCTTACTGTCACTGGGTGTTCTTTCCGATGGAAGAGGACAATATACGATTTATTTTTGTCGAATTTGTCTCCGATGGTTGTCAAAAGTATCCGCATTGTCGGACCTGACATCGATTGATTCGCTCATCCTGCGGGCTTCCTTCTTCCTTTCTGTTGGTAGCACAAAGAGCACATATCTCAACATTTCTAGTTAGTGTCGGAGGGTGATAGAGGGCGGTGACATCAGAAAGCCATTAAGTAGACGGGGCGCACGGGAGCCGCTCAGTTCTAATGGCAAGCGAAGAGGTATGCGCTGGTCCGTCTTCCTCTCCTCTCGTCTCTCTCCGCCCCCCTTCTCTCATAGCTCTTTATTCGCGTCGGTAAATCTTCGTCTTCCTGATTCTGTTCCACTGCTTCTCCTTGGAAGTTCCTTCCTATTTTCTTCTCTCTTCGCGCTGTTTCGATTCTTTTTAATGGAGAACGGCATTGACTGATTAATCCATTCTTCTGACCCTCTTTCTCCTTCCGTATCCATAATTACGGAAATTTATGAGCCGATCACAGTGGCCGCGCGGTCTAAGGCTCGCTCGAACGCTGGGATCATGTGGCTTCGAGTCCCAATCGAGGCATGGATTCCTGTGTTCGTTTATTCTGTGCTTCTGTTGTTCTGTGTGCAGGCTGCGGCGTTGCTACTGGCTGATCCCCGTCCTAGGAGTCCTGCCGACTGTATATAGGATTAGGAAACTGAAAAAGCGGCGAAGGTCCGACGAAGGGCTGTACAGCCATAAGATGGATAGATAGGCCCCAAGGCCGCTACCTAACACAAACATAATAAAGGCAGACATCCATGCCTTGAGTGGGATTCGTACCCATGATCTCAGAGCTTAAGAGAACGAAGATATTTCATGCCTTAGACAGCTCGGCCACTGGTGGACGGCTATGGCAAAATTAAAATAATTTTTTTAAACTAATTCACATTTGGTGATATTAATCATCTTGCCGTGTTGTAGCTCGTCTTCCCAACACGGCGGTCCGGTCGTGTTGGCTTTACGGTGGGATGTGTGGAAGTGGGGGTGTACTTCAGCTTCCCCCCGTCAGTTCTCATTCCACTAACTGTACAGTTCCAGAACTGTTGATAAGAAAGAGATATTACGTACTGTTTCTAATACCGGTATTTATTGTTCAAGTGACAGAGTTGGTACAGTTTACCTCGTGTAATACATTTTCGAAAATTCCACCGTTAACATCAGTGCACTTTGCAACTCGTGTGAGGACATGGCGTGTTGCTCGTCTGTACAGTGTACAGTGTACTGTGCAGTAAAATAGCTCTATCTCGGTGCAACTCGTGTCAGGACATGGCGTGTTGCTCGTCTCTACAGTGTACAATGTACTGTGCAGTGAAATAGCTGTATCTCGGTGCATCTCGTGTGAGGACGTGGCGTGTTGGTCGTCTGTACAGTGTACTGTGCAGTGAAATAGCTGTATCTCGGTGCAACTTGTGTGAGGGCATGGCGTGTTGCTCGTCTGTACAGTGTACAGTGTACTGTGCAGTAAAATAGCTCTATCTCGGTGCAACTCGTGTCAGGACATGGCGTGTTGCTCGTCTCTACAGTGTACAATGTACTGTGCAGTGAAATAGCTGTATCTCGGTGCAACTTGTGTGAGGGCATGGCGTGTTGCCCGTCTGTACAGTGTACAGTGTACTGTACAGTGAAATAGCTCTATCTCGGAAACCGTTCGGAACAGGACACATGTACATGTACACTTTCTGCTTAGAATGGCCGATACTATGACCACCAGAATATTGATCTTTCCTCCTGGGACACTCTGTATATTACATTACGTCTTCATAACTAGCTGCTTAATTAAGTCCAGCGAAAACTTTTACCTTTTATTTTTACGTATTTACTTCTGTTCTGACCTATAGGAGAAAACAGACTTGCGAGGGAAAATTGTATTCCGGATTGCTAGCCGACTAAATGTAACCCTGTGTTCTGATTGGTACACGCTTTGTCCTATAGTACCTTCCCTGTCGCCGAAGACGTTCTTGAGCACAAAGTTAATTTTGGGGTAATCGAGCGGTTTCTTTTTGTCTCCGTGAGAATCCTTGCTGCCAGACAAAGGGTGGAAGGATGAATGATTTCGTGGGGATCATTGTGACGAGATTCCTGTGGAGTCCGTCTCGATACCTAATTGGGTTCCTTGTGTCTTGAATTGATTCAGTGGCCCTTTGTGTTGCGTGTGTCCGCGGCCTGTCTGCTACAGTTCTCTAAAGCGAAACTTCCAAGCCATGTGGTGTGTGTCTGTCCATGCGAACGGAGGTTGTTACGCAATAACTGACCGATCTGGATGTGCACAACCACTTGCGTATGAGCAGTCTAACAAGCTGATTGGCTCGAGCGGCAATTCTTCTAACTTGTATTCGGGAGGTGACGGGTTCGAATACCGGACGGGTTATTGGCTGCCCTGATTGAAAGTTCCACAGTCCAAGCAGATGCATGGATTCCACCTCTTAAATAGCCATGATCCCTTCAGCCTGCAGCCTTTCCACTTCGCTGTTCACCTGTCAGCCTACCATTTGACGCTCTTGACTAACTGCATGGAGCTGAGGCCTACTTGAGAAGCTGTCAGTCGCTCAGCTACTCAATACTTTCCCAACATTGTATGGAACCAGAAGGTTCATTATCATGTTCACAAGAAACCTTATTCTGAGCCAGATTAATCCAGTCTATACCTCCTCCTTTCAAATCCTTTCCACTTCATTGTTCACGTATCATAATATCATTCGTTGCTATATGTGACATGAGGGCTTAAAGACAGAGTAATGGAGCCAGAAGGGACTACCAATACTAGGAAACGGCTCGGTAAACACGCTTCTTGTGCAACAGATACACTCGCAACAATAGAGGATCTGTTTTAGGCGGTTCATGCCAGGGTTACATACCGGGGACAGAACATAGTGGCAAAGTAGCCTTTCTCTGTGGAGGCAGGGTCGAATACCTCCATCGTAGCCCTGCAAGTCGTAAGAGGCGATGAAAAGGGAACAGTGGGGGGGGGGGGTATAACCGGACCACCTTTTTCCCGGGGGATATAAATACGGGGACTTGGCCCTCCAGGTTGGAGGAGTCTCGAATCTGAAGCGGTGAAATGTAATGAGTCCAGCGGCACTCGGACCTGAGAATGGCTGCTGTGGCAAGGGCCAGCAGATGTTGTAAAGGACAGACGAATTTTCTCGTCAGAGAGGATGTTATATGTTGAAAAAAATACTGGTCGTGAACCTCAAAGGGCTTGTCGCCAAGACGAACTGATCAACGGTAAACCGCCAGTCATAGAGCAACTCTGACTCTGACTCATAAAGTAACCCTGGCTCTGACTCCGAGTTACTTCTGAGTCGGAAGAGTGTGCTAGCCTGCCTAGTTCAGACGCGGCTAGAAGTCAGTGGCCAGAAGTTTGCGGCCATGAGGAGCTATGAAACAGTCGGTAGGCAGTTAGAACGCGAACACGGAAGATGAGGAATTGTTGGAAGCCATTGATAAGCAACGACATAGGCAGACACAGAAGACTGAGAAGACTTATTGGGTACTGTAGTGAATTGTAGAGTGTGTGTATTCTTAAAGAGCGATATAATTAATTGTAATTACGGTTTGCATGAGTCCAGTAAATCTAATTACCAATCAAAACCCCGTCTGTAGTCACTAAATACATTTTTTTCCTGTGGCGCTACAGCCCCAATTTGGGCCTAGGCCTACCTCCATGAAACTCTCCGTTTCACTTTGGTTTACTAGATCTTACACATTCGGTAGGACTCCTCGGGCGAGTGATCAGCTCGTCGCAAGGCCTCTACCTGTACACAAACACAGAAAAACGCACACAAACATCAATGCCCTGAGTGGGATTCGAACCCACGATCCGAGCGAGCGNCGGGATAGCTGACCACTCCACACCCTTGCCGGTTTGTCGTTCTTCAAGTAACTAACTGAATGTCATGAAGACTGTAGGACAATATCAGCAGCCATGTCTTTCCCCCACCCTGTTCGCTAAATGGCTAGGAACTGTGACATCCCTTCTCCATGGTCCGCTTTATTATATCGCTGTTGCATTGAAGAGCTCGAGGCAAACGTGCGTGTGTGTTTGGGGATTACTGAAAAGTTTCACGTTTCTCTTAGCCGATCTCCCACGGGGACTCCCCGCTGTAAGCCTGTGAAACTTGCAGCCCCAACTACCGCTGTGTGACGTGCAGAGAGCGGTTATTTTACGTCACGATGTGAGCCGGCACTAGGCCCATGTGTGGCTGTGACGTTACCCGCGACGTTACCCGCAAAGTGCTCACTGCGTTGCCTTCCCCCCCTGAATAGACAAAGGCGTCTGCTTGTGTCTGTGTGCAATACGTGCGCCTTTTGTGAACTGAACCTGTGATTTGAACTCTTTAAAGCACAGTGGTAACTTGTTATACCATTTTCTGTAATATTCGGAAACCTTCCATTTTACTTACATAGTATATTTATGTGGCATGGGTGTGAAACTTGGTCTCTAACAAAAGGGCGGAACATGGACTGAGGGTGTTTGAGAACAGGGTGTTGAGGAGAATATTTGGACCGAAGAGAGATGAAGTGACAGAAGGTTGGAGAAAACTGCTTAATGAGGAGCTTCATAACTTGTACTCTTCTCCAAGTATAATTAGAATGATCAAGTCAAGGAGGATGAGATGTGCAGGGCATGTAGCACAAATGGGAACGTAGAGGAATACATTTGGAATGTTGGTGGAAAGCCAGAAGGAAAGAAACCACTAGGAAAACCAAGACGTAGGTTAGTGGATAGTATTGAAATGGATCTTAAATAGGAAGTTGTGGTATGGACTGGAACGATGTGGCTTAGGATAGGGACCACTGGAGGGTCCCTACCGGGACTCGAACTCGGATCCCTCTGCCTTTCAGCCCGTTAACTCACGTTTGGGAGCCTACTACAGTGAAGTTAGCGGACGTTTCCACAGCAACGGATAAGCACAGAATAAACGAGGAACTGTTGGGTTGGTGATTTATATTCGTTCCTTCCCGGAGTTACAGAGGGACGTTACAGTCGTAAAGTGGCTTCATTCATTCGTAAGAGACTTCGGAGTTCATTCGTCCTTGAGGAGTGGTTCGGAATTCATCCGTTGGTGAGTCGTCATTTGGTATTCGTAATTCCTTCGTAAACCAGAAGTGAGTGAGTCGTAAATCAGAGCCGAGTAAGTCGCTGTCCAGCAGAACTGAAGTAATCATTTGATTGTGATTACAAGTTACTGTAACGAGAAGTACAATAAATCCAATCATCGAATCCAGAACCCGTTGTTATCCGTCACGGAACCCCGGACATGTGATAATATCATGAGAAATGTCTACAGAAAATTGTGCCCCTCCCTTGCATCACCGGGGAAGGTGGCTTCGCCCAGATAAAGTCATGGAAACGTTTCATTTCGGATCCTGACGGAATGGCGGAAGGTTTCTTCTTAGCATAAGTTTTGATTTGACTTCCCCATGCACATTACTTCTTATGAGGGCCCTTTTGCACGCCCTGCTTTGCTTTCGTTCTTGCTCTTTTCAGTTTCTACTACTACTATTGGCCCGTGAGGGCCTCGTCATCTCTTCCTCGTCCGTGGCTTTCCTTTCCTGCCGGGTCGATCTCCTACCCTTTCCGATGTAACCTGCGCCTCTCCTAATTTCACTCCCTTCTACCGTGAAGATTGAGCCAATATTTCTCCGAAACCTGAGGCGCCACCTGCCTGACTGCACAGTATCATAACCCAGAAACAGAAGTCTCAGTGTTTGTAATGAACACGCCGAAATTGACATTTAGACTGACTTCTGCCCCTGGCAGTTTCGCGAAACTAACTTACCGTTTGCGTCAAGCTCCTCGTCCCGCAGCAAGCCGGCGTTTGGAACTTTGTAGAGAAGAGATGCAGTTCCGTCAGTTTGAAGCAGTGCAGTCAGCTTAACTAATTGAATTTAGCACTCGCAAGTTTCTCCGCTTTGTATGGATTCGGGATTCGATCCCCATTAATATAGATCCGTCTGCCTTTCAGCCGGTGGTCTGTCAACTTTCATAAATATTTAGTAGTAAATAAAAAAAGCATTGAACACAAAAATTCATCAAACTCGCCACCAATATTAAAACTAAATTCATTATATATATATATATATATGTTGTCACGTGTATGAGTGATTATAGATGGGATGTGGATTGGTAATTGGTTTTATTGAACACTTACAGATCGCAAACTCATGTAACTAGAGCGCTATCGCTAACTCACACCCTTTACTTTTCACTACAACACACACTAAGGATTGTCAATCTGCTGCGTCTTCACCAGTCGTTGCCTGGTAAAGTCTTCCAACTGTGAACGTTCCTCTTCCTCTGGGTTCCCGGACTATCCACATGCCTCATCTGCCACCTTCCAACAGTGACTGAACTGCACTTCCCTGACTAACTCACCCACCAACCAACTCTTCACTTCCCTGTACTGCACTGCACTGTCACTAATTGTCCTGCTTATAATTTCTCGGTACGGACCACACAGAAAGCGGTGTTCTTCTGTTGCTGTTCATTGGTGCATGATAGGAATTTGTTGTCTAACAGCGGGCGTTGTTTACAGAGTCATTACTCAGCAACGGGTGAACATGCTACAGTGTCACAATGTTCTGTAGATGGAAGCAGATCCAACCCTCGTAATTCTGTGACCATGCCCAAATGGAGAGTGTTGGGGTTGCTGACTCGGTAAATATAAATATAGTTTGTCGTTTTCTTGCAATGTTTTAATATCTCGTAGTACAACAGATAAGGGAGATGTGATAACTGACAAGCTGTATAATTACAGAACCCGAAGGTTCAGTACCATTAATGTGAAAACTAACCTTCTGAGATGACAGTAAATTCCACTACCCCTCTCTTCCAGACTCAGAACGCACCTTTCTAAGATATGTGTTGTCACTGTAGACAGGGTTTAAGTCAGTAATCTTGCAACTTGTAACTACAAGTAACGGTTATGCTTTCGCTGTTCTACACTCTTCACAAATCGCTATAGGACACACAAGGTCTTCTCAGTCTGTTGCAGTCTTCATTAGCCGTTGATCGGTAGCGGCTTCTAACGGTGAACGTTTCCCTCCATCTGGATTCCCCCACTGTCCACGTGCATCATCTACCATATCCTCACAGCAACTGAACCCTAGCAGTTATCTGACTCACTGCAGCTCCTGTCTTGTCCTGCTTATAACATCTCGGCACGGACTGCACAGAAAAACATCTGTCCTCCGTTTCTGTTTACGAGCCACTGCATAGTAACGGCCGCTGTATAATTGCATATTTCGCAGTTGTTGCTTACCAGCGAGTCTACATGCCACAATATCTCAATTAAATTCAGTTCCCTCCTGTTTCTTCTGAGAGGAAATTGTTCAGAAGTTTCTGGATGAAAATTTTGTTCTTATAACCTCCCTCCCTTCTCAGCCGGTCATTCTAATGCCATGAAACAGAGCCCTTCTTTAGAAGCTGATGGTCGCCTAGATGAAAAATATATTTCCTGTCTTTCACGAAAGCTGAAGTTTTCGTTACACTTCACAAGAGCTCGCTACTGTACCATATCAGGACCCAACTGTACATCCACAGCCCCGCTCCATTCATTTTAATATTATCCTCCTATCCATACCTGTATTTCATAAGTGATCTCGGAATAAACCCACCTACTTTGTCCATAGTCTGGTATTCTAAAGCACTAAGGGACCCAACGTTTCGGATGTCTCCAACCCCTCACCTGATGACGGAAACAGATCCAGTTTTTGTTTGTGTTATTAGAAGACCAGACGATGGACAAAGTCCCTAAACCCAGAAATCCTAAGTGTTATACACCAACGTCAGAACCGTACAGAATTTGCCCGTGATTTATTTTGTGAACATTTCAAGCATGTAAACTGACGATTTAGCCCATAGGTGACCAGTGCCGGACGGACGGAGGGTTGTAGAGCCATAGACAGACTGACGCTTCTAAACGGACAGTGAACGCATTGAGGTGTTGTGTTTCTGTGCCCCTGAATTTATTTTACTTTTACAGACTTTCCATGCCTGGCGTCGTCTGTGTGTACCAGGATTCTCAATCGTCAGGCCAGGGGGGGTGCGTGATGCACTCAGGTGTGATTGATGACCCCCATTGAAGCATTAAGCTACTGCTCTAACGATCCTAACATGACACAATTTTTCTATCAGTACGCTAATATAGATTGATGTGTAAGTGTAGGAGACGCGAGACCAGTATGTTAATGATGCGTTGCTGCAACTTTGTACGTGGAAATGTACGAGGCATCCTTCTGAATATTACGAAATCGAGTCTTTGTGCTTGCCCTAGCCCGAATTATTTGAACTGACTTAATTACTAATTAAGCAACAGGAATTCCTATAAGGTTTGAAGTTCTCACAGTGATAATGGTCGATAAATCCTTTTCTGGCGATCAGCTCCGTCAGATTAGAACTCGTGTCCAGCGTTTCCGTTTCTGAACAGAAGATGGGTTTGTCTCTAATGAATATGCCTGGACTTTTGTCAAAGTTACGTATCGCACATACAGCATGTTACTGAAAATCCTTTATGCACTGTATACAAGCCCTGTGTCGGTCCAGGCTTTACAGAGCAGATCATGCCTATCTTACGTATCTTATGCTACAACAGCAGTAGATGATTGATACTCTATCCACTCAGCTGGCCTTGGGTCCTCATTATATTGCCTCACGGCGGACCCAACAGAAAACTCCGCTTTCAGCGGCTTATTTATTGTTGTTATGGACGGTTTCTAAGCGATATCTCCCATATTGTTGATGTGCATGCTGGCCGTTAGCAAATAACAGCCGATTGCTCGCTGTTCGCTTGAAGGTCCATGCCCAGCAACGGGTCTAAAGGCCACAATATATTCAAAAAGATTTATGATGGGCAGAGCACATGCCACGCATGGGTAAGGTACTCATATAATATTGATCCAAATATCCGAAGGAATGAGATTAAGTGGAAAGCACAAGACGCTCTGCAAGGATAATATTATCACGTGATTGAGTAACTACGAGTATAAACGGGGTTTCATTAGGTAACTGGATTTATTGACCACTTACAGAACGTAACTATACAAGTAACTACAGCGCTATCGCTAATTCACATACTCTGCTGTTCACTTCAACAGGAACTAAGTGCTTTCAGTCTGTTGTGCCTTCAGCAGTCGTTGTCTGGTGACATACCAACAATGCCCTTTGCCCCTGTGCTCAGCTTGTTACCGGCTAGCGACTCTCCCACAATCGTCGACTCTCAACTCATCTCTACTCCACTTCACTCCACTGCACTGCGCTAACTGAACTGTCAAAGCCAAAGTCAAAATCAAATTTACTTCACGACTAGCGGTTAGTTTTCCCCAGAATTTCTTGTTTATTCGGATTGATTTGCTTTTGGGTAGCCGGAACCTCAGTAGTTACAGCGACGTGCTTCGGGGAGGACGGTCGAAGTTCTATTTCCGTTACGGGCACGAGTTTTTCCTTTCTCCACTGCGTCTGGCCTGGCTCTTGGCCCATCCAGCCCCCGCTCCAATGAGTATGGGGACACTTTTCCCCAAAGGTAAAGAGGCCGGGTAGTGAATCTTACCACTCACCTCCATCTAGTGCCGAGATCGAGAATTGTGGAGCCGTACCTCCACTCTCTGATGCGTCTTTGTGTCGTGATGCTTAATTTACTGGGCAGAGGAAGAAGTTCACCTTTTCTGCCATATGGTTTGCCCGCAGATATGAATTGAAGATGAGAGAGTTGTAGAAATGTTGGGTGTTGAAATCTGATAGGGCACAGAAACACTGTCCAAATCCATAAGAAGTTTCTGAAATCTCAACTGTAGAATGAAGGCAATCGCTCGGCATATTGTAATATGCAGACCCGTTTCTAGGCAATGACCGCGAAATAAGCAGCCATTAGCAGACTTTCTAGGTAATTGCTTTGGAAACAACGGCCTTTGCTAGGTAATGACCATAAAATACACGCACATAACAGTGGAAGAGCAGTTGGGGGCAGTGTTGTCTGTGCGGTCCGTGCCGAGACTATATAACGAGGGCCAGCTGTCATTAGAGTCTTCAGATGGCAGTGAGAAGAGTATGAGTTTGTTGTGAGATGGTCGCCAGCCCTACTTCCAGCCCCCATAACTTCATGTTGTTCACCTCACAGTTTCTGCAGCCCCTCTCATTGTATGTTGTTTACACAATTTCCACTTCGTGTTGTTTAACTCCCAGTTTACAAAATGCCTGGTAGTAGGCACTGTTCACATATTTCGCAGGATGTTGTATTTCGGTCGTTTAGCATAAGTTCACTTATGTTACTAATGTCTACAGCCTCTTAGACTGTGTATTGTTGACACTTTTTCCAGAATCTTGTACTTTGTGTTTTACTACAGTTTTCACGGCTTTTCAAATTTTCTTTGGTCACACATTTACCAGTCCTTTGCATTTCGCACTCTCTCTCTCTCTCATTGTGAGTTCTTCACACATTTTGCAGCCCCCCCACAAGTCGTGCTGTTTAACTGAGCCGTTCTACTAGTTCGGCTTAGCTGCCGTAGCCGGGCAGTACCATCATGCATCGGTCTCGTGACGTCTTAGAACGTCACATATGCTTTCTGCTGATTCATGACGTGACACCCACACGTGCTGCCTCGGACCAGTCGGACCAGTTTCTCCCCTTTAGACGGCCGTAAACAGTGTACTACTAGGTATGTGCTAGGTCTGTGTTGCCAGTGTTAATATAACTCTGAATTATGCGGGTTTTGTGGTTCTTTCACTTTCATGGTTCCTCATTGTTTGTGTTCTTCACCCCTGTTTTGCCTCCGCAGTATTCGTAATAAGGGCTTGCTAAATCTGTCGAGATCCTGTGACATGGCGTCCTTCCTACTCGTAGTAAGAATTTGTTTCTGTTCGCGTGCGGTCGCGATGTTGTGTGTCGTATTGCACAAGACTCAAGTTCTGGACGTCTCAGCAGCTGGAGGCCTCTGTAGCACGACTGGATCATGACACCGGTAAGGTTATATTCTTTAATTTATTACGTGCGGCAAAGCAAGTTTTCTCTGTATATTTACTGCACGAACGAAGAGAGTTTTGTTCTGTCGTGTTGCCCTGTCCTGTTCGCCACGGTGCTGCATTCAACTGTGTTTGTGCGTCAGTGAAGTTTGTGAAGCCTGCATTACGTAAGGTTCACCTATTCTTTGTGTTCGTTGTTTGTTCAGATGTTTAGCTCTGCTGCTGTCTTGGGGGGNCTAATTTGTGGCGAATGAGGCGTTCCGTTACGAATTCTGTACCTCGTGACTCTAGTGACCGATTTTGTATTCTCATTTTAATTATTTGTTTCTGATGACCTCATTCCATGCTAACGTACGCGTTATAAGACAGTTTGTTATTCCACTTAATATTTTATGTATTTATGTTTATGAATACTCTTCAAGTGTCTTTCTTAATTAAGAGTTTTTATTATTTATTAAATATACGAGGGAGAGTCAGTAAAGATGTCAGAAATGGATATAAAACGTAAAACATGTGATACTCGAACTTGGAAAAAACATTTATTTCTCGACATATCCCTCACCAATGTTGATACATTTGTCCCATTGCTTTACCAGTGCGTCGAAACCCGCAGCGCAGAAGTCTTTTGGCTGTGTTCTCAGCCACTTCCGCAATTGGTCGGGCATCATCTGCAATTTTTGAACGTCCTTGAGAGGATTTCTCGACCCATTTGTGTACCGCTTTACTCGACAAACACTTCCAACCCTAAACATGAAACACATCTTTATGAATATCATTTGCATTGAGTTCTTAAAAGGCACAACAGAACTCTGCTCTTCGGTGGTACACACCTCAAGCACGGTCGCCATTTTGACTACTAAAACCAACCTCTAAACATGCACCTCGCCTACTTAGCCTGTAATGAAGCTGGACTGTGCTGCTACCTAATGATAGATATTGGAAACTTATTTCTATTGTAGTGCCTCAAGACTAAATTAATCCCACCTACGCCCATAAAACTCCCCCAATTTATGCCCTCACTAAATAATTTTTGCCTAGAATAACTTAAGCCCATGGAATGGTGTGACACCGATTTCGGAGTAGCCTGCTCGTTTGTTCCAGTGTTTCGGCTTACATAACAGTTACCATGTTAAGGTGAAAATTGCTACTACTGCATAAATCAGAACGTAGGGAAAACTTCAAACTCGACTAACACCGAATACCGAAATTGTACATTGCAGTCAGGCCACGACACCCTACGCATGAAAATCTTTATCGGAAGTCAGTTAATGTACCGGGTGATTCCAAATTATTGCCGGGATTTCCGTTTATAGGCCACGGAAACGCCGATAATAATTTAGAATCACTCTGTGCAATGAACCATTTATCTCATTTTTCGGGGTTTCTGGCTCTTCTTACTTCGCCCCCCGCCCCCTGTAGTATTGTAAAGAACATAACGTTTGGCAGCATGGATTCTCTATTCAGGTGAAAGGGTTTGGAATCACCTACTCTGCTGGATCGTCAGACAGAGCTGTCCTGAAACTTTCGACTGCATCATTGTGTCCAGTTTAGGCACCGGCATTGAAACATCCTATCATTTCGCCTCAGGAACCATTCTATTGTGCCGTGTAACGTCACTATTTTGACACCTTACGTAACTGTTCATATCAGTGAAATTTAATATGATGTTAGTTTTAACGTTTAATGAAAACTTTATGTTAGACATCTTAAAACTTTTCACCAAGAATATTCCTGAGGGTAAAGGGCCGACGGCCCGTAAGGGCGACACCTTCACCGCCATCTGTTAGTCGATTGTCTAGAAAAAGTGAGAGCCTCGACGTCTCACAACACTATGAGCCTCCACAGCCTGTTACAGGGATAGCTTTACCATTGTTGGTATAGGTAAATTCTACATTTTTTAATATCTGGAATCCTGCTTTGAAGGTGGTCATTTATGCCCAAAATATGAATTGAATTTAATATTATTTAATCACTGTAAGTAAATTAGAAATACTTAGATATAAAATCGGAGACATAGCTATGTCTGAAACATCTGCCAGGGTGCGTCACCAACAGATAATTACCGAAGTACACATACTGGAATTTTCGTTTTAACACACACCACTATTCTTACGTTTGGTTGCCTATTAAATGTACGGTGTACTCACTCTTACAGATGTTTTAGGCACACCCAGATGTAGCAGCTGCCGATCTCAGTGGCAGAAGGGTCTAAGGCATGAACTGTGTTCACCCGCTCAAACACTGGGATCCCGGCATGGATATGTGTGTGTAGGTAGCGGCCTTGCGACGGGATGATCCGCCGTCCAAGGAGTCTGCCGTTTGTGTGATAAGAATATGGAACTGAAAAGCGGCCAAGGTCCACAGGGGCTCTAGAGCCATAGATAGATATATGTATAGACAGACAGAAGTAAACAGGTGCTTTTTGATTAGGCAGTGAGTGAAGGCACGGCTGGGGATTCCGGTGAAAATAATATTAACATTTTCCATCTCGCACTCAAACAAACAATGGGAGCAGGGAATGTAAAGTAGCAAGAGGAGTATGGGGGAAGGGAAGGAGGATTCTATGGATCTTTTGTAAATATATAGAGAAGTTACTTTCAGACTTTTGGCTGCAACGAATGTTTATTGGGAATTTATTCTTAATCCCGTTTAAGCCATGTATCTTACGAATAATTCTGTTTCCGTAAGATTCTAACACAATCCTTACGCTCATAAACTTCATACTGAAGCGCACGCGTGACACGAGCTGTGACGTCATTTAGCTGGAGAGTATGGGAGTTGTTAGGCTCGCTAGACAAGCAATTGAGTTCCTGGCGGCTGCCTTGACGTCGACACGTTAAGAAAGTTTCGTTGTGTGAAACAGGAAATTGCCTAGCGTAGTTGCATGTTCGGTACTTACAGGAGACTAGAACTGGCTCGTCTGCAGGTTTGAGGTAAGGCAAATGTAAAGTTGTAGTCGAACACTGGCCACACGGTCTAAGGCATGAACTGTCTTCGCTCGCTCGAACGCTGGGACCGTGGTTTCGAACCCCACTCCAGGCAAAGATTTATGCTTTTATTCTGTTTTGTGTTGTTCTCTGTGTAGGTAGTGGCCTTGCGACAGGCTGATCCCCAGCCCAAGGGTTCCTAAGACTATGTGTAGCATTAAGGAACTGAAAGAAACGGTCCAGCAAAAGGACTGTAGAGCCATAGACAGACAGACAGACAGGTAGATAAATGTAACGGTCTCCCTGAACTTAATTGAGGACTATGCCATGAGGATGTATTGGAGAATGGAGATATAGCTCCACTTTTCTTGACCTCGGCACTAGATGGAGGTGAGTGGTCAGCTTCACGCCCTTGTCGCTTTACTCCGCCAAGGAAAGAGCCCCCGGTTACCAGTGAGTAGGAGGCTGGTGAACACAAAAGTCTGGACGTTCTGGATAAGAGCAAAAACTTGCACTGGCAGGAATCAAACCCAGGCCGCCCAATCTATAGCCCGTCGCTGTACCTACTGAGCTGTACCGACTCTTACATGTTTGAGGATAATATTAAAATGTGGCTATGGTAGCTCAGTAATGTCATTGGTCGCGGGCTGGATGACCGGAATTTAATCCCCAACAGGTGTAGAAATGTTTCTTTGACTTGAAGTTCTCAAGGTCGTGACTGTAAAGCCTGTCCTCTTCTGTCTTGAAGATGGAGGCAGCAGATTTCTCCGAAACGTTTGTAATTGTACCACATCATGTCCAAAAATCAGAAAATCTTCAAGGGTCTTTCTCTTCACCAACGAGTCCAGACCATCTCTGGGGGCCTTTATTGGTTGTACAGGATACATAACAGACAAGTCCGTGTTTTCCCCTTGGAAAATTGGATTGGGCCGGATGTTAGCCGTTCATATCAATCCACTGCCGAGGTGAAAATACGTGGATTTTCTTCCCTCGTCTACGCACTCCTTCGTGATGTGTATAGTTTCGAGATACGAATTCTTCCGAATAACACTTAACAGTTCCATTCCTGCTTAACAGACAACACACGGTCTCGCCGTTATAAATATTAAGTGATTAATGCTGTTAAGGGAAATAAACACGATTTTGAAACCGTAGGAAACACATACGCTGTGTGGGAAAAACGCGGAGAATTTTGATGATGTACATATGGTCACGTGCATGGAGTTGGCTGTAGACGGCTTTTTCGTTTGATGACCGGATGTACTGGACTCTTTGATTTTGATGACCGGATGTACTGGACTCTTTGATAGAGCGCATGACTACATTTTACAGTTCATTGTTACACATACACACACACACACACACGCGAGTGTCCACAGTCACGTTTTCACTAGCCGTTGCTCGGTAGCGGCTTCCAACCGCGGACGTTCCCCTTCCTATGACTTCCCGAAGTGTTCCCAGCCTCAGCTACAAGAGATCAGTAGATGACTCTTGTAGCACGGTAATGAACCTTCGGGTTCCACAAAATCCTGGGAAGTTGTTGAGTAGCTGCACAACTGGTGGCTTCTCTAGAAGGGCTCGGCTGTGTGGAGTCAGTTACAATGCTTCGCGTGACGGATCTGCTTTTACCTTTGAACTTTGTTTCCTTGCTTCCGTACTCGTGCGTCTGCGCGGTGCGACCCTCGTAATGCATAATTAAAACATCCCAGTATAACGAGCCGACGACACGGGTTAAGCGCTGTAGCAAAAGCGGGAGCCGCTTGAGCAGACAGGAATTACCCTGGAACAAGGAACGAAGATGACAAAGCGTCTGCTTCTCTGTAGTGGGTAGACAGTTGTTCCTTAAACGCAGAATTAAACCTGCCAAATTTTGTGACATATTTTTCTGGTGGTATGAAGCTCATAAATTCGCCAGCAAATTACTTATTTGTCGGATCTGTGGAGCTTGCAGCGGTGATTATGAATGGGATGTGACGCTGTGTAGTCCTCTAGAACTTCACCGACGTTTCGTTGGAACATACTACTTCCATCTTCATTGTCGGAAAAGGAACAAGCTAAATAAATAAATAAACAAACATATTTTCTTTCCTCATGCTTCTAGTTATATACATATTTAATTTACCCTTATACCCTGAAGATGGAGGCAGTACATTCCTTCGAAACATCGATTAACTTTACAGGATTATACGTCACCGCATCCCAGAGCATAGTTCTGGTCATGTTAAGTTTCCTTTCCACAGTTTCATTCCTTTAGTTGTAGAGCATTAAACGAGGCTGTCAGTAAGTTACCATATAGCGTCAGATGGTAAGATGGATGCAGATATGGAAGGNGGAAACAACTTGGGCGGGAAATTTTTGCCTAATTTTGCTCAGAGGTCTCCTAGAGACATGAGGATCTTTGACGTGCCGTAAATCTACGACACGGGACCCACAGCTTAAAGTCCCTCCCGGAGGAATTGTTCCCTGAATTTTTCCGCCCTTAAAAATTCCACGACCTCCGCCGGGTTTGAACCCGCGTACCTTGAGTCATGAGGTGGGAACGTTGCCCAAGGATTGTACTATCCCGGCATTAGCCTGCATCCGCTGAAGAAAACTATCTTTAACGTCATTCATAGTAGTCAGTGTCCTGACCGAGATTTGAATCCAGAATCATGAATACTTTCACATATGTGTTTTCGCTTTTTCCTATCAAACGCAACAGAAACAAACAGCAGTAAACTCACTCACATTCCGCGGTGCATCTCTGAGTTTACTGGTTGTGCAGTGTTGCTACATGTTTCTGCTCCCGCAGCCATCGTCAGGCGGTACATAAACAGCCTTACAGTACTGAATTGTGCCTCCTATCCGTGTGTTGCGAATAAGATCAAAATTTTAGGTTGGGAATAAACCACAGAAAAATCCCGAATTTGGTATTTTTATAAGTTTAATATTTAGTATTTTAAGATAAGTTTTAAATACGTCTTAATACATTTCGGTATAGAAATAATCTTTGCATATAAAGGTGATTAGTGAAAATGATAGAAACACGCCATATTACTATTTTATTCGTAACACGATATATGGATCCACTTTCCCTTTATATTGTGACATGTATATCTGTTGCTAGGGAACAGCTAGATAAACACGTTCCCGCGGAGCAGCAATAGGCAAAGGGCTTTTTCACTTGACCTAATACTTCCAGCCGCAATGTGGCCCTGGGGTCGACTGAGCTTCTAATAGAAATAAGTTTCAGGAATCTTCCTCGGGGTAAAGGTGAGGCCGGCGCGTAAGGCTGAAAACTCCACCGCCATCTGTGAGCCGATTTTCTATAAAATATGGTAGGTTCGACTTCCCACAACCCTCGGGCATCCATGGCCTGTTACAGGGACAGTCTCCCCTTTTTTCTAACTTATTTAATTTAAATACAGGGTCGAAAATTTGACAAAATAACATTATGATCGTCTCGCGTGAGGTGAGGAGTTCGCGTGAAATCCGTACATATAAATGGGCAGGTCATGTTACAGTCGAAGATTTCGGGAATAGCGTGCAACTGGCGTAGAAAGTGACGCAATTACGCTCTACTGTGAACACGGCTGTGACTGTTAACGATTATCTGAAAAGTGGGATTCCTTCACCAACTGAGCAGCTTTTAAACTTGAGGTAAATCTCTACCATGAAGTTAGTTCTGACTTATACGTATTATCTCTTGAGATCTGAAGTTCTCCCAGCGATGAATATTGAGGACTGTGGTGCCCTTGCATATGCCGCCGTGTAGCGTGGGAGAGGTCTCTCTGTTAAGTTACCGCAGTCAGTGTGACACTCTCAGGTGAAAGCAGGAGGATGTATTATTACTGAGAGTATAGAAGAGAGATATTTCAGAGGACAGTCTGTGTTATACTGTGCCTAGGCATTTCCTGAACAGTGTGGACAGAAATTAGTACGTGCACTGTAAATTTTCTGCAGCAAGACTTCGCAGATTATAGATAATTACACCCAAACCTCGCTAATCTTGTAACATTTAATCCGGATCGAAAAATGAAAACCGTTGTTCACAGTTGAGTACTAAGAGACACGTGGTACTTAGGAAGGCAGGGGAGTCACTTGTCTGTTCAGACAAAACTTGAGGCAGTTTCTTCAAACCTGTATTGTTACGTTCAGAAACAAGCACAACTTCTGAGTCTTCTATCGATGAATAAATGTATTCTTTAGTTTCATCAGCACTGCTTATTCTTAAAATTTTCCACGTATATGTGTTGTAAGTTTTTTGTTCTTTAGGCCTCTATTTTGCTTCACTAATCCGGATCACCTTCCCCCCCTTGCCATACCAGTTACTCCGGATTAGCGAGGGTTTACTCTACCTGTTTCCGTGAACTTAGCCAGGTGGGGTGGGACTAAGTACCTTGTACTGCGGCCGCTTCTGGCCTATTGTACCAGCACCAGGTGATAGGTGAGGGTGATTGTGGAGCAGTTGGTGGAAAGAAGATGGGCAGGAGAAACCGAAGTACTCGGAGAAAACCTGCCCCAGCGCCACTTTGTCCACCGAAAATCCCACTTGACCCGACACGGGCTCAAACCCGGGCCGCCGCGTTGGGAAGCCAGCAACTAATCGCTTGAGCTATGGCGCGACCCTAAATGGGAACTTAATGGAAACTCTGAAGGCTGTGGAAATCCGGTGCGGCAAGTATGCCGTAGACGAAACTGTGTGAGACGCCCATCTTATCGCTGTAACCTAAACTAATATGGAGTCTGACTGAAATTCAATTAGCCAGGAACAAAGTCTCTTTCAAACTGCAGGAATTGCTTTGTTTATTTGGAACGACAGGGATTAACGTGAGTGCAGAGGGCTGGTCTAAATGTGTAGGATTTGCTTGCCATCTACTTCCACGCTGGTTTCTTCCTCGGCTGATTATCCGACCCTGAAGATGGAGGCGATATATTCCTCCGAAACGTCGGTTGACTCAACGGAATGCGCGGCGTTATATCCGTGTGCTTCTTCTAGATATGTCCAGCATGTGGTCGAGGAAGAAAGACATCCTCTGGCAACTAGACGGATCAACCAACCAATGGCATTGCAGAGGAGCAGGTTAGCACGGCCAGCAGCAGTTGCAGGGAGAAGAGTACGGCACAAAGGAAGCTGCCTCTGAGGAGGGCACTGAACAACTGTTGTATTCATAACAAACGTATATTTCTTCTTTGTGTTTGTGCAGCGAGGTAATAGTGACGCCATGAAAACGTATGGGGGGACTGGATGTGTAAATCCATGTTGTCTTGACCTTGGCATTAGTTAGAAGTGAGTGGTTAGATTTAGATCCTGGCCAATTAACCCCCAGTAGCCATTGGATACGAGGCTGCTTGGGCCTCAGGACCGGTCTGAACGACATGGAGAATAGAAAATCCTTGACCCTACCGGGACATGAATTCCGACCCCTCTGTCATCCAGACCGTAGCCGCCCGACTGCACTCTCTCGGCTCCTGGTGACAGTAACATTTAACGAAAGGGAAAAAATAATTCTGTAAAACCGGCCCATAGCTAATACTAGAATAAGGTTTGACAATGAAGTGTAAAATATTCATGACGCATAATGTTGCAGCAATATATGTTGATCCCATAAACATTAAGTGCATGCGCCAATCATGTCTCGCGGTGAGAAGAGATTTCTCCTGCGTGACGCAGAATTACAGGGCACACCGTGAGTTCTGTACATGCCTGCAGGTACAGGCTGTGTTTGTATACCTGGCCTGTGGGCGACGTGTAACGAGATGTATGGCAACAAATATCGGGGCACTGGTTGCAGCTGCACTGACGGAGAGAGGGAGGGTGACGTACTCTAGCTGAAATGTCCCGATGTTGAGTAACTATGCCCAGCTTAGCTCATGCGTAGTAAATTTGACAACTACCTAAGCTGATTTACATGTTATGCAACTGCGGCATACAATCCAAGTGTGTTTTATATTTTTATTTGAAAAAATGTTGTACAAATCGTCGTGCTGTGAATGGTGCTGTTTGCACAAACATTTTCACGCTTGCCAACATCTAGTAACAAGAGTTCTGAAGGAGATTTACTAAATTGTACAGTTTACAGAATTCTTGGACGTCAAAAGCGATGTAGTAATAAAAACTTGGAAAGTCACAAAATATAGCTAAATTGAATGGAATGGAACTGACCTTGATTACAGGCATGGCACGGAAGAAAATAAATGCCCTTCGGACTAATTTCACATGAGAATTTAAACGCGAGGGGGAGTCAGTAAATAAATCAGTAATGTATATAAAACGTAAAACATAAAGAATGTGATATTAAAACCTGGGAGGAAACATTTTTTCTCGACATATCATCCACCAAGATTGATACAGTTGTCCAGTCGCTTTACCAGTGCGCCGAAATCCGCAGCATAGAAGTGTTTTGGCTGTTGTCTCAGCCACTTCCGCACCTCCGTTTCAACTTCTTCGTCGTCAGCGAAACGTTTGCCACCCACATGTGAACCGATTTACGCGACGAACACTTCCCCATCGTAATTAAGAAATATTTCTGTATGAATATCGTTTGCACTTCCTTTTGCCCACAAAAGAACGTACAATAAAACGCTGCCTTTCGTTAGTACACTCCTCAAGCACGGTCGCCATTTTCACTGCTGAAATCAGCCTGTTTACATGGCGTATGCGCGTCAGCTACGTAGACTGTCCTAGAGCTGGACTGTGCTGCTACCTAGTGATACACATAGAAAAACTATTACGTCCATTACAGATGTTTTGCTTCCATTTGTGTCCTGTTTACTGACTCTCCCTCGTATAATGCATACAAGACTTATTGCTAAACACGCTGCTCCCCTCGTGCCGACACTTCTGGAGATCACTCAACAAATGGGGGGTCCTGTTGTGCGTCAAGAGATATTGCATAAAACGAACTTTGCAAAAATGGCCATGTATGGAGCCCTTCGGACCGTTATATACCCAAATACGTCCTTTATCTCTGTCAGAGGACCGTGACGGATACCAGTGCGCACTTTGTTGAGAAGGGTCTGAACTAACAGCACGGATAGTACTTTTTGAATGAAATCCAAACTCTGTGTCTGTGTGTCCAATCATAAATATGCTTTAACAGTATTTCAGCCTAAAGCCATTAACTTCTTGACCATTAAACTGTCCGGAACTCGGTAATCGTCGTTATGGCGACTTTAATCAGACTCGACAAGCAGTCAGACGGTTTTGTTACTGTGCGGGCCGCACTTCAATCCAGGGAATGCCACAGCGGGTCTCATTGCAGCTGTAAATCTACCCGCAAACTGCTGCGCGTATGCATTACCGCATGTTAATTGCTACTGCAGCTGACGTTTCCATGACTCAAGGGTATTGTTAGTTTTGATTCATCCGATACGTATGTAGCCACACAGTGAAATACTGAGATGACACTCCAACTGCATATTATCACATAGTTCCTCAGTTTTCAGTAGTCATTTGATTTCGGACGACATTTCATCTGTAAATATTCGTACTTGTGGGGTCAGTGTTGTTGCAGCGCGTGACAGCACTTTGCATTTTACTATTATGCACGTACATTAGTGTCCACGGTCACATGTTCGAAGCCGTTGCTTGGTAGCGGCATCCAACAGCCGCCGTTCCCCTTCTTCTGGGTTCCCGAACGGTCCCCGGCTTCAGCTACGAGCTTCTAATAGCAACAGCTCACAATGACTGATCCTTAGTAACTAACTCCAAGAGTCACCTGGCCCTGCTTATAACACCTCGGCACGGACCGCATAGGAAACACCGTTTCTCTGTTTTTTACGGGTCACTGCCTAGTAACGGCCGTTGTAAAAGGTAAATTTGTCACTGCTTAACTAATTTTCTTGACCTCGGTACCATTTGTAGCTGAATGGTCAGCTGCAAGCATCGGCCGCTTTACCCCCAGGGGAAGAGCCCCCGGTACCTATTGGATAGGAGGTTGGGTGGACCTCAGACCCGGTCTGGACGACTTGGAGGAGAGAAAGTTCTTGATCTTACCTGGACTCGAACTCCGATGGCCGTTGTACAGTTGCTTATATCGCGATCGCTGCCTAGCAACGAGTCTAAATGCAACAATATTAAAAAATTATTAATAGAGAAATGAATTACGGTACTTATGATGAAAACGCGGGGAATTAATGCGGTGAAAACCTGTCGACATAAACAGAGGAAAACTTCAGGGCGACTCACCGACGCCACATCTTTGCATGGCGCTTATGGCTTTTGCTTTTTCTTCCACATCAAAAACACCATGGAAGACTACAATGATTATTGTTAATATTGGGTCAGCTGTTTGTATCTCGACTTGATTTTTGTAATTATTTTAAAAAAAATTTAAAACGATAGATTTTATAAGAAAAGTTTTAGAAGTTCTGAAGGGTGACGTTTTGTGTGTGTGCAGGCTGGCGACTCTTTTCCAGCCTCGGCCCCAACATTATAATTATAACTGACAAGAGACTCATGATTCGACTGCGATTGGATTTTCTGTTCTTCTGCACGACCGGAAGTGTGTGCAGTGTCTTTCATTGTCAGTTTTTCTCGCTTCTGGCCTGCGAATAGACAGGCACCAGATGACGCGTCGGTTCCTTGTTCCTCAGAGCCCGCACTGCTGTTGCTGTGAGTGTTGCCGCGTTTTCGCCTGGATTCAGATGCAGCGTGTGAAGCCAGCAATGCCATCGACTGCACTAGGCAGGAAGGCACGGTATGAAACGCTTGGTGTGTTTAAGCTGTCAGGTTACAGACACTGAGAAAATGTCCTCGAGAATAGCATTGCTTGTTTAATAAGTCATGGTGTGTAGGCGAAGTTGCGGACGGAAAGACAGATGTTGACAGCACTGGCTACATGAAACATTGATGTAACCGAGGCGCAGATGAGACACTAGTGGCGAGAAAGTTCAGCAGAACATTAGGGACTCGATGTTTGTAGCACTGATCCCCACCAGACATTAGTGACGAACATGTTAGTGTTGTTAGTTTACACAAAACAAAGCAGTCAGCGATAATTTCCATAAATAACAATTTCTGAGCTTTTTACGTAGTGCTGCAGTGTGTTTTCTATGCGTTAGGAAATCCATTTTGAAACACGGTGTAAGTTAAGTATAAAATTTCACCGTAATGCAGTCCTGCCAATAGGAATGGCAAAATTCCTTCCCAGCGCAACAAATGCTCTGTTGAGATTCTCTTCTAACGCACTGCCTTCTTTAGTTCCGAAGGCTTTACCCCGTCTCCAACGAATCTTTACCGGTAGGAAAAGCGGGCACTGCCTGGGAACCTTCGCAGTCGGAAAACTTTCTCACGCTCATCGCCATCCTTCCGCTTCTCTCTCTCTCGCACTCGCTCACTCCCTCTCCTTCAAAATGTTAAACAGGCATTTCTTTTTCAATTCTTATTCACCGTCTCACATGCAAACTTGTGTTGAATTCTAAATTATTTTACGCCACTGGTGTACTATATGTTTGAACTGGCAGTTGTCCAATATCCACACGATCGGTCTCTTTTAAACAGAAAACAGATCGCGGGTGTTGCAGCCCCTTACGAAGCCACTATTCTAGAAGCCGAAAGGTCGCGATTTCGATCCCCGATGATGTTATTGGGTTTGTCAATTGATCTAATGTTTCCAACTGTGATATATGACTGGAGTCTGCTCAGCCTCTAACGGAAATGAGTGTCAGGAATCTTCCTGGGTTAAAGGGCTGCCGGCGCGTGAGGCTGACAGCCTCATCGCCATCTGTGAGCCGATTGTCTACAGAAAATGTGAGAGCCTCGACGTGTCATAACCCTTTGGGCCTCCACCCCTGTTACAGGGACAGCTTTACCTCTTACAGCGCGCAACACCAGCTACATTCCCCTTCTTCTAAAGTTGCTCCTTAACCCGAGAAGTGCATTTCAGACCAAACCGATACAATTCATTTCGAAGTTTGTTTGGGTGTAAGACCAGATAATGTCGCAGCACAGCACGCCAAGCCAAGGGGAAATGCCGGGACCATGTTCCTAGTATGCTACATAGTTATACGAAGCCATTCCTTGTTCAAAGATACGAATGCGACTTTAAATCTAGTCGCTTCCACGTAACGTTAATACTCGTACTTGGGCGAATGTGGACAATAACTGGAGATATAATTAGGCGCAGTAGACAGGTTGGAGGGACCAAACGTTTCGCAGGAACCTGCTGTCTCCTTCGTTAGGGTAGAATCATACACTGGGATTGTCGTAGTATCCTAAATATTCAAATACCCAAGGTGAAATTTACCACCCTGCAAGACACTAAGTGGCCCTAAATAGGGCCGTTTGTATCCATTTCCCAAACAGCGTCACGTATCCTACAGAAAACAACACTGGATCCCTGAGAATGGTTGTTCTTTGTCGCTGTTTCATATCCCACCTGTGCCGATAAGCCTGTGTGCTACTTTGTAAGGTAGGTATTTGTGTTCCCACGGGCCCGTAGCAGGCCCCTGTCTAGCGAGGCACCACGGGCTGGACAGTTCATTCTTGAACTCATCGGAAATCGAACCCGCGACGTTCCGACTCGTAGCACAGTACGGTCCCGCGTGCCCCCTGTTCGAGAGATACTCAGTTCTATTCTCAGCAGGAACACAGGCCGACCTGAGGTTCTTTGTGATCTTCCTCGGTTACCTCGGTTCGGTCACATACACTTCCTTCTACATGGCCATCCTACCATCCAACCCCGTGTACTCAGGATACTGAAAGAGTACTTCAGCAAACCTCTGAAGTAGCATCTCAGAATGTCGTAACGTGAGGAAGTGAGATCTCGTAAAACTTTTCCATTGTTTGCATCCCTTCGTGCCCTCACCCTATAGACTGGAGCGCGGTTTGAAGGGAAGCAGCCACTCTGAGTGCTTCCCAGACTGCGGTAACTGTTGTGCCGGCAATGCCGTCCATATGTGCAGTGATATATTGGGGAGGAATCCTTGCGATTGAATACGTCTTTCTATTTTGCGATAAGACGGAAAGAGGAATGAGGAAAGTTTGTATAAAGGCACGTCTGAAGGGTAATCAAATGGATTCCGAAAGAAAGATTCCTTCTTCAAATTTCGTTTTTCCATTACGTCGGTTTTTACTTGACTGGTTTCGAGTTGAAGTGAATTCCGTGAGGGAATATCACAGTCACCGCCATAATTTGTGAATACCTCCTGCTCTTTTGTGCTGATGGAGCCAAGTCTCAGCTGAAGGAACCAGCACAAAGTCAATTCCAGCGACGGTAAGAGTTGAATTCAGTGACAACTCCGCGACAAAAACGGCTCTATTTACCGTCTCTTCCCGTCGATCTGTTGTGAAATCAATTACAATACTCCATCATTCTGCTGTCAGTTCAGATTGCGTTCTCAGAGATGATTTAGTGCGCGTAATAAAAGTTCTGCCTTCTGGGATATAACGCCGTGCTCCCCGCTTCGTGTTGGTTTCTTCCTTGGTTTATTATCCGACACTGAAAATGGAGACGACACATTCCTCCGAAACGTCAGTCCGGCTCATCCTATATACCGAATGTAGCCCGTTTTGCCTATAAAACATTATTTTACTGCATATGCTATCTACTTTAATATTCTTACGTATTGAGTGATTATAGACGGGGTTCCGATTGATAATCGGACATATTAAACACTTGGAGATCGTAAATACAAGTAACTACAGCAATGTCATTAATTCATACACTCTACAGTTTACTACAGCACGCATTAAGGCTTGGGCCACACGAGCGCACGAAGTACGTTCGTTGCAACGAACGTACTTTATGACGGACGTTGCTGAGGACACCACACAGTTGCAGAATGCGGTGCGTAGTTTTTTGTCTGCAATGGAGCCAGAAGAAAGCATAGCATTCGCCTCTCTTCTTTATTTCTCCAACGGACGTCACGACGTTCGTTACAACGGACACATTTTGTGCGCTCGTGTGGCCCCAGCCTAAGTCTTCTCCGGTTGTCTGGTAACGGCTTCCAACGCCGTAGCTTCATCGGGTTCTGTGTACACGTCGTTACTGGACGGCGTCTGTCTCACAGCTATCTCGGCGTTGCTACGCAACGACTTACAACAAGGGGGTTCCTCCAACCTTCCACGCCTTAACCAGGGAAGACTGTGTCAGGACACCCTCATACTCGGTCTGGTCTTTCTGCCGGCAGACTCACTCTAAAATGACTTATTAGAGTCAGAGTCAGAATGACTTTACGCCAATCAGTTCCTCTTGGTGCCAAGCCCCTTGAAATCCAGAACCCGCATTTTTCTCAAACGAACACTTACGGTTAGAGTCTTTATGTAACATCCTCTCTCACGAGGGGATGGGTCTCTCGTTCACAGTTGTTGCTGGCCCTCGCAAGCGCAGTTATTCTCGGGTCCGAGTCCCGCAGGACTCATGACCATATTTTCCTGTCTCAGACTCGAGATTTCCTCACTCCAGAAGGCCAGGTCCCCCTATTTATGTCATCTAGGAACAGGGTGGTCCTGTTTTACCCCCCCCCCCCNGGCACTGGCCTCCTTTTTCTTCGCCTTCTACGACTCGAAGGGCTACGGTGGATGTACTCGTATTCCAACCCACCTCCACACAGGATGAACGGCCGAGGGGGCGGATTTCGAATCCGGGTGTCAGGAATTTTCTCCGGAGCTCGACTGCCGATCCTCAGCTGAACTCTTCTTCATAACCACTTTGTACGGACCGAATACAAACACTGTTTCTAACAATGCCCCTATTGTTTTAGGCGTGTTTATCGACCCGTTGCTTAGAAACGGGTTGCAGAACGCCGTCGTTCTATTATTGCGTGTGTTACCTAGCAACGGCCGCTGTTTACAGCGGCACTGCATAGCAACGGGTCTAGAAGCAACAAAATAATACTCTTGGAATTACAGCTTTCTGTGTAGTCTGTATGAAATGTATCATTACGTAACACGTTGAGGCGGGAGTTTTTGGTCAGTAGAAAGGCCCATGACGGACTGGCGGGAGTTCTCCTCCCTTCCTGAAGATTCAGAGAGGCTCTGAGTCCCACCCAGCGCCATCCTGTGGGTATGTGCGCGGCATACACATGCTCCATGTAACAACTTGTTTACAAGGACTGAGCGGGGGATCCCGAGGAAACTGTTCCTTGGAACCCAGGAGACTGATGACGCGGCAAATTGCGAGCAAATTGAGTGGAGCAGTTTGCTGCTGTAACGGCCGCAACTTCTGTAGCACGCCTCACAGTAACAAACGGTGAAAGGAAAATTCGGAAAATGCGGAGAGGAGTCAAGCCGTCTGGAATTGAAACCGCGTAGCCTCCCTCCCCCAACTCACCCCTTCCTAGTTTCCCCTCGTACTATTTTCCTCGCTCTGCTACAGAATTTTTCGGTTTTCACTGTGCTTAGCTTAGAGCTTTTGTGTAAGGTTTTCTTCACGAAGGGAAGGACTTACTGTCCCAGAGAGAAGATTTACCTTGCGTAAAGATTTAACCCGTTCCTAGATTACAGCAAAGAAGCACATTTTTTATGATTTTGCGTTATTTGTGCACTATGCTACAAACTGGAAGGTCGCGGGTTCGAGTCTCGTTGAGGTCATTGGATTCTTCAGTTAACGTAATCTAGCAGAAACGAGTAACAGGAATCTTCCTGGGGGAAAAAGGGTGATCGCCACGTAAGGATGACAACCTTGCCGCCATCTGTGAGCCGATTTTCTAGAAAACCTAGGAACCCCGACGTCTCACAAGGTTGTGGACCTCCATGGCCTGTTGCAGGGTTATCTTTACCTTTTAAAAGGCGTGCACTTGGTAGCGTATTTGGTTGAGGCACTATGTTACAAGCCGGTAGGTCACGGGTTCGATTTTCGAAGAAGTCGCCCGATTTTTAAATTGACCTAATCCTTCCAGCCGCACTATGGCCCTGGGGCGACTCAGCCTCTAACAGAAATGAGTACGATGAATCTTCCTGGGAGCAAATGGCTGCCGGCCAGTGCGTAAAACTGGGACACTCTATATAGCGTAAGAGTCTTGCCGAGTACGTGCCACAAGAACCTTCCTCTGTGTTCAAAGTTCGCTGAGGGGTAAATCAGGCCAGCAGCCTGGACCTAGCCGGATTGCGCGAAGCTGTAGTGTCTATGTCGCGTGAAATGCGCAAGATTCACTGGCTGGCATTTGCCGTGCTCAATATAATAAGCTTAGGAATGCCTAAAACGACTTTGCCGCTTACTACAGCGCCCACTGTACGGAGTGGCAAAGTTTTTGTGTCGCTCGGCTGAATCTTCAGTGCGACATTAACGTGACCGGTAGTTGATTCTCTTTTGTCTGGAAGTCAACTGAATTTCGTGTAAACGCAGGTTAGGACGGGTCCTGAGGGTGAAAGCCTCTTCACACGGTGCGTTAATTGCGTGTTCTGCACACTTTCTGTCGCCGTCTTGCTCCGCTGAAAGAGAAATAGCCCTCAGACTCTTCTCCATTAATCGAAGCGCTCTGCTGCTTCATGCTTATTCTGCCCACAGCCAAAAGGCCTGTTTGCGTTCCCCTTTCACACTTTGCTGACTTCTGATTCCAACTGCTCATTATCGTAACACTTTGGGTCTGTTCTGTGGTACGGAACAACTTTGATATCAGGCCTTTACTGTAACAGAATTTTCCCAACATTAAACGTGGTTGCTGGAAATAGCGAAGTGTTCCGCCTCGTGTAACCATCAACAGAGAATAATTTTCAGACTTTACGACTGGAAGAATCAGTCAAGCTGTCACATGAGTACGGGGACAAAAGAAAGGAGCTGAAGGATGGACAAATAAATTAAATTGTATCATCATCGAATGCGACGACAATTCTTTTCTGCAGGAAAATGCTCGGAATTATTTCCGTGGGCTTAAGGACTCAGATTCGGTTCCCGATGAAGTCATTGGAGTTTTCAGTAGACCTAATCCTTCCAGCCGCACTTAGGCCCTTGGGTTGATTCAGCCTCTAACAGAAATGAGTACCAGCAGTCTTCTGGCGGGTAAAAGGCTGCTTGTGCATAGGGCTAGCCTCGTCGCCATGTGTAAGCCCATTGGCTAGAAACGGGTTTGATTACCGTCGTTTTATTGTTGCTTGCATGTATGTAGCGGACGTTACCTAGTGACGGCTGCTGTTTCCAGAGTCATCGCTTATCGCTGCCAGTAGTACTGTAACTGAAATGACAAAGGGAATCGACAGCCAACAGACCAGGACAATAAAAACAACTTAACTCCTTGGAACTGGGCCCTTCTTGAGAAACCGCAACTTGGGCAGCTACTCAAGGAATTCCCAGCATTTTGTGGAACCCGAAGGTTCATTACCGTGTTCACAAGAGTCCTCTGGGTCTCTATCCTGAGGCACATAAATCCAGTCCATACCACCCCTTCCTATCTCTCTAAGATCCATCCTAATATTAATCCTCCCTCCTAAGTCTGGGTCTTGCTAGTGGTCTTCTCCTTCTGCGTTTTCCCTCAGAATGCATTCCTCTTCTCCTCAATGTGTCCTACATGCCCTGCCCACCTCATCCTCTTCCAATTACACTTGGCGAAGAGTACAGCTTATGCAGCTCCTCATTATGCAACTTTCTCCAACCTGAAAAGAAACAAACGCCAAATGCAAAAGGCAACAGGAACCTATAAGCCAGAACAAGCTAACAGGCTCAAGAAAACAGAAACCAAAGCAATGAATTGGAATTTCGTAGTCTCTCCCCCTGCACTCAGCGTCCTTGCTGTCATCCTATTAATTTCTTCCCAGATTTCTCTGTTTACTCCCACCCCTCTTGTTTCCTTTAATATTGCTTCTTAAGCCTTAAGTCTTCCAGCTAATACGGGACACAGCCTAGCTTTAAGGCCTCATTATTTTCTTTCTTTAAGTTTGTTGCTCTCAAATATGGTTGCAGTTGGTTATATCCAGGAGTAGCGCACACCCATAAGTAAGTGCTGAGTAAGTAAGCGAGCGCTTCTCTTCGTTGTCATTGTCGCCCCCATGCGTCTTGCTGCTGCACTCTGCCGTGCAGTGTTCACAGTGAACATAATTACCTGTTTCGTCAGCAGCAAATGCACGGCAGAGATATTGTGGCGTATAGACCCGTTGCTAAGCAGTGACTCGGTAAACAGAGGCCGCAACATGCACGCGAGGATAAAAGAACGGTGTTTTCCATGTGGTCCGAATCTCGACTGTTGCTATGCAGCGGCGCAGTAAACATATCTCTACAACAATAGAGGGGCTGTGTTTTCTGCGTGGTCCTTACTGAGGAGCTATCTTGATGACAACTGGCGCTACAGTTCATGTGAAAGAATGTTCTTCGGACAGAGTCGAAGTCAAAGTTACGTTACGATCGACGATCAGCCGGCCAGTCTCTCTTGGAATAAAGCACGCATCTGGGGCTGAAGACAACTTTATTACTGTCAGACAGTTGCGGGTTTGTTGATGTGGGGCTTATCCGCTGCAACGCCCTAAATTAACGACTGTTCACAAATTGGTAATGTGCTGTACATATATATGTTGTTTATGTATTCCCCTTATATTATAAAATGTATTAAATACTAAAATTTAACTTTGAACGCCACTTTTTGCCGTCAGTATGCAACGTCGGTTAGTATTCGCTTACCGTCTTCTTTTTATTGTATAGGACTACATAGAAGAAAGCAGTCTTCTGGGATTTGGCACCGTGTATATGTGGTGTTAACCGACGTTTCGGAGGAACGTATCGCCTCCATCTTCAGGGTAGAAGAAAAATATATAAGAAATCTGCAAGCAAAGAGACCGTGAGAACCGGTAAAAGCAGTCTGCGATACGTTCGTCCGAAACGTCGGTTAACACCACATATACACGGTGCCAAATCCCAGAAGACTGCTTTCTTCATAGTCACCGCCGTGAAAGCCTCAAATCTTACATAGGACTACATGTTTCGGCCCAATCGGCCATCATCACATGTACAGGTTGTTGTGCTGAATTGGATCTGCTGCTCACTGTAATGCAGTTCTGCTTCTCGAACGAATTCTGGGTTATGTGGGTTAGCGGGCTGTTGCCGTATAAGCGTGTGTCTTGTGGTTCTGTTTGTTTATCTTTGGTGTGGCGTGTGGCTGTCCTCAATGTTTTTGGTGGAATGGAGGCTCTTTGTTTGGCGATCAGCTATCATACACACACTTCACACGAATGATCAAGATGGCTGACCGCCAAGCAAACAGCTTCCGCTCCAACGAAAACATTCAGGGCATCCGCACACCAAACCAAAGATAAACCAACAAAACCATAAGCAACATCAGATATGCCGAGACTGAATATACATAAATATGTACCTTAAATAAAACTCTAGTATCAGATTCCGTTATGCAACATAACCTAGAATTAGCTAGAGGCAACTGCGTAAGACAGTCAGGACAGCTTTACAGTGGGCAACAGAGATCTTAACCACAACAAACTGTACACCTGATGATGGCCCGTTAGGCCGAAACATGTTGTGATAATACAGAGAACGAGAGAATATTAGCTGACGTTGCACATACACGACAAAAAGTAGAACGCAAAGTCAGATCTACGCTCTGCAACAGGGTGCTGAAAGTTAATAACAAAATTTAAATTCTTAAAAATAATAATATATTTTAATTGGTAATAGAATTTAGTTATGTGTTGAAATATATATATGTGTGTGTGTTTTCCCTTCCTTTTGCTTTATGTTGTCGCGTCATTTTTGTTTTGTGCTGTCAGATTTGTAGGAGATGTTCGCCAGTGTGCGTTCTTTTTCGTCGGATTCATCTGTGATCTGAAATATGTGTTACTATTGCGTGTATTGTAGGTTTGTATGTTAGGTAAGGGTACGTATGTATGTATGTATGTATGTATGTATGTAAGGGGTGGGCCATAGAAACCGGCCCTCGCATCTGTTGTGCTTCCGCTTGGATTAGCCCTTTATTAATCCTACACTTCTAATGAAGTGTGGGACCCCAAGGTAAGGGTATATGTCGGCTGATTTTGTTGCCGACCTGCGTTACAAGTTTTCCATGCATTATCCGGCGCCATTTGATTCGGTAGTTCACCAACACTCGTTTCCTTCCCCAATACCAAAAATACGGTCACCAGAAGAAAGCTAAATACAAAAAGAAGAGCGTTGTATTTTCTTTCGTCATTACTATTTATGTTCATTTGAGCAGAACATGGAATCTGATTTGGAAAGTCTTCTCAGAAACAAAATGATCTGCTTGTTTCGATCGTTATGTAACCACATTCGAAACCAAGAACTGAAAATCCGTCGGAACTTGTACGCATGTGCAGATATCTCGACCGAGTACGTCCCTTCTTGTTCGTAACTTTCCCACCAGAGAACGACAAGTTTTGTCATTCCTGGTCTAGTCCATGAATCCTGTAGTTTTTGGCAAAGATCAAATCCGAAATGTGCACCCATTACGAAGATGTACCTTACGTTACCAGGCATACAGTCCGGGCCATACGTACGTACATGTTGCATGCGCTTCAAACGTATGTCTGTACTTCGCCATGCTGTTATTGCTGAGTCCAGGAGTGAGGAGTTGTGACTTCCGGTGGAATAACGGTGATGTTGTCTTTCGTTAAAATTGGTTCTGCTGGATCACACTTTGAAATAGGACGTTACGACAGCAAATCTTCGCTAATCCGGTTACATTTAATCCGGATTTCACATAACCAGGAACGAAGTATGGAAAGTGAATAATTCTGTTCACAGTTGGGTACGTACTTTAAAAGACGCGTGGGATTTAGAAGTAAGAAGACATTCAGACTGTGGTGAGGGCAGCTGGAGGGACTAAAACAAGGCAAAAGTATCCAAGATTGGCTTGAGCTGGATGAAGAAGACCCACGATTTCAGCTTCTGACAGATGAAGAATTTGTTCCAATGATATTTTTTATGTATTTTGATCAGCACTACCTATATTATTAAATTTTC
The DNA here is from genome assembly GCF_002891405.2 of Cryptotermes secundus. NCBI lineage: Eukaryota > Metazoa > Arthropoda > Insecta > Blattodea > Kalotermitidae > Cryptotermes > Cryptotermes secundus. The sequence goes on from NW_019724742.1 coordinate 4,098,320, forward strand.
CATTTGTTTGTCTTCTAGAATTATCTTTTGATTCATTAATCTAACTAACTAATCCCGATTAGCGAGGGTTTACTGCAGTTAGTGTTTCATGACGGCTTAGGCTTTACTGTTTTCATCAGAATGGCAATTAGTGACTCAGTTCCTGCCTTATAAGGGGCGACTGTGTCTCCACTACAGGGACCGGGAGAACAGTCGCGTTATTCTGTCATGCAGAACACAGGAACACTGCACGGCGCTTTAATGTTAAAGAAGATGGCACCACTTTGCTTCAAAGCGTTGAAACCGTTTCTTCATTGCCACTCGATGTAGCTTTGCGAGCGGACACTCATTTCGTGGCGTTTATTCTAGGCAAGAAGTCTGTGAAGGGGGGGGGGGTGTTATTACGAAAATTTGAACGGTTTCTTCCAGCGTCACATTTCGATAATATATTCATTATTCATGGCTGCTACCCCTTGAAGCAGCATCTGGTTCCTTAGTGAGGGAACACAGTGGCTGCGGGTTTTCAAGTAGACATGCGGAGTGCACGAATCGTGTCCAGCGTTCCTCACAGTCTCCAGTGAGACGAGTTCAGCGCCGTTGTCACGGTTCTTATCATAATGAGGACAGTAACGGACGTCGTCTCCTTAGCTGCTCCGCTCTCCTCGTAATCCTGTTCGCAAAACCATGGCCTCTACTTCGCGGACCAGCAAAAATGTTTGTAGTTTCATGAAAACTGCGTTTCGAGGGGCATTCTTCAGTTCTGTCACTCCTAGATTCATCTGTCCCTCCTCACTCTTCGTACTTTCACTCATTGACACCGACATGACGTACACGTACAAGCTATCGGTTTGAATTCTCTGAAGTTCTCGTAGACGATTTTTAGAATATCGCGTGGAATAATCAGCGCTTTCGCTTTGTATCTCCCTTTTTTACTAACATCTAGTCGATCGCTGTTAGATAAAACCTCGTGCTCTGTTTCGCCCAGTCTCGGTTTTACCTCCGGCACACAGCCAGTTCGTGTTCTGTATAATACAACACGTTCCCCTCCCCCCAAAGGTATTAAACGTGAAAATGTCAACTGCAGTGTTTGCCGAAACGTGTGGAAACATTCAACTTCCTACGCCAGGCATTCCCGAAAGCAGATGACATACATCAAATTACAAGCGCGAAATCCTAATGATAAGAAAATGTATTTTGTTCAGAGTTTAAATAAAAGCGTCCAGTCTTTCATTGGTACTGTAATCTATACAACTTGTTCACGTCTGCGTTGTTACGTTGCCCCTGTTTCGTGCTGCGCTTGTCACGTGCTTTTAGGAGCTGGATTGGAGCTTAGCAATTAATGCATGCAAACTGTAATCATACAGCTAAGTTACACGGCTGTTAGACTTCGTTTCTCACTCTAGGGGGACTTTACAAATTTGCTACCCGTCTCCCTACTTGAGAGCTTCCCCGCTTCGTCTTTAAATCAACACATCTCAGGCTTCCGTGGGTGTAAAGTCCACTATGAGCCTCCCGTTTGATTTCATACTTACAAATTTAATTATATCGAACACTTTTAATGACCTTATTCTGTTATCAGTTAAGTAAAAGAGTAAAGGTAACCTTGTGCCCCGCCTTGGAAGCCCATAGTGTTGTGAGACATTGAGGTTCTCACATTTTGTAGAAAATCGGCTCACAAGTAGCGGTGAGGTCAGCTTTAAGCGCCGGCCGCCCTTTACCCCCCCCCCAGGAAGAATCCTGGTGTACTCACTTATTTTAGAGCCTCAGTCGGCCTCAGGGCCATAGTGCGGCTGGAAGGATTAGGTAAATTAAAAAATCCAGTGACATCGGGAATCGAAACCGTGACCTCCAGGCTTCTAACTGAGCTAATTGTATTACAACATAAACACTTAAATTCGATTCTTCTTCTGAAAAATGATTTTTGGTCACAGACGTGTCTTCCGTAACACAACAGTTGCACATTATTCAGAGATATAACGCGTCGAAAGCATAAAAAGTTGGGTAGGTAAAGGAGGACGCGAGCTCAACAACTCTTAAGCAGAATCGCATGTTTCAATTGGATGGGACAGGCGGTCCCTTACCGCCCTGAGCCCTGCGCCCTGCGCCCCTGAACCACCTTAGAACACGAGGATGCACTTCGATCAAGTTTGAACGAACTCCATTGTTTGCTAGAGGGTTATTGCGTCCAAAGGAGGACGCCTGTAGTACGTAAGATGTTTCTGTCTATGTGGCGAGTCTAACAGAAGTAGACAGTCACTAGACAATCCCGTTTACATCTGACGAAATTTCACGATCTCTGGCTCTCGCTTTACTCTGGCTGTCAGTGCTGGAATAAGAATTTTCCATACCAGCTCCTATGAGTTACGATCTGCTTTCAAAATTCTGTATTTAGCTGGACTCTGTCCAAATGGATGTCATTTGTACAGCTGCAGAATTTATCGCGAAGGGTCATGTTTCGGCCAATTCAGTTTTTTCTGAACCCTTGAATTGATTCGTTCATGGCAGGTGCGTATCTTGGCTGCCTACTCCAAGAAATCGTGCTATCGTGCTTGAGGGGTGAGCTACCGAAGATCAGCGTTCTGTTGTGCGTTTTTTTTTTTTGATGGGGAAAAGGGTATTCGCAAATAAATGTTTCCTGTTTACGATGGGAAATGTCTGTCACGTACAGCGGTTCAGCCTTGGAGGCAAGCGTTTTGCTGATGACGAAGAGGTTGACACGAAAGTGCGGAAGTGGCTGAGACAACAGTCAGAAGACCTCGATGCTGCAAATAACAGCGAGTTACTTCTATGCTGCGGGTTTCGGCGCACTGGGACATGTGTATCAATGTTGGTGGAGGATATGTCGAGAAATAATTGTTTTCCCCGGGTTAAAATGTCACATATTTTACGTTTTATATCCATTTGTGACCTATTTACTGACTCTCCCTCGTAGTATTACTAGCAGTAGCAGTGCTACCAATATCACCACCAAGATATTCAAGAAATTACTGTTGCTCTATTTTTCTGTCTTCCATTCTCAACAGTCCTTTCTTGGAGTGGTCATATAAGCACCTGGGCCAGAGCCATGCGGAAACAAATTCTGGCTTCATAGTGGATGTATATTTTGAGGTTATTCAACGACGATTGTAGTATCGAGAATTCGTAGCATCGGATGGATGGAAACCCCCAAATCTTTATAACATGGTTCGCATGCACGCACACCAAGATATCATGAAAACAAAACAGCAGTGCTACAATATTATATTTAAGCATCCTGTTGCACTCTGTACGATATACTCGTACACGTATGATAAAAACTCCGTCCTAAGTGCAGTGTAGCAGTGCTACATAAAAACAGAGGACTTCGGTCGTTTTGTCTTCTTTGGAATATTTGAAGGCGTCGACACTTGGCCTTACACTCCAGTGCTCGGAATATTGTTGCTACGGTAACGCACCCACACGTAGACACGTGCCTTTTATATTACAGGGAACGTGACATGTAGGAGGAGGAGGATGTGTCGTTAGAGACAAGGAACGCAGTGGGATAATGTGTAGGTACATGGGCAGGAACACACACACTTGCGCTTAGTNCAAGGTTGGCTTGAGCTGGATGGAGGGCAGCTTGCATTTCAGCTTTCGTCTTTTAATTTTTTTTAAATAAAGGCTGTACTCACTCACTCAGTCACACACTCACGGAGCTGAACCCTTCTTGAGAAGCCGCCAATTGTGCAGCTACTCAAAAACTTCTTTGTCTTTTAGTAAAGATGAAGTAAATTACCGCAAGACTCCAATAATCCAAGAATAGCCCTCGGATTAAGGAGTTATTCTTAAGCAAATCAGTGATAAATATTATCTTAAGTGAAATTTTGGTGGTGGTTGAGTGCAGGTTGGCAACTTAAGTTTCTTCCTGTCCTGCCAGTGAGATGGGAGTTCATTTGTACGAATACCTGAGCAGACCAGCTAACCCAGATGACTCTCCTCTATCTAAGCGTCGCGGGTACGCTTACTGACGCCCAAACAGCAACACCCCCACCCTCGCAAATACAAGTCCGTTCAACATCGAGAAGCGAAACATGGCCGCAGCAGTAAGCAAGAAATAGTCGGGAGCTGGCAGCAGTGCGAGGTTCAGTATCACTACTTGGAGTGGTTACATCGCCCTGAACTCCTTAACGACAACTCATGAATGTCACCAACCAGAAGGAACGGGTGCGATGCGACAAACGTGATATAAGCCTGAAGAATGCTGTCTTGCGGGATATAATGGCATACAGTCCGCTGAAAACCAGTCGACGTTTCGAGGAGGAACGTCGGTTGGCTTTCAACGGGCTATATGGGGTTATAAGGAGCCGGGTTAGTGTAGTCGGTACAGAGACTGGCTACGGACTGTACAACCGAGGGGACGGAGTTCGAGTCCCGATGGGGTTAATATTTTCTTCTTCGCGTCGACCAGACTGGCTCTGGGGTCCACCCAACCTCCTATCCAATGGGTACCAGGGTTTCTCCTCGGACTAATGCGGCCGAGGCGTGAAGCTGACCGCTCACCTCCAGCTAGTGCCGTTGTCAAGAAAATGTGGATATATACACCCACAGCGTTACACGCGAGGAGATAGCAGTTCTCATAAGCACCGGTGTGAGGACTCAAATCCAATTTGTTCGCCTGTTCTGCGAGTTGCGATGTCTTGACGTTTCTGGTTTGTGTGGGTCCTTGATTAAATTCATGCCAGGAATACCCCTCTGCTTCTCTATATTACAGACAAATGTTTAATCCTGTTTGATTTAAGCGGTCGTAATTCCGCCCCCGTGCGCCGTTGTAGGCGCGTGTGATGAATAGCCTAACAACCGGGGGAAGTTCTCTGCAGCCGTCAGAGTATACTGCAGGCTTGTCATTCGGGTGAGGCGTAACTGTAGAACAACGGAGCCGTTTAACATTTTATGTAGGCCTATTAACTGCTAGTAGCTTACCGGTTCACTAAACATATGTCTTCATTGTCTGTTCAGAGATCTCGAGTTAAATTTTCCGTACGGTGTCTGGTTATTCAAACTGAGACCTTTCATTGCAATCCTTAATCACTCCAAGTAAATATTATTATCCTGAAAAGGAGACATGATCGATTTCTTTCACATCCTTCCATACTAGCACTTCGCTACCATTCTTCAGTTTGACGCATTGTGATCTCTAGGGTTGATAAAGTACTCAGAATTGCTGGCTTTTGGGGACTTTTTCCATCGTCCGGAATTCTAGGTAATGGAGTACACGACGTTTCGGAAACTGGATTTGTTTCCGTTTTCAGGTGAGAAAGGAAGACGCCTACTCAGTTGGGCCCCTTAGAGCTAATCTCAATCACTGGACCAGTTTCCGAAACGTGATTGAGATCAGCTCTTTCCAAGGGGCCCAACTGAGTACGTATCTTCCTTTCTCACCTGAAAAAGGAAACAGATCCAGTTTCCGAAACGTCGTGTCCTCTGTTGCCTAGAATTCCGGACGATGGAATAAGTCCAAAAACCCAGTAATTCTGTGTGTCATCCACCTTCAGGACCCTTTAGAATCTACTTGACAAAGTACTGCTGAATAAAATACGAATTGAACATAAACCGTTCGCTTGATATTGAAGCCATGTGTTCTTGTGTTCTGTAACAGGGTCCAGTCTCACGGCCTTTAAAATAATAAGAAAGACAGAGAGAGGCTGTTTTTTAAGGGGGACCGGAAAAGTTCTTCTGCTTTGAATGTTCCCAGGCAGAGGCCATTCGCCCATATAGTAAACAGAGGCCAGAAAGAATGTAAGACGTTCAGAAGCGATCAGAGTAAAGCGTTAGGAATTGTACTTTGTTGTGAGCTGAGTAACTGATTTCAGCAGGATTTTTCGACATGAATTTTGATATTAAGTTTGGAATGACTGCATTAGGTTGGAAATGTGAATTAATATTGTGTTACGATAGAGATACAAATTTATGGCAGCATTGGCGGGGGTTTTACATATGAAGCTTTCTTAGGGGTGAAGTTGGCCGGAGCACGAGAGGTTGACATCCTCACCGCAGTCTGTGAGACGATTATGTAGAAAATGTGGGAGCCTTGACCTCACAGAACTCTCTGTGCCTCCATGGCATATTGCAAGGATGGCTTTACTGGTAAATGCATGTATACACAAATGCATTATGACCCCACATTTACTACACTGGCAGAGTAGACAGAATTTGAAATTAACTTGTGTATATAGTGCAGTAAACCCTAGTTACAACGGGCGGATGCTGGGGCGGGGGCAGGGCGTCTGTTACCGCCGATGTTCCGTATAAAAGAGTGAAGGGATATTCACGGAAGTACTCCATAGGATACTAACCATACATGCAATAAACATAGAAGCACACAATATGATTTCATAAAACGTTTTATATTGGGGTCATTTTTTTACTTTAAATAGTTTCTAACTGCAAAACCTTCTTCCTACCTCAACATATCTAAAAAGTTCACAATTTTACACAGCCCAGAACTTTTCCTCTTATACCCAGGTCCTTTATAACGAAGGTTTACTGTAAAAAGGTAAACGGTAAAGTTGTTCCTGTGCTTAACTAACTAAGTTCGACGCCATGAAGGCGTATGGGGGGACGGACATTTGGATCAGTATTTTCTTGAACTCGGCATTAGCTGGCGGTGAGTGGTCAGTTTCATTCCCCGGCCGTTGTACCCCCGGGGAAAGAGCCACCGGTGCCTATTTGATAGGTTGAGTGGACCCCAGAGTTGGTCTGGACAACGTGGAGAAGAGAAAATTCTTGATTCTACCCGAACTCGAACTCAGACTCCTCGGTCGTCCAGCTCGTAGCCAGCCGCTCTACCGAACACGCTGTCCTGGCTCCTGCGAGGGGTTGCTATATTTTGTTTTTGTGGTGCAGAGGAAATATTCGCGAGGAATTGAGACTACTGCACGATGCTTGGAGCTTGCAAGGGTTCCGCCTCTCCCGTACACCCATGGGATTCATCTCGCCTCGAAGTGCAGGGCTCACTCAGCGCGCATATTAATAATATATTCTGTACGGCCCGAGTTTTTGTTGTTTTCGGCTAGTTTTGCATTTACTGCTGTGCTGCAACGTTAAGACAGAGGCGAGATGATTACTTCTTTCCATCTCTTTCTCACAGAATGGGAGAATCTTGAGCATAACGACGAGTTCGTTAAAGTTGACGTCCGCCATAAGGAATGGCTGTGCTACGCGTGCTCCACTGTGGCACCGTGGAATGACGCATTTCTTTTGTTTATTTGCAACCCGGGAGACACGGAGCTGTAGACAAATTGGAACTGGGAAGATTAACGATTTTGAGTAGAAACATTCACCGTTTAAGAAATGGAAGAGAATTGATAAGACAAATTTTGTTGGGGAGAAAATAACTCGAATGAAAACAGTAAACCATAAAATTACAGAGCAAAACAATAAATATCAGTACAAGGAAAAAGCGAAGCTGACTGAAGGGCACTATCTTCAGGGATGTGACACTGTTTCCTGCTCACTTCTTGCTGTTTTCTTGCTTTGATTCTGAATATAGAGGCGACTTATTCCTCCGAAACGTCTGTTGACTTTCACCTGGCTACCGAGTGTTATATTCCAGAAGATATAACACTACATGACCACCGCTGTGAGAACCTGAAGTGGTTTCTAGTTACTCAGAGTCAGGTGAAGAGAAACAGGGGCGCTATTTTGTGTCTTCGCGCCATCTACCCATACGTCCGTCATGGTAGCCACGGTTTCCACGGAGATCACGGTAGCTTTGGAACCACGGTTCCTACAGTAACCGTTACTGCTAAGGTATCTTAATTCGCCGTGGTGAAAACGGTTGCCGTGTTGGTTTCTTGCTTGGCTTACTCTTCTACTCAAAATTGAATTAATTTGACCAGGCGACGAAAAGGGAACCCAGTGCTTGGGGGTATACCCGGGCCACCCTGTTCCCTGGGGGATATAAATACAGGGACCTGGCCCTCCAGGTTAGGGGAGTCTCGAGTCTGAGACAGTACAGTGTAGTCATGAATCCCGCGGGAACCAGACCCGAAAATGACTGAGCTGGCGAGGACCAGCAGAAATTGTAAACGACAGACCAATCCTCTCGTCAGTGAGGATGTCACATGAGGACTATGAACGCAAGAGTGCAGTTGAAAACAAAACGTTGGTCGCGTCTCAAGGGGCTTGGCGCCAAGACGAACTGATAGGCGCTAAACGGCCAGTCGTAAAGTAAGCCTGACTGGAGATGAAGATGAAGGAGGTGTATTCGTCCGAAACGTCTGTTTGACTTTTAGTAGCCTACAAAGCATTATATTTCAGAAAACAGAACCTTCAGAAGAGCTTTTGGTCACAATTCTGAATCACTGATTTTGTTTTCTCTTGTCACCATGGTATAGTCCTATGCCAGGTTTGGGACGCAGATGGCCTTCAGAAATGGAGCGTTCGGTCGAGTAAATTGCTGCTGATTTTCGGCAGCACAGTCATTCTTGGTACCGAGTCCCGCGGGACCTCTGCAAGAGGTGTAGTCCTGTTCAGCGCAAATCCACTGTTCATGATATATCCACAGGCCTCAGAATATGACATGTTTAAGAACATGGCGAAAAAAGGTGCGGCCCTGCGAATTTGAGAGAGAAACGGTGTGTTTTAATTAAAATCAGGCCTATGGATAACACAGTAATTGTACTCAAGAAAGTTGTTTTGGAACCTGCCCATCTGAAGAGGTGTATGCTACAAGACGGAAGGTCAGGGGTTCCGTTCCCGATGAGGTCATTGGATTTTTAAATTGACCTAATCCTTCCAGCCGCACTATGACCCTGGGTTCTACTTGGCCTCTAACAGAAATGAGTACCAGGAATCTTCTTGGGGGTAAATGGCGGCTGGCGCGTAAGGCCGACGTCACCGCCGATTGTCTAGAACATGTGGGAGCCTCGACGTCTCATAACCCTATGGACCTCCACGGCCTGTTACAGGGATAGCTTTTGCCTTTTTACGGTTTTTTTCCCCTTTTTATGATTGTAAATATGTTTATCTTTAAAATTCCAAACGGAAAGTACTTTTTTTTTCAACAAACCAACTGAACCAGATAAATCGGTGATATTTGTTAATGAGATGTGGATAGTAATAAAATCTATCCCTGTGACAGGAGGTCCATAGGGTTGTGAAACGTCGAGGCCCCCGAATTTTCTAGACAGTCGGCTCACAGATGTCGGTGAGGTCAGCCTTACACCCCGGTCGCCGATTCCTGGTACTCATTTATCTTAGAGCTGAGTCAACCCCAGGGCCGCAGTGCGGCTGCAAAGATTAGGTAAAGTATCCAATGACCTCAGCGGCAATCGAATCCGCAGGCTTCTGGCTTGTAGCATAGTGCCTCAACCAACTGCGCTACCGCGTGCCCCGAGATTTGGATGTTGCATTTACTTGTATTAAAATACTTGCCCATTACAAATTGGATGTACTCCACCAGTTTAAACATTTAGAACGGATTCAATCATATTGTGCCGTGGAACGTGAATAAAAGAGCGAACTTGCCATGCGATTTCACGTTCCGTCATGTGTGCTTCCCCATTCGATGTCTTCATTTGAGCTCCCGGATTAAAATGAGATTCTCCAATAAAAACCTTTACAAATGTCAATGCTATTAGCAGAACAGTTATTGATTTGTACATGAAAACATCAGCTGAGGTCTGTTCGCGGAACGCGCCCTCTGTTGCAGCAGATGTTGGCAAATAGTCCCTTTCGTAGCTCTGACATCCGGATTTCTCCTCCATGTCCCAAATCGCCAATTAACTGCTCCCAGACCACCAATCAACTTCCGGTCACCATCAGTTACTGGTGCGCCCCGGCGGTGCAGTCAATATAGAATTGCGTTATGGGTGGCAATTCGGGTGGCCGTATCTTATTGCGAGACTTCCAGGCCTATTCCGTGATACCCCTGAATAGCAGACTGATATTCTGCAGCTCACTCGAACGTTGGTTCATATCCCGTTCGAGGCATGGATGTTTGTGTGCGTTTATTCTGTGTTTGTGTTAGGTAGCGTCCTTGCGACGGGCTGATGCCCCGTCCAAGGAATTCTATCGATTAATAAACAGAAGAGCCGGTCACGGTAGCCGAGCGGTCTAAGGCATATGCTGTCTTCGCTTGCTTGGAAACAGGGATCGTGGGTTCGAATCCCACTCAGGGCATGGATGTTTAGTTTGTGTGTGTGCGTTTTTCTGTGTTTGTGTACAGGCAGAGGCCTTGCGACGAGCTGATCACCCGTCCAAGGAGTCCTACCGAATGTGTAAGATCTAGAAAAACCGAAGTGAACGGAGAAGTTCATGGAGGTAGGCCTAGGCCCACTGGGGCTGTAGTGCCAAAGGAAAAAAGAAAACAGAAATGAAACGAAGCGTTTCACTGATGCCCTATGCTCCAAGTGGGAGCAAGAAGAAGGCGGAGGAGGAGGAGATGATTATGATAATGATGATGACGACGACTGTCTCTTTTTCCCAATCTTGAGATTTAATTCTAAGAGTCGGGTTAGCTCAGTCAGTGTAGTCACTAGGGTACCGGATACCTGTTGAGGGGGTCTAAGAATTATGGTCTGCTTCTCGGTAACGGCAAGAGATTTCCCTTTCTCCATAGCATCCAGACCTGTGTCCTGCCTCCAATTCAGTGGGTATAGGCAACGTTTTCTCTGCGAGGGGCACACCCCCATGCAGTAAGTGAGTAAAGAGTTGTCCCCGTGCTTAAGTTATTGAGCACCACGCCTAGAAGACATATAGAGGAGTGGAGGTGTAGCTCCACCGTTTGTAATCCCGTCATAAGATGGAGGTGGCTGTTCAGCTTCACGTCCCGGCCACTGTACTCCCATTTGATGGAAAGCTGAGTGGACCCGTCGCCTTCTGTTACTCGCAGGGCTGTGGTGGAGTTATTCTAACCTGCCTCCACGCGGGGAACACCATTCCACACGATGAACATTTAAGAAAATATCTGGAAAGATGCCACGGGGGCACGCGGTAGCGTAGTTGGTTGAGACACTATGCTACAAGCCAGAAAGTCATGGGTTCGATTCGCGATGATGTCATTGGATTTTTTCAATTGACGTAATCCTTCCAGCCGCACTATGGCCCTGGGATCGACCCTGCCTCTAACAGAAATTAGTCCCAGGAATCTTCTTGGGAATAAAAAGCGCCCGGCGCGTAAGGCTGACAACCTTACCGCCGTTTATGAGCGGATTGTCTAGATAATGTGAGAGCCTCCACGTCTCACAACCCCGTGGACGTCCACAGCCTGTTACAGGGATACCTTTACTTTTTTATAGTGGCAGACGTGTTTTCTATTTTGAAGTCTCCATCGACATACGGGCCTTCTAATTCTTCCTGCGTCTTCCAGCGGTATCTCGTGCCACTGATTATTTTTATTTAAGAGTTGTTGATTGAAATGTTTGTTCTTCGTAGTAATAGGAACACCTGATGTGGAGGTCATGGCGTTTGAGGGTCTGCATCACCTCTTAAACCCTTGGGCAGATATATGTAGTTTCAGTACAGGAGTCTTTATTTGCAAGTTGTCGGGAAACTCTAACTCTGTACCATATGAACCCATACTGAACTGCACTTGATGTTAGGTCAAAATGGAATTTCTCTTTATAGACCTATTTCATAAAACTTTAATCGAGTTTCCTCATCCGGCCTCCAAGTAAGAACGCAGTTGGGAATTTTGTATTCTGTAGCATGGAATATTTGCATTCGTCCATAAATGGATGTACAGCCCTGTGTTGGGCCCTCGCCTCTTCTTCATTTCCGTAATTTCTTTACACAGACGGCAGGCCTCCTTGGACGAGTGATCATCCAGTAATAAGACAGCTACTTACACACAGAACAACACAGACATCTGTGGCTTTGACAGGGTTTCGAACCCACGATCCCAGAGTTCGAGCAAACGAAGACAGTGGCCACTGTGATCCTCTAATAAGTTTTTCACTGTTAGGAAATTCTTAATGCGATGCATGGGCTTGATGACGTCATTTCAGGTATAAAGTCGCTTCAATCATAAATAAGCCAACAGCGCTCCCAAGGGCCCTGTCGGCCGATGTTCGAACAGAGCACAAGCCGGTTAGAAGTTCAGCAGCACATGAGTTACAGGGCCCATTGTGGGGGTCGATCTGTATGCTAGCTGTAATACCGAACTGGGTCATACGTCATTGTGGGGTGAGGTACTGAATTCGCTCAGAGCAGAGGGTGTGTTTTATTGGGACCGCAACATGCAGCCCTTGTCTTCAGCGATCTATAGAGCCTATTATTCTGTAATAGCTCGCTTGAAATTCATTGTATGGGATAAGTTGCAGAGTTGCCTGTGATTAATGTTTTGTCGAGGTGTAGGAAAAATTCAATAGTGGTTCATAATGGCGACAGCTGAAGGCTTGTAATTGAATTGAGCCCGTACTTCAGAGATAGAGCGTCCGCTTGTCTGAGTATGGTGAAGTGCCTCTGACTTCCGACTGCGGTTTTTCGTGTTCCGTGAATGGAACGAAAATATTTAACCTAATCATCGCCTTAGTAACTGAGTGTTCCCTCTCAACTTCCGCCCGAAAATTAGACAGTCCGCTTTACTGATTCTCTGTAGTACGTTGCTCCACCTTCACTTACTCCATAGGCTTACCTTACTTGCAAGTGTTGGATTTCAGAATGTTTTTACTAAGGTCTTTAGTGAGAAAGCCAGAAGCAAAGAGTCCACTAGGAAGACCTAGATATAAATGGAAGGACAGTATTAAAATGGATCTTAGGGAAATAGAATATGGTGATGTGGACTGGACTGATCAGATAGAATAGGGACCAATGGAGAGCTCTTGTGAACACTGTAATGAAACTTAGGATGCCCCAGGAGGAAAGGTCAGTATTCCGGGATGTCATAGTATCGGTCATTCTAAGCAAAGAAGCTTATATGTACACTTGTCCTATTCCGAAAGGTTTCATAGATACAGCTATTTCACTGCACAGTACACTGTACCCTGTACAGACGAGCAACACGCCATGCCCTCACACGAGTTGCGAAGTGCATTGATGTTGACGGTTGAATTTTCGAAAACGTATTATACTAGGCAAACTACCAACTTTGCCACTTGAACAATAAATACCGGTATTGGAAACAGTACATAATCTCTCTTTCTTATCAACAGTTCTGGAACTGTACAGTAGCGACTGTTCTTTGAAGGATTAATCCAGTCTATAACGACTGTTTTAAAAAACCTTACTTCAATCGTACATTTGCATTTCTGTAGAAGTGTAAAGGCCTGAACAAAAGTCACTTCCAGGAGCTGACGCTTCTATACAATAATTAAGGAATGAATATTCAGCAGTGGTTCTGCTGGACTGTTCAGTGCGGCAGTGACTTACGCTGCCAACATCCCGTACGCAGTGAGTGCCAGAACTGCTGCGGTCTTGTTCAGGAAATTGCAAGTTATGTGCGGTTTCGCACATTAGGGTTATAACGCCGCTTATTTCGGCACAAGCCCCCGCCGACTTTTCGGAGGAACGTCAGATAGGAGGCAAGCTGCAACCCGGAAGATTCTGATGACGGTCACCGCTGTAAAGACCTCAAATCCGACGTAGCCATTACCCAATTCGTAGTCGGAATGATTTGTAAAATTTCGTGCCCCCCCGTCTTTTGGATTAGGTCCTCTAGCCTGTTCCAGTTCGGCATTAACTTCTAAATCTATGAATCCGTTTCAGACATTTCGTAGGACTCCTTGGTCTGGGGATCGGCCCATAGTAAGGCCCTTATCTACGCATATAAAGTGATCTCACCCACATCCAAACCTCTAGCGGGATTTGAATTCACGATCTCGGTGCTGAAGACAGTATGTAAAGGTATATCTATGCCTGCTACAGGGCTTCGAGGCACATGGGGTTGTGAGACATCGAGGCTCCCACATTTTCTAGACCATCAGCTCACAAATAGCGGTCAGGTAGCCTTAAGCGCTGACCGCCCTATGCTCCAAGGAAGATTCCTGATACTCATTCCTGTTAGAGGCTGAGTCGACCCAGGGACAGTGCAGCTGGAAGGACTAGGTCAATTGAAAAACGATGCCCTCATCGGGAATCGAACCCACGATCTTCCGTCCTGTAACATAGTGCCTCAACCAACTACGCTACCTCGTGCCCCGAAGACAGTACTCGTATGTGTTATTAGATACTGTCATGTGATTTAGTGATTACAAGTACGTATATACGGGGGTTCGACTTGTAATCGGATTCGTTATACATACCGGATATAACTACAAATAACTACAACGGTCTCACTGAGCTACGCACTTCATAGTTCACTGAAACTACAGCACACATAGAGTCTTCTCTGTCTTCATTAGCCGTTGCTTGGTAGCGACTTCCAACGGCGGACGTTCCCCTTCCTCTGGGTACCCGAACTGTCTCCCCCCCCCCTCCGCCACAGCTACCAGCTTCTCAATTTTTCGAACAGCAACTCTCAACTAACTCAACTGAATTACTAGTCCTCGTTATATAGCCCCGGCACAGACTGCACAGAAAACATATGTTGCATTATTGCGTGTTCGCTCTTTCCCGACGAAATGACGTGTCCACAGAGCTGTTCCCTAGCAACGGCTGTTGTGCTGTCATTTGTTTGCAGTCCTGTCACTTGGCAATGGGTCTGCATGTCACAATGCTCTGATTTACGAAGGTCAGAAAATTTACACCAGTTGAGCACCGCCTTCTAAGGTTTGACGCCGTGTACTCTGATAGACGCTTACCGACGCTTCACAGCCACCGCCGGCCGTGAGAGGCTCAGCTGTAGCTTACACATCGCTTTGCGATGAATGGTTCGCTTCTAATCCTATTATTATTAATACCGACTTCTAAATCTCATTAAGTGCGCTGATTAGCGTTCTGAAATTAGCTGCAGTCAATCCTCTGACGGCGCAGTGAAGGGAACGAAGCTCCAGAATGAGCCTGAAACCAATCGCGTGTGTGAAAGCATTAATGAGATTTCAGAAGCAGAGCCTTGTTCTGATAAACTGCTCTGTCGGTGTACTCGAAACAGCGAATTCTAAAATCAAAATATTGCGTCCATTTTCAGGGTACAATAATAAATCAAGAAGAAACTAGTAGAAGGAGACGGAAATGATTTGTCACCAATATGAGAGAACCAAGGTTCAAACGAATTATTACTTAGCAGAGGAGGAGGTAAGGACGTGTACGAATTGCGTAACGGGGAGCCGGGATAGCTCAGTCGGTATAGCGACTTGCTACGGGCTCAGCGGCCGAAATATCAGTTAGAGCGATATGGATGTTAGCAGGCAGCTTCATACCCTGGCCTGGCTCAGCCGGTAATCGAAGCCCGCATTCTAGTCACTGTACTATTGAGCTATCCATCCCGGTACGTGATTTGAATTGAAGGACTGAGGAAGACGTTCATATTTCTGGCAGTCTGCTTGTTGTCATTCTCTCACTTCGAGCAGGACCTCCCGATTATAAACGTTGAACATGAGACGTACACATGTATGCCAGTATATTTAATGACGCTGTACCACCTGTCAGGGCAGGGCATGTAGCACGAATGGGGAGAACAGGAATGCATGTAAGATATTGGTGGGAAGCCAGAAGGAAAGAGACCTCTGGGAAGACCAAAACATAAGTGGGTGGAAAATACTAAAATGGATCTTAGAGAGATAGGATGGGATGGTATGGATTGGATTGATCTGGCTCAGGATAGGGAACAGTGGAGGTCTCTTGTGAACACGGTAATGAACCATCAGGTTCCATAAAATGCTGGGAAGTTCTTGAGTAGCTGCAGAACTGGCTGCTCATCTCCATGAAGTTAGTTACTTACTAACAAACTTTCATGTTCGGAAATTTCGGGGAATGAGACGAACTCTGCTCTGTTGGTTTGTTACCTCCATCGCCAAGTGAGATAGGAAGATGGCCATGAATAAGTAAGGAATCAGAATGATATGTCCTATTTCCGAGTAATTTCCCATCATCTGATTAGAGTAACTGAGGAATCTCACGAGAAACTTCGGAATAACTTGCAACCCCTCGAGGATTGCAGCAGAATTCGAAATGAATACAGCTGTACAGTGTTGCCGCTACATTATTCTGCTCGGTTCCGGGCAGGATTCAAATGAAGGTTAGGAGAATGACCCGCGAGGAAGTTAACCGGTAAATGGGACGTTAACTGATCCTTGAGCTGCTCCAGACGTTGCGTGGCGTTCAGTGAGGCAAGATCATTGTCAAGTACCACAAGCGCATCGAAAGTTTAAGGTAAATTTACAGCTATTATCAGCGGTTGTATTTACTTCGCTGTCATCAATGTACACGCTTCATAACCACTGGGGATACGCTTAAATGAAGACTTCACTGGACGGGAACAGCTACAATTATATACTAAGATACTGAACTTGATATAATAACGTACACTAAGCGATGCTGCTGTCTAGAGGTACGCTTTGAACGATTTCGACGAAGGTGGACACTACAGTATTATCTAAAGCGTGCTGTCTTCTGGGATATAAAACCCTGTAGTCAGTTGAAAGTCAGTCGATGTTTCGGTAGGACATACTGCCTCTATCTTCAGGGTCGAAGAATAAGCCCAGCAAGCATGAAAGCAGGAGGTTCTGCTTGGCGCCCGCTTTCACTCTTGTATCTATCTCGGCTTATTCATCGACCTTGAAGATGGAGGCAATATGTTCTTCCGAAATTCCGGTTGACTTCCAACGGACTTAACGGCGTTGTGTCCCAGAACATTGAACTCTTCATAACAGCCGCCGCTGAGAACCTCAAAACCTACTTCATGTTATCTTCCACCGAGGCCTATCACAGTGGCCGCGAGGTCTATGGCATGAACTTTCTTCTTCCAATCGAACGCTGGGATCGTGGATTCGAATCCCGCTCAAGGCATGGATGCCTTTGTGCTTTTATTCTTTGTGTAGGTAGCGATCTTGGGACAGGCTGATCCTCCGTCCGAGGAGGCCTACCGACTGTGTAAAAAGGTCAAGAAACTGAAAAATCAGCCGAGATGCATGAGGGCTGTAGAGCCGTGGGTAGATATGTAGACAGATAGACAGACAGATGACCTTCCACTGTCTCCTTCCGGCCCTATCCGTAACTACATACTGCAGACCCTGTTAACGCTCGTGAAGACATAGACCTGCATCATAGCATTCTGCAGTCTTTTGTTGTAAGTGTTCGTTATCAGCTTTGAGGTGACGTCACGGAATTCGATTAGGGAAGGGAATGACGCTGCAACGGTATTGGAACTAAGGCGCCTCTCGAATGCTAGTCTGTAGCGTCACTCCTTTGTTTCGTCGGGGAATGTGCTGCCGTGAGAGACTACCAGAGACAGTTTATCGATTGTACAGTTGTGAAGCTTACTGTACTCCACTGTTAAATATCTTCGTGCTGCCTTTTGCTGTGTACATACTGGTTACCGCGGGAATTTGAAAAAAAGAATAATGCATAGCCGCTCTGATGTGACGTGTATACGCCAATCCATCACGCGCACCGACTGCCCTGTTCTGCAGAAAGTTAGAGGTCCTCAGATGTTTGTGTACCCGGGATTATTATTCGGTTCTTGCGTCTTCCCAAGCCTCCGTCGGTTCTCCAGCCACTCCGTGCTGTCAGTAGTTCTGGGAAGAACGTTGGTGTAATAATATCGTGATATGACGTCGGAATAGCGGAGCCAGGGTAGATGCTCATTGTTAGGCAACGAATACATAAGTAACAATCGAAGTAATGTTGAGCTGTACAGATGTACCCTCGGTGCGTCGTGGTTTTTCAAGGTTACTGAAACTTAGCGAAATCCGTAACAGGTTAAAAAGTTAAAGCTATCCCTGTAACAGGCCTTTGAGGCCCATAGGGTTGTGAGATGTTGAGGGTCCCACATTATCTAGACAGTTCTCTCACAGATGGCGGTGAGATTGTAAGCCTTACGCGCCAGCCGCCCTTTACCCCCAGGAAGATACCACGTACTCATTTCTGTTAGAGGCTTAGCCGACCCCAGGGGCCATAGTGAAGCTAAAAGTTCATACTAGTAGTTCAAATTACATAGCCCACTGGCATTCAAAGGGATCAGCCTTAATGATATTGAAATTTGACCGGAAAGGGTTAGTTCTGTTTAGAGAACAAATGGTGAAATTATGCAGTGTTTTAGGATGCAACTGGGTTACAACCACCCAGACCGGTACTAGGGCCCACCTAGCCCCTATGCAATGAGTCCCGGGGGGTAAAGCGACCGGAGCGTGAAGTCGACCACTCCCAACTAGTGTCGAGGTCAGGAAACGTGATCTATACATGCACTCTTCCATAATCCTTCGTGGCTTACTGCTTAATTAGTTAAGCGCAGGGACAAATTTGCGGGTGGCAGTAGCAGCGAACGGCAGGAATTTGTACTCATTCCCAGATTTATTCTCCAATTTTATTGCAAACCGACATTTCTGCCTGTTCAAATATCTCTCCTGTTTAATTGAAACAGTCGCCGAAACTTGAAGCACGAATTTCGCCCAGACTTTGTCACATGAACTAGAATAACAGTTATACATTTTCGCCATTAAACCGTCAGTGGTGTCTGGCACGGAACATAAAGTTGATATTAACATGTTAAAATATTAAAATGTCAGCCTTGTATCAGTTCTGTAGAGTTGTTAGGATTACAGCTCGTAACTATATGTCGGGAATTATTCAAGAACACCTTGCAGCTTTTTATTACCCTACCCCTGTATGCATTTGACAGCACATCCGAACCAGAGTGGAGCGAAAATGCAAAATTAATTCCTGTTAACGACCTCCTGCAGGACCGAAACGACGTGTATGTACTGGGACTAGTGAGTTGTATGGTCACACAGTCCCTGTGCGGTTTCCGTAACCAAACTTCGTTCCAGATCCTACACCCCATCAAGTCTGTTAGTAGATTTCTCTGTTCTTTTATCCTGATGAAGGCGCCACGCCACAGATTGCGAAACCCCTAGTTCCGAGGCAGGGAAGGACGTGCAGTAACAAATAGAGTAAGCGGCCTCCGTAGTCTAGAGGTAACGTTCCCACCTCATGACTCGTAGTACGCGGGTTCATATACCAGGCGGAGGTCGTCGAATTTTTAAGGGCGGAAAAATTCAGGGAACAAGTCCTCCGGGAGGGACTTTAAGCTGTGTGTCCCGTGTCGTAACTTTACGGCACGTAAAAGAACCCCATATCCCCAAAGGGGATCACTGAGCCAAATTCCAGGACGTTTCCCGCACAACAATAGTCTCTAAGGCCTCTCATAGATGGGGGAAGCATTATAGACACCGCTAAGCAAGTGGCCGAACTCGCTTGCTCGGCGGGACTGATGGTACACACCATTTATCGGTAGGGTATAGAGACTGGTAGAATATCATAGAGGGAAGCACAATAGATCAAACTGGTCGCGGTGCTTGGGGAAACCCACCCTCTCTAAAATACTTAACTAACAAATAGAGTAAACCCTCGCTAATCCCGATTAATTGGCGCGGAGATCGTTCGTAATATTGAAGCAAAAGATAGCCCTGAAAGGGCCGTGATAGCACAGGCGGTTAGTCGCTGTCTTCCCACCTCGGCGGCCCCGGTTCCAGCCCAAGGTCAGGTCAAGTGGGGTTTGTGGTGGACAAAGTGGCGATGGGGCAGGTTTACTCTGAGTACTTCGGTTTTCCCTGCCAATCTTCATTCCACCAGTTGCTCCGCAATCACCCTCACCTATCATCTGGGGCTGGTACAGTAGGCCAGAAGTGGCCGCAGTACAAGGGGCTTAGTCCCACTCCACTAGCAATAAAAAAAGTGTAACCGGATTAGCGAGGAGTTACTGTACTGTTCTTCCTAATCATGCGATGCATTTGACAGAAATCTGGTGAGAAGACAGTATCGCAACGTGTGTTCCCTCTCTTGATACGTACCCTGTCTCTCTGTATTTGCGTTCCTTTGGACACGATGCGTTTCAAGAATTGAAAGTATTGATTGTTATGATCGGAAATAAACTGAATATTAACATAATCATGATATAGATGCCAAACGTTATTGAAACAGGTTCTTCCTTCCTGTTTGTACGTTGTGTGTTGCAAACGCGTAAACGTTGATGACGATATCAAGAACTGAGCGTTGTTACAAACGTTTATAGGATCAGCACCACGGGAAAATTAGCTGACATTACTTCTTGTACTGACGGAACGCGGAGACACGTGTCTACATTTCCAAACACTTCGTGCCCCCTCGCGGTTGGTCATCAATTTGCCTAATTCGATTACAATCCCAAATGCGGCCGGCAACAGTACAGCTTCGTAGTTACGGAAGGTTTGTCAGCAGACGCCGCCTGAATGTTGTGTCTGACATCCGCACGTTGCAAATGTCAGTATTCCCATTTCGCTGCCTAAACTCGGGAGTTGCATGGCAGATACCAAACAGCCGCACTATGGCCCTGGGGTCGACTCAGCCCTTAACAGATATGAGTACCAGGAATCTTCCTCGGGGGTAAAGGACGGCGGGCGCGTAGGGCTGACAACCTCACAGCCAGCTGTGAGCCGATTGTCTAGAAAATGTGGGAGCCTCGACTGTCTGTTACAGGCGTAATGTTATACCTTACCTGTTGCGTCTCAGATTTATACCTCCATCTGTTCGTTGGATTTCCCTGTTCTCAGCTTTCGTTGAATTTGTATTTGTTACTAATTTCATAATTATGTTGTGCTCCACGGTCCAATATGGGATTACCATCCCTCTGTTTTTTTTTCCGAATCACACGTTTACCGCTGAGATAACACATTGGGTTTAACTGCCTTCTCATTCGACTTTTTTTTCCTACTGTACTTCCAAATCGCACGGTACAGCGTACATCATTTGATGACAGTGTTGTCATGGTAACGTGTTGTTTACACACTTGCCGTTAACGTTCCCCGTCCCCCCTTCTCACCGGACTTAGCCCCCTGTGATTTCGCTTTGTCTCTCAAATTGGAAATGCAACTGAAGGGACGACGTTTTGAAACAGGGTCTGACAGCCAAAGGGAACCGCAACTGGTACTCGACAGCATTAAATAAAATGACTTGCACGGCGCTTTTGAAGAGTGGAAAACGCGATGAGACGGCTGCAGGAGATGGAAGCCAAAATTGAGTAAGTTAAGCCAACATTTCTTTTTTGAGCTAGTCCGGGAAGTTTATTGTAGTACCTCGTACATTGTTTCCGCATTTCACGTACGGTCCGCTTCATCTGCGATAGCGAGCTATAATCCCCCCCCCTCGCTCTCCCGCTCACTCACACACACATATACACACATAGACTTGTACAAAAACGGATGCTTGTGACATTACGAGAATGTGTTGGCGAATGATGCGCCGAGGCCGAAAGTAACTGCTTCCACTGACCAAATTGACCACATTCGCTCTGTTGCAGGTGAAATGATGACGTTGCAGTGAAGAGTGGGTGCTCCTGGCTCGGGAATGAGGTTGCCATTGGTGACCCTGTTACCAGTGATACTATTGGCGTCCCCGCGACAAGCTGGTGAGTAACTGCTGATTATTTCAGTGCAGTGTCTTCACAACTTGGTACTCTGCATAGCTTTAGAAAACGTCGAATGGTGTATCTTGATAACAAGAATTCGAAATCCTTTCCATCGGCAGCACCAGCATCGGACAGTTAAACTTTCGAAGCCTCAAGTTAGTCTAAGTGATATTCAAGGGGCCGCGCCATAGCTCAAGCGGTTAGTCGCTGGCTTCCCATCCCGGCGGCCCGGGTTCGATCCCGGGTCTGGTCAGGTGGGATTTGTGGTCGACAAAGTGGCGCTGAAGCATGTTTCCCCTGCCAATCTTCATTCCACCAAATGCTCCACAATCACCCTCACCTATCACCTGGGGCTGGTACAATAGGCCAGAAGTGGCCGCAGTACAAGGGACTTAGTCCCACCCCACTAGCAATAACAAAAAGTGATATTCAAGAATCTGATCTCTCTTGACTTTGAGCGTAAGAACTTCACAACGCCCTGATCAGTCTGCATTTTGGAAAAGCAGGATTTCTTTCCCCCAGGAAGCTGACTTCAATTCCGATGTGGTTCCCTTTCTGTCTGCCACCCTGTCACCTCGGGAAAGGGCACTTACAAAGCACAGCCCACCAGGAAATGGGGCCTGTAAGTCTGTACTCCCTACAACTAGAGGTCCCAGGTGCAATCTGAAGGGAATATATGCGCATGTACTCATCGCCGATCATAGTGGTCGCACGGTCAAAGATATGAAATACCTTCCTTCACTCGAACCCTGGGATAGTGGGTTCGAATCCCACTCAAGGCATGGATATCTCTATGCATTTATTTGTTTGTGTTGTCCTGCGTAGGTAGCGGCCTTGCGACGGGCTGATCCCCCGTACAAGGAATCCTACCGACTGTCTAAGATTAAGGAGTTGAAGTGAAACGAACTGTTTTACGCATACCCTAGATGGACGGACGGACGGATGAATGGATGGACGGGCAGGGAGGCAGGTAGGCCCAGCAAACGTTGGATTGAGACCGGAATAAGCTGTTAGTCTATCAGCGAAACAGTTAAATGGAAGATATATAATTTATGGATTCTTCATTCCAAATCCCCTCCCTACTCACAGGGTGAATTTAATACTTACGTTCATCTTGGACATATATTTCGTAAATAACTGGGAAGTTTGGCCTGCAAAGTCTCGATAGTGTTTGAGTTATGAGGGCCAGGCGAAACTCATTCCCTCTCTGGCGTTACTTTATGCCCGTGGAACCCACCCGCATTTCGAATGTTAATGGCTCAAGGGGGTGCAGATGTAATACAGAAATAACGTGTTTCAAAGTTACTTCATGTCTGAAACTTTCTGTGCTCTTTATTTTACTCGTTGGGGGGGGGGATTTATAGCACGTGCTGCTGCTTACAGTTTCACTTCCTGTTCGTGTAACTCGAAATGGACACAGTGCGACTTCTCGCTTATTCCATACAATTTATTTTACTAGTCTCAAATAGCGGAAAGAGTGAACAGAATTCTCCCTCCCTGCCCCATTTGTATTCCTACTCCCTCTGTTTGCAATCCCAGTTTCTTATTGATGTTGGAGAAGAGGAGCTATTGCAAATAGAGTAGGAAACAAGCAAGCTACTTAAACTGCGGCCATTCGTGTTCATTCTTTCCTTGACCCGAGTATGTATATCATAATTTTAAGGGTACACTCTACTACAAAAACGGCCGTGTCTCCACTCCACACTTTGTTGTGCATAACTAACTGGATGTTTCTCACACCTAAACATAAATAGGGCGGTTAGAAACCAGCTTTTTACCGAGGAACTTCGGATTCACTTCCTGGTGACTACTCTAAGAACCGTTATATAAATGAAGTGGCAGTGAAGTAAGTTTCCTCAAAGATTATTCGACCTTCCTCTGCTCATCACCATTCTGCCATTGCTTCGAACTCGTCATCGCTCCCCGACATCTGCGTCATTCCTGACCAGGCAGCACATCATCACACAATCGGACTTTAAGCTTGGGGCTTCCTTTCTGACCCGACATTTGTCTGGCGACAAAGTGGGGAAATATTAATGGCATTGATATTAATTCTTGTAGGCGCAAAACGAAACGTACTGATGCATACTGTCGTGACACACTGTAACGGATTTGATAAACGCGTTGCCAGGCAACAGCTCTGTAAACAAGGTCCAGCACACAACAATAGAGGAAGCTGTGTTTTCCGTGTGCGCCGTGACGTCACGCAACAGTAGGCGGTGATCAGGTGACATGTGTTTCCTGTGATACATGTCCGTTCCGAGGCTATGTAAGTAAGAGTTCAGGAGTACTCAGAGGAGTTACGAGTAGTAGCGGCAGAAGCAAGCAGTAAGCTGCAGGAGTACAGAAGAGTACAAGAAGTCGGCCTGTGAAGAATTAACGAGTGATTTGGAGACATTATGTGTACTGTAGTGCAGTGGTATCTGGAGTGTGTGATTTAAGGAAAGGTATATAGTTCCTGTGCTATAAATCCGTGAGAACTGGTGAGATAGAATGAAGAAATTAGCGTGCAGTGCTTTGTAGTGTGTAAATTAGCAGTAGTGTAATAATTAAGCTGCAGTCAGTCAATCATTGTGGTGGAGTCGGTTGGTGAATGAGTTAGTCGATAGTTGCTGTAGCTGAGGTCGGGGACAGTTCGAGAACCCAGAGCAAGGGGAACGCCCGCTGTTGAAAGCCGCTACCGAGCAATGGCTAGGGAAGTCTGAGAAGACATTATGTGTGCTGGATTTACATTGATCTTTGGAGTGTGTAACTCTGAGACTGTCGTAGTTCGTATTTACGATCTGTAAGTGTTCAGTAAATGCGATTACCAATCCAAAATACGTCTGTAGTCAGTCTAAAGTCGTGACGACATAAAGCTAGTTCTCTGTTATAATTCTTGTGTGACGTGAGGAAAACATTCACACCAAGGTGCGTCGCGAGCTTCACAAGTTTGAGGTCCACTTGTTTACAGTCCGAATAACATGGAGTTTCCTTGAATAAACAAAAGGAAAATAGAATTCGCTAAAACTGAGACAGCCACCCACCTCTTGGAGTCCTTTAGTCCCTGCCGTGACAGTACTGATCAGCTACAGTGAGCCCGTTGTCTGTATTCTGGAAGTAAGACGTGAACATGTGAAGACAAAGCAGTAGAACAGACATCGCGTGTGGGATTTCCCAGGGCATTCCTGGGAGTGTCTTTACAGGGCAGAATGACGAATGTATAAGAGTCGTACTGTTACCTGTATTCTCAAATAATCCTGTCATTGAGCTAGCTATACCATCTATTTACGGCCATGAAGTTGGAGTCAACACCATATTTGTATAATGCTCCTCTGGGGGCCTACTGGCCATAGCTCAAGCGGTTAGTCGCTGGCTTCCCACCGCGGCGGCCCGGGTTTGATCGCGGGTCTGGTCAAATGGGATTTGTGGTAGACAAAGTGGCGCTGGGGCAGGTTTTCTCCGAGTACTTCGGTTTCCCCTGCCAATCTTCATTCCACCAATTGCTCCACAATCACCCTCACCTATCATCTGGGGCTGGTACAATAGGCCAGAAGTGGCCGCAGTACAAGGGACTTAGTCCCACCCTACTAGCAATAAAAAAATTCCAACCACAACTGCATTGCTACGTACAGAGGAAGAACTGAATTCAAAACGTTCACATTGCAGACAGCAGCAGTAGTCACACGATGGAGCGGTCGGTTTAGTAGTGAGTGAAACCCCGAACTGTTACACAGCACATCATCAAGTTATACGCTAAATTGTCGATTGAATTTTAAGCTAAATTTCAACTCTGCGGATATTGCAGCCTCTATTTCTCTCACCTTTATCCGTATTTACTGCTAAAATTACATCGAACTGCATCAGCAGTAGATAGATTATTATTATTATTTTTAATTTCCTCGGGCGAAAAATCAATATTGCTTTCCGGATATTGGTTTTCTGGCGTTTGTGAGGTCGCGCTTGCTAATTGGTTCGCCGTTCGGAGCGGCAGCAGCAGAAAGCGGGCCACGCGGAGTTCATTTTGCTGCCCATGGGAAACATTAACGTCTAATTTCTCACGTGAGCGCTGAACCCTCACCTCTGCCCCCACCCCCACCCCAACAAACAAACAAATAACATCGCCTGTGGTCATTTACAGATTTCGCTCGGTTTGTAACAAAAGATTAAAATTCTTTCACACTTATCCAATGAATGAGCCGGGACAGCTCAGATGGTCTGGCGACTAGCTACGGGCTGGATGTCCGAGCGTCCGGAGTTCGAGTCCTATTCTCCTCGTCGTCCGGACCGGTTCAGGGGCCCAAGCAGCGCCCCACCCAGAGCGAACTGTGAGTTCTTTCCCCGGGGGTAAAATGGCAGGGGCGTGAAGCTAACCTCTCACCTCCAACTAGTGCCGAGGTCAAGAAAGCATGGGTCTATACATCCACTCCCCCATACGTCTTCATGGCCTAGTGCTTAATTAGTTAAGCACAGGGCAACTTTACCGTGCCAAATCCATTCATAACTTCGTTAGTCTACCAAATAGTGAGCTCTGTGAATAAGCTGATGGTCGATTAGCGACTACCAGCGGTATAAACAGATTTTCCGCCTTTTATGAAATTCTACAATTTTGTATCAATTTCACAATGGCTTCTGCATAATGAGGAGTTTCATAACTTCTACTCTTCTCCGTTTATAATTGGAATGATCAAGTCAAGGAGGATGAGGTGGGCAGGGTATGCAGCACAAATGGGGAGGAGAAGACTGCATGCAGGATTTTGGTGGGAAAACCAGAAGGAAAGAGACCATTGGAAAGACCATGACAAAGGAGGGTGAACAATATTAAAATGGATCTTAGAGAGATAAAATGGGATGGTATGGACTGGATAGATCTGGCTGAGGATAGGGACAGGTGGAGGGCTCTCTTGAACACGGTAATGAATCTTCGGGTTCCATAAAATGCTAAGTTCTTGAGTACCTGAACAATTGGCAGCTTCTGAAGAAGGGCTCAGCTCCATGAGTGAGTGAGTTAGTTAGTGAGTTAGTTAGTTAGTTCACAGTAGCCTGCGACCGCACCCAATCTCGAGCCAATTGATTGATTTTCAGGCACCCATGCCTTTAATACGTGGTTCGTACGAAATCGAACTCCGGTTCCTCTACCGTCCAGCCCTTCCCTTTGAGCTCTGCAGCTTACGAAACCAGAGTCGCATATGCGGCTCTTGTTCCTGCCCGCGCCTGCCTGAACATTATTTACAGTTGCTCTGTTCTGTCAGCTGTCTCCGGCCTGTCTGTCTGTCATCCCGCCCGTCAGGCTCCGACGCGCCGTATTCCGCGCTCTTTACGATACTTTTAGCCCTATCGCGGACTCAGAAACACGAGGAATGGGGTGACAAATTTGGGCACGCCCATGGAAGTATCCGAGTACGCAGTAAAGTAAAGTAAAGTAGTTGGTTGAGGCACTAAGCTGCAAGCCGGAAGGTCGCGGGTTCGATTCGCGATGAAGACATTGGATTTTCAGTGAACCTCATCCTTTCAGCCGGACTGTGGCCCTGTGGTCGACTCAACCTCTGACAGAAATGAGTACCAGGAACCTTCCTGGGGATAAAGGGCGGCCGGCGCGTTGGGCTGACAACCTCACTGCCATCTGTGATCCGATTGTCTAGCAAATGTGAGAGCCTCGACGCCTCACAAACCTATAGGCCTCCACGGCCTGTTGCACGGATAGTTTTTGCCCTGGAAGTACCTGAATGTTCTGTGAATCTCCTTACGGCATGAAATGAGGTCTGTCGCGTACATAGGTTTTCGGGGTAGTTTCTTTCTCGGCGCGTTCGCATCTAAAAGTTACAAAAATGCGTTTGTTATGTTTCTGTCTGCCTGCTGACACACAACAACTCGACAACAGTTGAAAGAATTTGTACTAAACTTTAAATTGAACATAGTTACTATATGATTCTGACGATGGTGTATAACACACTGATATGTTGGGTTTTTGGACTTTATCCATCGTCCTGGTTTTTAAGATAAAATAAAAACACGACGTTTCGGAAACNAGAATGATGAACTCTACATGAATACTTACATGCCTTTTCTCTCCGTATCTGAGGCATAAACATTCGTTACTATGCTTAGTTAATTAAGCACCACTCCATGAAGACGTATTTGGGGGGTGGATGTATATATCCATGTATTCTTGACCTCGGCACTAGTTGGAAGTGAGTGGTAAGGTTAACGCTCCGGCCACTTTGCTCGCAGTTCCCATCGGATAAGAGTCTCTGTGTGCCCCAGAATCGGTCGCGACGTCATGGAACTAACTACATGGAGCTGAGCCCTTCTGGAGAAGCCGCCATTTTCACAGCTACTCCAGAACTTTGGAACCCGAAGGTTCATTTCCATGTTCTCAAGAGCTCTCCATTGGTCCTTATCCTCAGCCAGATCAATCCAGTTTATACTACCCCATCCTATCTAAGACCCATCTTATTATTAGCCTCCCGCCTAAGTCTAGGTCAGATTAGTTGTCTCGTTTGCAATTCCCATCTCAACACACGGTTTCCACGGATAGCATTTCCATTAATCCGCTCTTATTGCATGATAGACCTTGAGCGAGACACTCTGAAGACAGGATCTTACTGTCCGTGTATCGAGTCCGTCTGTAGAAGTAAATGTTGCTGATGTCTTCAGGTTAGGTCAACAATGCAGTATCGACAGAAACAGGCCTTACTCCGCTGTTTGCTACGTCCATCTACTGACCATGTTCGTAGCTGTCTTCAACACACAGACCGGCAGACTCTGCATCATTTAGTTTAATTATCAAAGTTAAAGGCAAAAGCTATCCCTACAACAGGCCTCGGAGGCCCATACGGTTGTGACACGTCGATACTCCCGCATTGTCTGGACAGTCGGCTCACGGATGGCTGTGAGGTTGTCAGCTTCACGCCCCAGCCGCTTTTTACTCTCAAGAAGATTCATGGTGCTCATTTCTCTTAGAGGCTGAGTCGACCCCGGGGCCATAGTGCGGCTACAAGGATTAGGTCAGTGTTTAGATTAATTATATGCATACAGGACGTTAATGAAAGGTGCGGACAAACTTTTGGCACGAGTTCCACATACCAAAACAAGAAAGTCCATATCCACATGTATCCGGAAACCATTACTTCGTGAGTCACAGCTGAAAGAGAACCGTGTAGACACCAGCAGCAGTTCAGCATTAATGTAGGCCCGCATGTTTTGCCACGTCGGCTTACAGGGCAAAGCTGGCACGTGCTGCGCGAGATGTTCTCAGTAACACCTGTCATGACCGATGGACAGGTAGAGGAGGACCCACTGCATGGCCTCCACGCTCACCTGACTTGAATCCTCTGGATGTTTACAACGAAGAGGCATATCACCACCGCAGTGTGGATGCAAATGCCCCGGCTCATGATGAGACGTGTCGAGGCGTGCACTGAATCTCACGGAGGGCATTCTGAGCACTTGTTACAAATGCACTCTTTCACCCATAACTCAGAAATAAATGTTTCCGGACACATGTTGATGTGGACATTTTTTACTGTTTTCGTGTGCGAAACAGGTGCCCAAGTTTTGTCCGCAATTTTCAGTGACACCCTGTATATAGGTGTTTAGCCTCACGAGGAAATACCGCCATGTCCCGCCCACCGTTAAGATGCCTCTTCTAAGCCCGAATTCTCCCATACTGTATTCACTTTTATAAATAATTCATCATCTTTATCTTCCCGACACTGCGTCGTAAAACCGGGAACTGATGTGACGGTTCGGAATCGTGTAAGGCTTCCGCGACCTCTGACCTTAAGACTGTTGTTGCTACTGCGCATGTCATGGCGCGGGGCCCACTGCTTACTCAGCGCTTATTTATGTTAATCGAAGCGTCTTGCGTCCCATGAGATGAATTTGTCACGGTAGATCGTGGAAACACAGGAGTGTCCGAAATCTACGGACAAAGATTTGTTATGTAAGATTTGAGGCTTTCACGGCGGTGACTATGAAGAAAGCAGTCTTCTGGGATATGGCACCGTGTATATGTGGTGTTAACCGACGTAATACCGGTTCTCACGGTCTCTTCGCTTGCGGATTTCTTATATTTTTCCTTCTACCCTGAAGATGGAGGCGATACGTTCCTCCGAAACGTCGGTTAACACCACATATACACGGTGCCAAATCCCAGAAGACTGCTTTCTTCAAAGATTTGTTATGGTTGTTTGTTTGAGGCTTACTGTGAAATGCTTTAAGAATATTCGGTCTGAAGAAACAAGAGGAGGCTAATGAAGGAAATTGGCCTTAATCATATTCTTGAGATGCTGTGTATTAGTGTCAACCTACGCAATTCTGTCACCGTATTTAATGGCGAGGCCTTTTTAAATTATGCACAGCACTCGCAACTACAAGTAATCATAACGCTGTCGCTAACTCACACGCTATGTCTTCTCAGTTTTCTTTCACTGGTCGTTTCCTGGTAACGTATCTTAACAATGGAAATTCTTCGGCTTATGTGATGACGTCGTTACTGTCCGGCGAATATCCCGCAACTGAACGTAGTGCTCCAACTGACTGGCTCCCAGACTGACGGCCATTTCATCCGCTCTCCCATACACCTTCATGGCGCAGTGCTTACTCACACACAGAGACAACTTTACCTTTCTTATCTTTTTATTCAGTATTAAAGAAAATAGCCAACAGACGTGATCCCCACAGTAACCCCACCCTCGCAACAGCGAACAGCAACCCCAACCCCAACCCCAACCTGACTGCTGAGGCCTGCTAACGACAGGTACACGAGGCTGTAACACTAAGCGAGGGAGAACAAAGCGTTATCAGGCGGCCGAGTGGAAAGTTACAAAGAAACAAAAGCACAACTACGACCGCAGGATAAACAGACAGTAACAAACGCATATGCCACACCGCACAGCTGAAGGAAATGCTAGGTTGGATCGGGAGCGAAGCACTTACAGATCGGAACTTCCCTTCAGGGGTGCACATGAGAGCACCCAATACCAATCCTCTATATGTGTACATACAGTGTGTCCCTGGAGGAAAGCTCAACATTCTGGGAGGTCATGGTATCGGTCATTCTAAGCAAAGCTGTATATGTACACCTACTCACGCTGGTTCTTCGCTCGCGGATTTTCTTCTTTTTTCTTCTACCCTGAATATGGAGGCGATACGTTCCTCCGAAACGTCGGTTAACACAATATCTACACGGCACCACATCCCAGAAGATGGCCTTCTTCATAGTCACGGCCGTGAAAACCTCAAATCTTACATGAAGAGTGAGATGTTCCCTTCTTGTGCCATGTCTCCGCGAGTCCCTCCGGACACCTCTGACGGCCTCTGTATCCGGTAACACAAGTTTTACGGTGACATGTCGCCATTTCATGACGTCCATACGTATCCGTGTCCTGCCTTCCTTTTGACGTCAGCCCGGTTTACTAATGACGAATTATGTCACGTCAGTACGGCTGTTGCATTCTCGGGCCTTCCGAAACGCTGCAAAACCATTTTGAGGCGGTTGGACCATTCGGTTGGTTGATGAAGCAGAATGCAAGGAATTGTGGACGAACATCGGTAATGATTTAGTTTGTATTATTGTGCCCAATATTAACAGCGGCGTTCTTTGCAGTTTAAGCTTAATTAGCACTCGCACCGCCGAGCACAGTGACCGTCTTCGCCCGCTCGAACACTGGGATCGTGGGTTCGAATTCCACTCGAGTCCTCGATGGCTTTGTGCATTTATTCTGTGTTTGTGTTCTATGTGTAGGTAGCGGCCTTTTTTTTCCCCCTTGGCACTATAGCCCCAGTGGGCCTAGGCCTACCTCTATGAACTCCGTTCACTTTGCTTTTTCTAGATCTTACACATACGGTAGGACTCCTTGGGCGAGTGATCAGCTCGTCGCAAGGCCTCTACCTGTAGACAAACACAGAAAAACGCTCACAAACATCCATGCCCTGAGTGGGATTCGAACCCACGATCCCGGCTTCTGAGCGAGCAAAGACAGTGCATGCCTTAGACCGCTCGGCTACCGTGACCGGCTGGGTAGCGGCCTTGCAACGGGCTATTCCCCTATCCAAGTGGTCCTGAAACTGTGTATGGGATCAAGAAACTATAAATCGGCCAAGGCCCAGTAAAGGGCTTTAAAGCCATAATAATAATAATAATATGCATCCTTTCCGCACATTTCGTGGTGTAGTGCTTAATAAGTTAGAAAGAGAGACAAATTTGCCCTCTACTTTATTGTATTATATTTCGATTTTGGATGAATCTGTCAATGTAATGAATTTCAGAATTCAAAAAGCCTCTTCAACATCATTGGACATCCTACAGACTCCTAGGAATATTATAACCGTCTTATTGTTCTCCCTCTGACGGATATGTCATCTGGTCTACTCCCATCTGTAATGTGAATCTTGTAGACAGTCGGTAGGACTCCTTGGACGGGGGATCAGCCGTCTTTAGTCCGCTACCTACACACAGGACAGTACAAACACGGAAAGAAAATACACCCATCCATGCCTCGAGTGGGATTCCAACACGTGACCTCAGTGTCTGAGCAGTGCCTAAGACCGCACGGCCCCTCTCATCGGCGACAATCGATAGTCGAAAGAAAATATAACTTGAAGAAAACAGTCTTCTGGGATGTGGCGCCATATAGATATTGTGTTGACCGACGTTTCGAAGGCGATACATTCCTCCGAAACGTCAGTTAACACAATATCTACTTGGCGCCACATCCCAGAAGACTGCTTTCTTCAGTCACCACCGCGACAACCTCAAATCTTACAAAATATAACTTAACTAGCTAACTGTTGATTGTAATCAACATGGCCGTGAAAGTAGAGCGCACCGCGCTGCATAGCTCCGAGCTCGATAATATTAAGAAACAACTACGAGATGGCTCACCAGGTTTA
Source organism: Cryptotermes secundus (assembly GCF_002891405.2). Classification (NCBI taxonomy): domain Eukaryota; kingdom Metazoa; phylum Arthropoda; class Insecta; order Blattodea; family Kalotermitidae; genus Cryptotermes; species Cryptotermes secundus. The sequence continues at coordinate 4,130,616 of NW_019724742.1, forward strand.
ATGAGTCAATTCTCTTACCTTTACGAGTAGTAGTGGTAGTAGTAGCAGTAGGAGCTTTCTGCCCCATCGTATGAACTTGAGCACTGGGAGAAACCAAGGTATCGCATTTCTTATTGTGAGTTACACAGACTAGGGCTCCCGTTAAACCAACCTGCTCGCAGTCATTAGCAGTGGGGAGGTTGGTCTGGTTAAGTATACGTGTATGTTGCTGTCTCGTCACCAAAATGCAGGGCGATAGCTAACAGATGCTTTGAAAATTGGTACATTTCAAATATTTGGGAACGACAGTAACAAATCAAAATTAGATTCAGGAGGAAATTAAGAGAAGACCGAACTCTGGTAATGCTTGCTACCATTCCGTCCAGAATCTTTTCTCTTCTCGTCTGCTGTTCAAAAACATACAAATTAGAGTATACAAAACTATAATTTTGCCTGTGGTTCTGTATGGCTGTGAAACTTGGTCTCTGACATTAAGGGAGGAACATAGACTGAGGGTGTTTGGGAACAGGGTGTTGAGAATATTTGGACCGATGAGAGATGAAGTGACAGGAGGTTGGCGAAAACTGCATAATGAGGATTATAATTAGAATGATCAAGTCAAGGAGGATGAGATTGACAGGGCATATAGCACGAATGGGGCGAAGAGGAATGCATATAGGATATTGGTGGGAAAGCTGAAATGAAAGAGACAACTAGGAAAACTAAGACGTACGTGGGCGGATAATATTAAAATTTTTCTTAGAGAGATAGGATGGGGTAGTATGGACTGAATTGATCTGGCTGATGATTGGGACCAATGGAGGGCTCTTGTGAACACGGTAATGAACCTTCGGGTTCCATAAAATGTTGGGAAGTTCTTGAGTAGCTGCACAACTGGCAGCTTCTCAAGAAGGACTCAGGTGCATGAAGTTAGTTAGCATTCAGGTACGCTCTGCTTTATTTAAAATTCCTGAAATTATTTCCTGTTATTGGGACCTCCAACAAAGAGAAGGCGAGGCAAGTAAGGAACAGAACTGGTCTGCCTTGTTCTTTGTGTTGTTTTTTTAAACTTCGATGTGCAGAAGTCAGCTGTAGAGGATTCTTCTGAAAACCAGACGGATGTTTTCATCGTACACAATATACGCTGGCGGGCCTAGGTAATTGCCTCGCCCGCTGTCTGCTGGAGGGCGGTAGACAGATTTTCCTCGATGCGAGGCGAGAGGGAGTGCTCAAGGGAAGCGCGAGGCGCACTGAATCATATAAACCGTCGGCGGAAACTGGAGAACCGTTTCCTCTTCTCCCCTTTGTCTCCCTCTTCGCCGTTAAGGGGTTGCCGCTTTTCATTTCCTTGTGTGTTATGCCCGTGGGGGTGAAGGACTAATATTGCCATTATGCGCCACTTTGGCGAGGGATTACCCGCGGGTGCAAGCGAGGTTAGGAACACAACGTCCCCTGCTCCTTTTTTAAATCCCACCTTAAAAAGGAGTTACGACTTACTTCAACTGAAATTGGCCCCTAAACTACCAATTAGCTGATTTACATGTAAAGTTCCCCCACCCCAAGTCTCTGCTTACAGGCTGCGTCGGTTTGGACCCGAAGGCAGAGAAAGAAATAGCACGAGGTGGAGTAGTGAGGAACAGTTTGAATTCCTCTTCGCAACAATAGATCGATTGTCGTGTCGTTTCTTTAACAAAGGACACTGTCACACACAGGTTTATCGGCCATCTGAAGTGTCAAGGGATTCATGTACTCACTCAGTCACCCCTGCTGATGCCTTGCTTTGAGATAAGCAAAATTATTCAGAAGAATCATGCGTGTATCATGAAGTAAAATACAGGTTATATATTTCCGGATTTTTTCAATGAAATGTATCTATTTCATGTTATCACGTGTACAAGGGACTATAGACGGAGTTTTGATTGGTAATTGGATTTATTGAACAGCTACAAGTAATTATAGCGCTATCACTAATTCACACACTCTGACTCTTCTCGGTCTGCTGTGTCTTCACCGGTTGTCTGGTAACGGCTTCCAACGCCGTAGCTTCCTCAACTGCCGGCGACTCTCTCACGACTCTCCTCCAATCAGACTCAGATTCTTATGGCTGGCGGTTCACTATAGACCGGTCTGTGTATGCTACCAGCAGCGTGGTCACGTTCCTAAAGTGAGGGTGCGAGTGACCGCAGCACGTCAATGTAAATGCCTCCGATTTACAAGGAATTCGGGCTACTGTCGTGGCGTTTGGGGGCACGCGGTAGCGTAGTTGGTTGCAAGCAAGAAGATCGCGGGTTCGATTCCCGATGAGATCACTGTTATTTTTTCAGTTGACCTAATCCTTCCAGCCGCACTATGGCCCTGGGGTCAACTCAACCTATAACAGAAATAAGTATCAGAAATCTTCCTGGGGGTAAAGGGCGGCCGGCCGGCGCGTAAGACTGACAGCCTCACTGCCACATGTGAGTCGATTTTCTAGAAAATGTGGGAGCCTTGACGTCTCACAAATCTGTGGACCTCCGCGGTCTGTTACAGAGATAGCTCTATCTTTTTTCCCATGGCATTGGCCTGGGAAGACTTTGGAAGTCTCACAAAGCCAATATCAGGATTTTCGGTGTCCGGGCTGAGGTCTGAACCCGGGACCTATCGAATACGAAGCAGAACGTTGCCCACTCGACGGAAAATCCCGGCTTCTCGAATGGAGTCTCTGAAGTTGCTCGTGGCGGTGTCTTGCTTTGTGTCCCCTTTCATGCCGTGAACTTTATAATACATTGAAAAGCGTCCATGGTGCAACTTTATCTGCTGAAGCCTTTTACCTTCAGGTGACGTCAGAAGCGCGCGCCCTCTGATGCCAGCAACAGCTGACAGAACACTTCAGTCGGAGAGAAACTTCTCTCTGTCTTTTGTTTCAAACCACCCAGAAACGTGTATTCCTTCAAAGCCTTTCCTTTCTTTTTTGCGTTCTGAGTGAAAAATCTGTAAAATTCGTTCACAGTGGCACCTGGTAATGTCCGCGTGTCACTCGGCCCGCGTCTTTCTTATCCCGAAGTACACAAAAGTTTCCTTTTAACCCAATGGAGCGCGAATTTCTCCTGCCTCATATTAAAAATTGATTTCCTCTCACGATTATAAAGATATAATCGCTGTTTATTGTTTCAGAGAGTCCCATTATCACGTAGTCACGTGACTGTATGCTGGGATTGGATTCATAATTGGATTTATTGACAATTTACATGTCCGAACTACAAATAACTAACAGTATCGCTGTTTCCGCACTTTACAAAATCACGCTAAGTCTTTTCCAGCAACGGACTGTTCACTAGTAGTTGCCTGGGAAAGGCTCCTAACAATGACTAGTCCTCTGCTTCCGGGCTCAGGTCCCCTCTGAATGTCGGCTTTCTTCCTACTGCCTCTGTTACAGCTGAATAATCCCCAGGCTTTTCATACCAACCTCCTAGTGTTCTCTTCACAGGCTGACTTTCAACTGACAACTGAGCTCCAGAGTCAGAATTACTTTGCGACTGGCGGTTTTCCTCCAATCAGTTCGTCTTGGTCCCAAGCCTCTTGAGACTCACGACCAGTAATTTTATTTTCCAGCTGAACACTTGCGTTCATAGTTCTTGTGCAACATCCTCTCTGACCTCTCTGACTAGATGGGTCTGTCGTTTACAATTGCTGCTGGTCCTCGCCAGCACAGTCATTCCCAGGTCCGAGTCTCGCGGGACTCATGATACATTTTACTATCTCAGACTCGAGATTCCCAATCTGAAGCCAACAGAGCTCCCAGGCTCGTGTCCTCATCACGGACTGAGTAAAAAGTATCGTTTCCAACAGATCCTCTGTTGTTGCTGCGGGAACGTATTTACGTAACCGTTATTGCTTATTATAACTGTTGCCTAGCAGCGAATGTTTCGTTGTTTGTTCCACGGTCGCTGCCTAGAAACGTGTCTGTATGCCACAGTATGCATCACGTACGTACATTCTGTGCCAGTTTTTCGTGTTAAAGCAAGTGGTACGTCTAATAGCCACAGAGCTTCAAGAGGCTGAAGTAACATGATAGAATTGTATGCCGAAAATTATAAAAGGCGATAAGAAAAGCTCACGGCAAAATGCAGTTTCAAAACGAAGGAACTCGCGACCGTCCGACTTGTAGCACACGCAGTAGCGCAGTTTTTCGAGGCGCTGTGCTACAAGCTGGAAGTGCTCCTGCAACTCATGCAGGCTGGAATGGGTAGGCAACTAAACTTACTTGAAGAAAGCAGTCTTCTGGGATTTGGCACCGTGTATATGTGGTGTCAACCGACGTTTCGGAGGAACGTATCGCCTCCATCTCCAGGGTAGAAGGAAAAATATAAGAAATCCGCAAGCGAAGAGACTGTGAGAACCGGTAAAATCAGATTGATACGTTCCTCCGAAACGTCGGTTAACACCACATATACACGGTGCCAAATCCCAGAAGACTGCTTTCTTCATAGTCACCGCCGTGAAAGCCTCAAATCTTACATAAACTTACTTGGTTTACATTTTCTCTTCTTTATCGGTTGTTTTTTTTGTCCCGTGGTTCTTTCCGTTTTTGTTCTTCTGTTCGGGCTGCCTCTGTAATTGAAACTTAGCTCTTGTGTTTAGCACGTAAATAAAGAACTGAATTATTACAGTTATTTCTGAAACAAACTTTGCCTTCAGATAAACTGTTGTTATTAGCAGAGTTAATTTCGTTAAAGAACATTATTAAATCTATTCATAACAAGTGTAATAATATTTTAAACTTTTAGTTCATACCCCTAGTGATATAAGTAGCCGGGATAGTGCAGTCGGTATAGCGACGGCTCCTGGCTGGACGACCGAGGTTTCGGAGTTCGAGCCCCAGTAGGTTAAAGAATTTTCACTTCACCATGTCGTCCAGACAAGCTCTTGGGTCCACCCAACCCCCTGTCCAATCGGTACCCGGAGCTCTTTCCCCGGGGGTAAAGCGGGCGGGGCTTGAAGCTGACCACTGACCTCAGTACCGAGGTCAAGAACACGGTCTATACATACCCTCCCCCGTACGCCTTCATGGTGTACTGCTTAATTAGATAAGTAAAGGGACAGCTTTACCATTTTTTACCCCTAATGATATTAACTCATATACCTTTTAACAAAAATGTAGAAGAAAGACAGACATCAACGTGATCTCATAAGCCTCTTTTCATTTTTTCGAGATAAGGAAAGTAGGCTTAGAACTTAATTTTTTTAATTCTTGCGGTGAATATCAAGATAGTTCACCAGGTTATGATGCTGTGTGGCTCGGTACATATGTGTAAAGCTGTACGGTGTCGTATCACAGGAAGTCACAAGTAACGTCTAGTCAGAAATACCTGTACTCCACTTCCGAGTGCATGTTTTGAACCTTCCCTTTTTTTTTTTTTTTTTTTTTTGTTTTTGAAAAGGGACAAATTTTTACAACCTTTCATCCTCCTTCTTCCCATCAANGTTGCTTGCGAAAAGGGACAACATTTTGCAACGATTCATCCATCATCCTGCCCCTAACGTCATGCACACCGCCGTGTCTGTTCCCTCTGTTCGGATGGCTGAACTCCTGTTTGCCAATACGAGCGAGACGTTTGGGCTGAGCTACCCAGTTGCATGCGATGACGTCCGATAGTGACCCTAAACTGGTGCGAATTCTCTACAGGCAACTGCACGCATGCTATGATGAGTAGCAACTTTGTTTTAAGCGGGTCGGAGAGAAGAGCATCATTTTATAACAGGTTCCAAAGTTTCGCCCACTCCTTCAAGATAAGGGCAGTATGGAAGGGAGAACTTCAGCATGGTTAGATGTAGTGGCTTGTGACTAACGACCCGGAATTTTTATTTTTCCTGTTGCAGGCCGTGGAGGCCCGTAGGGTTGTGAGACGTCGAGGATCCCACATTTTCTAGACAATCGCCTAACAGATTGAGGTGAAGTTTTCAGCCTTACGCGCCAGTCGCCCTTTACGCCCAGGAAGATTCCTGGTACTCATTTCTGTTAGAGTCTTAGTCGAAACCCAGGGCCATAGTGCGGCTAGAAGGATTAGGCCAATTGAAATAACAATGGCTTCATCGGGAATCGAACCTGCGACCTTCCGGCTCGTAGCATAGTGTCGCAGCCAGCTACACTACCGCGTGGGAACTAACAGTAAAATGTAAATTAGTACTTATGCTTAATTTAAATAACTATGTTATGAAGACATGTGGGGAAGTGGAGGTATACCTCCACCAATCTTGACCAAGACATTGAGTTTAGTGGTCCACTTCACGCTTCTGCCGCTTTACCCACATGGAAGGTGCCCGCGGTACCCATTGTATAGGCTAGGTGGGCCCAAAGCTTGTGTGGACTATATGAGCTAGACATAATGTATAAGAATTATTCAGTTCCTCCCTCACAAATAACATGTTGCGCCTTCATACCATGGCATATCCGCTACGTTGACCGCTAACATAATCGCCATTTATTCGGAAAATCCTATTGTCACGTACATGAGTGACTGTAGATGGGGTTTAGATTAGTAATTGGACTTATTAACCACTTACAGGTCGTAACAACAAGTAACTATAGTGCTATCGCTAATTCACACACTGAAATTCACTACAGCACGCAAGTTTTCTCAATCTGCTGTGTCTTTACCAGTCGTTGACTGGTAACTTCTTCCAACAGTGGACTCTTCTCTTATTCTGGGTTCCCGAACTATCCCCGTGCCTCAGCTACCAGCTTTTAACAGCAACAGCTCACAGCGACCGAACTGCAGTTTTCTGACTACGAGTAATTCACGAACCTTCAGTTCACTGCACTCTCACTAACTTTCCTGCTTGTAACACCTAGGCACGGACCGCACAGAAAACATCGTCCATCTCTTACTGTTTAAATTATTGCTTGCGCTGTCATCGACGCGGACCCCGCAGAAAATATGATTCCTTTATTGCTGTTTACATACCGTTGAGTAGCAACAGTCTTTGTCTAATTGTTTGTTTCGCGGTCGTTGCCTAGCAGCGGGTCTACATGCCACACTGTCTGGGCAAGAAACAGATCTATTTAAAGTTGAGGAAGGTTTACGTATACTGAGCCCTTTAGGGTTAAGGCCAATTGTTCCTTACTGGAGCATAAAATATGTGAAAAATGTGTCCATTTAGTGATACGGTGACTTGCAGGTCGATCGTAAGTTTCTGCTGCTGAAATATCGTTTAAGAGGCCGCAGTATGGATGTAACATTTGGACTGGCAGAATAGCTTATTCCTGCCCCATTGGATTGCGAGGTCTCTCTGGCAAAACTGTTACTCTCTTTTACAGATTTTATGTACAGTTTAGCGAGAGATTTCAAAATCACAGCACGTAATTAAATTTCAAGCTCGGCGAGTATTTTGATATCAACCTCCCCCTCCTCCCCCCACCACCAATTGGCCTTGTTTGGAACATTTGTGTACTGCCCGTTAATTAGTCGGTTTGTTCGAAAGGGAATTGTGAACGGTCACTAACGCGGAGGACCCCCCCCCCACTCTGCAAGTCGTGGCGCCGCATGGTGTTCGTATGTCACGATGATTACACAAAGCTAAACCCGTGAACTTCACGAAGTAGCTGTTACCTGTTGTAAACGTATCGAATTTCGCGTTACGTTATGCTAAACTCGCCACGGTTTTTCACGCGTCTTCCATGACATTTAACGGTTTTCTTTGGGCGCATCCGTTATGGAGCCACGTGTGGAGAACAGTTAAAAACAAATTGACGAACAATTCGCTAGGAAGTTTCGAAGTTTTTCACTCGTAAAAGACCACAGTCTTAGGTTAACCCTATTCACCTCTATGTACTGGCAGGTTAGCACAGAGGTAACGCTGTATTCATAGTTGGTATGTCCTCGGTTTAAGGAAGTATAGGAGACAAGACTTAGACGAAAGCAGCTTAAATTCAAATTTAACGAATATATGCAATTTGTATGTATTAAATAAACTCAAAAGCGACGTAAGTGATAGAGTCCTAAATTTTAATGTGGGGGTATTTTATATTTTGTCACTTTCTGGGGCTACATTTATCATGTGGCATATAGTTTTAAGGAGAGAGAAGTATGTCATGTAGTCACGTTGCTAGGCCACAACCGCGACCTAAATATACAACGGCCGTTATTATGCAGCGGCCGCAAACAACAACACAGGAAAGACGTCTTCTACGGGGTCCGCGCCGAGATGTTATAAACGCGGCCAGTTGGCAGTTGTAGTCACTTACGTAACCTTTCGGGTTCAGTCGTTGTGAACTGTTGCTGAGATGAGCCGGTACCTGAGGCACGGGGACAGTTTGGAAACCCAGAGGAAGGGGAACGCCCACCATTGGAAGCCGCTACCAAGAAACGTAAGTGAAGACTGTCTGCGGACTCTAGTATGTGTGTAATAGCCAACTCTAAAGTGTGGTCACCCGCAGCATCAAAGAGTCCAAATATTCCGATCTTTAATCCAAAACCCGTCTATAGTCAGACTATAAAATCGTGACAGTATTTTGAAAGACGTCACGTCGTATTGAAAATTGTTGCAGGATATAAACTGCAAACTATATTGCCATATATAACTTGCAATGGAACGCATTTGGAAGATACATGAACTCAGCCGGAGTACAAGTTTCTTGTCTTGTCCAGTTCGCTTTATTGAGTCACTATTCGTGTATTCTAACTTCTGCCTGCCTATTCTATGGAAGTTTCGTTCATGAACGAGCATAAGGATATTCAGGACAAGGATTTTCAGATGTTTAAATGATTTAATACAACACACAAATGTTTAACTACATATTAAATATCATATTGTGGCATATAGGCCCGTTGTTAGGCGGCGACCTTCTCATAGGCGACTGTACGTCGGCTATTCTTAGGCAACGGCTCACAAACAACAGAGTAATGTTATTTTCTACCTTGTCCGCTAAGCAACAATTGAAAGGCAACCGAGGAGCGGTGTTTTCATTGCGGTCCAAATCGAGGTGTTATAAGCAAGAAAAGTCTGGAGTTTAGTCAGTTGTGAAAAAGTCGCCAGCTGGTAAGAAAGTGAGCACGGAAGCGAGGTAATTGTTGGGATCCGTCACCAGGCAGCGACTGACGAAGACACAGTACACTGAGAAGGATTAGTGCGTGCTGTGATGAATTGTAGATTGCGTGAATTGGCAATAGCGCTGTAGTTACTTATAGTTACGTTCTATAAGTGTTCAATAAATCCAATTACCAATCCAAACCCCGTCTATAGTCACTCATACGCTTGACAAGATGTTATCAAATAAGTAATGCCCTTTGAAATTTCGAAGGAAAGTCTCCTAAATTGTTACAATAACTATAATGTATCGTTTACAAATTAGATAGTTTAATTGTAACATGAAATTTTAAACATGCATATCTTTATCTCCTTCCCCTCTTTCCTATCCAAGTTTTTTTTATCTGTCATTCTAGGTCTTATGTCTGTATGCATGAGACATGTTTTCATGAAATTTGAAATTGGAGAGTATTATTAAAAGCTGGAGACATACTCCAGTTGTGGTTAAAATCAGAAAAAATAACCTGCTCTTTACATAAAGATGTATATGTCCGTTTCTGCCCATTATTGCTCTATATTGTCGTGCTGTGTTCAAATTTAAAATCACTGCTGTAATTTCTTCTGCGTTTAGAGACGAGGTTGATTTTCTGGCTGAAGGAATCCGTTAGTGAAAATGTTTTATACATCCACACAGTCCGAGGATATTCCCTGAACAGTTTTTCTACCGGTACTTTGTCTGCATAAATACTCACTGAAGAGGAAGCACCACAAAGTCTGGCTGTAAGATATAAATGTAATCCTTTTGAGAGACGATGGAACACTTCATATGCCGTAGATCTCACGCTGTTGGCAAGTCACGCATGAGTCTCCATACACAAACTGCCTGAAGAATTTTATGGGTAGGAAGGTTCGAACGATTCGTTTTCAAAATACAGAGGCAGACATTTTTACAAATGTAAGCAACTATATCTGTACGCATGACACTTAGTAGGAAATATTCATTCTTTGTACATGCGTCCTTCCTTTGTAATGTTCCTTATGCTTTACTCGAAAGATCACGGTTACCAGCTCTTCAAAACTTCAAGAAGAGAAGCAAACTGCGTAGGTCCATTTGATCGCTCTAAGTCTCTGCAAGAACCGTTACTTCGCCATATGAATCTTGTAATTCAATGCATGAACTCACATTTACATAAGAGGAAATCCAGGGAGAGGCGTCGGCGTGGGGGCGATCCTCGAGAATTCTTAGCCTGGGTCCGCTGTACTATGGCATAGAGATTGGAAACATCGGTGTACGGGAAGAAGATCATGGACATAGATACGGTAGATAAGTTCTCACGATTCTTGGTTAAAGAGGACAGAGGATCTTGATAACAAGGAAGAATTGTTAGAAGCAGTTAAAGAGTCTTCCTCTACAAGGCTCTGCAGCAGCCAGAAGAATACGAACCTGATGAGGTCTCTTGCGCGAGAGCAGAATGAGTGGCTGGCAAACGAGCGAAAGAAGATATCGGCCTCTACGCATGCTCGACACATATCCCACTTCTAAGACTTCCTACTAGCCACTGGCCACATAGCGTCTAACGTGGACCTAGCATTCCGGTACGGGTCGCTGTCAAAGCCTGCGGTCATGTGAACATTTCAGGGATTTGTGCGGTGACTTGTTAGGTCACTCGTGAGGCACGCCTCCGGGATGAAGAGGTGAAGGGAACTTCCCTGAAACAAATAACTTTGGAACCAGCAGAATTGTTAAGTTTATGGGCTTTACTATAATGGCTTGGCTTAGTTTACTATAAGTGGAGTCGATCTGGTAATGTTAACTAACAGAATTCAAGTAAGTTGTTTACGGTAGATTTTGAATTAACAAAACCATGCTGTGGTCAGCTTCACGCTCTGGCCGCTTTACCCCCCGAGTAAAGAGACCCCGGTACCCATTGGATAAGAGGTTCGTTGGATCTCAGAGCCGGTCTGGACGACGTGGAGAAGATAAATTTTTTTAGCCCACTGGGATTCGAACTTCGCCCTCTCGGCCGTCCAGCGCGTCCCTCTGCCGACTGCGCTGTGTAAAAATAAACAGCCAGCTCGTGTACTGTTGGTATTTACGCCGAACAGCTCCGTTAGCTCTGCGTTGCAACGAAATTGTTATAAACCGAGTACACTCACGCCTGTATAGCTATTGGTACCTCGATTTGTGATGCATCTTGTAACAGGGCTAGAGATTGGTTGCTTGGTTGGTTGATTTCTCGTAGTTTACCGACGCTTTCGCCTCCGTACTTTGTGTAGCCTCAAATGCCTGTACGATTCTTGAAATGCAAATCGAGAAGATTGTGCAGGTAAGAGCATTGTCTTATGGGATATGACGCCGTGTAGTCTAGCTTATCGCTAATGACTTTTCGTGGGAATGCGCTGTCCTCTGTTCGGAATTACCCATCTACCTCAGTTCACGGCGTCACGGCTCATGAGACAATAATCTTCATTGCTGGCACCGCGAAGATGTCAGGTTTCGATATGGAAAGGAAGGAGGAGAAACACAAGAAATTCCTTATTCAGGATAATCGGCAAACTTGTGGAGTTTCGAACCTCGCACCTTACAACAATGAATGAGGATTGTTTACTATTCAACTGATGTGGCAGGCCATAGGGTTCCGAAGGAATTTCTGGACAATAAATTTAAAAATTAAAGTAAATGACACGATTTGGCTACATTAATGACCGTTACCCAGAGACGGCTTAGCAACCAGAAACACAGCCCAGTTACAAGTAACTTTAAAGAACGCTGGTTGTTATAGGTGTCACCTGTTTCAACTTTAAAATCAGTGCATTTTGCCAGTTACGTTTATTTGCTTCTTGTAATTCTCATAATAAACATCGATTAGTTCCCTAAGCAACATTAGCCTACTGGTCTATCTAGCCGTGAAGCAATGTGTTTCCTGTGAGGTAGGAATTGAATACTTAAATGGTATCCAAATGAAATGCCCCACATCAAACCCGTGTGGAGGCGGGGTCGAATACCTCCACCGTGACCCTGCGAGTCGTAGGTGGGGACGAAAAGGGAAGTCTCAAATCTGAGACAGTAAAATATGGTCGCGAGTCCCAAGGGACTGGCAAGGGTCAGCAGCATATACAAAAGACAGATCCGTCCTCTCATTAGAGAGGGCGCCCTCACAAAACAAGATCGTAAATGTCAAACAGTAATAAATACCTGGTCATGAGCCCCAGATTGGACTCGACATCAAGACGTACTGACTGACCGTCAGTCGCAATGTGACACTGACTTTGCCCCACATCAACAAACCCGCAACTGTCTGGGTTCGGCCACAGATGGGAGCATGAAACCAATGCAGACTGGCCGACTGACCGGCTGACCTTCGGTCGTAACATAACTTTGACTTTTTGACTAATGCTTCAAAACTTAATGCAGTTCTAAGCGTTAGGCAACGTTAGAGTCACCTAAGCTCACGTTCGGCTGCGCTTGCGCACAGCAAGTCACGTTCTTCACTGCACCTGCCACAGCTCTCAACTGTCTGCAGCCTCTGCAGCTGTACTGTCCAGAAACTCACTCCCTGATCAGAAGAAGGTGGGAGGTTGCAAAGGCAGCCATTAATTTGCTTTCTGCCGTATGAAACGATAAATATTGATTCGAGACATACTCTGGCATTAGTCAGTAAGATCATTAATTATTACTATTATTATTACGTTACAACTCCATGAACTAGTTGACTGATTCCATTTCCATGGTACCACGACCGGAGATCCGTTTCAGAACATTAGCTCTCCTGCTCTCCTCTGTGGAATGCATCTGACGTCCGTTAATATCTATATAACGTAATAAATCTTTATCATTTCTGAATTGAGGAGATAAATTTTGTTGGGTTTTATTAATTTTTATTTATCGTTTAATTAATGACGCTGCCAGTAATTCGAATTTTGTGACGACAAATGTAGCGTGATTAGTGGATAACGAATTGCGAAGGGTATGGGAAAAAGTTTGTGGGATTTTATATTGTAATTAATAATTATATTATGTTTAAATTCAGTCGGTATAGCTACCAAAGTAGGGATTGGACAACCGACGGATCGGTGTTCGATTCGCTATAGGAGCAAGGAACGTTTCTGCACAACATTCCTGTCTGTTTGGGGCCAACTAACTTTCTATCAAATGCTCCCCTAGGGTAAACAGCCGGAACGTGAAGCTGAACCCTCCTTTTCAACTTTTTAAGATTGTCTTTAATATTTTCCTCCCATATACGCTTAGATCTGCCAAGTGCCCACATGCCTACGTTGCTTCGGTCTCTGACGTATCTCGTGTGACCTGAGTTGAGACCTGTGCTGTGTCCTTATGCAGGTGTTTCCGTTGTGTCCGTCTCTCTTCTTCATGCATAGAAGAGCTTCAGCATGAAACTTCCTTCTCACTACATCAGCTTTGAGACACATTACTTTTTATTTCCTTGCTTCTTTATGTATTCTGAAAATCGGTGTCTTCGTACGCCATACTACTGGCTCGTGCGCATGCGTCGTGGCGTATACACTTTGCTGGAAGTTCCCTCTACGCGACGGGAAGAACCTTCCCATCAACCCTTGCGTATCTGGATTCTACACTCTTCCGTTCCAGTCGTCACACAACGGTGAGTTCTGTCACCTGACACGCAGAGACGCTTCCCTGAAGAGTTTTCGGAACCGTCTGGATTTCAGACGGCAATTGTGAGGTTATCGTAACGGTGACCATGGAGGGATTGTGCCCTGGTGTGTGATGCCATGTAGCCCGGCAGATATTTATGAACTCCCGGGAAGAACATGTTGCCTCCATCATCAGTGTGAAATGCAAACCGAGCCTTGCCTGAGCTCCTGATCACGTCACGACGTACAGCGAAACGTCTGCATTCTTCCTAGTTCGGTAGTGAGACGGTAGGGGGGAAAGGGGCCCTTTCATGCGGTAAGGAGGAACAGGACTGGAGTTATGGACGGACCAGTAGAGACGGTGACACATACAGCGCGTGTGGATGAAGGAATGTAAGGGCGAAAAGAACATATTGTCACGATTTGGGGTGATTCTAGACGAGGTTTGGATTGGTAATTGGATTTATTGAAAACTTGCAGAACTTAGCTACAAGTAACTATAGCGCTGTCGCTATTTCATACACTCAATCTGCTGTGTGTTCACCAGTCGTTGTCTGGTAACGGCTACCAACGGCGGACGTTCCCCTTCCTCTGGGTTCCCGAACTCTCCCCGTACCTCAGCTACCAGCTTCTAACAGCAGCAGCTCACAACGATTGAACAGCAGCAGTTGTCTAACTCACTCACTCACTCACTCACTCACTCACTCACTCACTCACTCACTCACTCACTCACTCACTCACTCACTCACTCACTCACTCACCCATTCACTCCATTCCACTCAACTCAAATGAACTAACTCAACTGATTTCCTGCTTATCGGCACGGACAGCACAGAAAACACCTTTCCAGTAATTCTTTTGTTTTGTCACGCAGATGTCCAACGGTCCGCGTAGAGAGAACCAACTTAGTCCATTGGTGAGCCTTAGGGATCTGTTGCCTAGCAACGGGTCTGCATGCTACAGTATGAACAGGAGTACAAATAAGTAGAATATAAATAAAGCAAAGTAAATGTGCTGGCCGAAGTAAGAAAAAGGAATAAAATTAAATTCGAAGGTGCAGATGTGGGAAGGGAACAAAAGAAGAAGAGGCGTGAATTTATTGTATTCGTATCCGGTGAATTTCGGCTCCTGTGCATCTTCTCTTGTGCCTCCCTTCTCATCCTTCCTACTTTCCTACAATCCCCCCCCCCAACACCCACGTCACCCCTGTATCAGACCACTTTTCTCAATATTCGGTTCTTTCTTCTGCCCTGAAAATGGAGCAGGTTTTTCCGAAATGTCGGTAACCATTTGCGAGACAACACGCACCGTATCCCAGTTGACAGTGATCTTTAGGGGCGTAAATATTCATAGAAATTCTCTGCAGAGTGTGCACACCTCCCAACTGCCGTCTGTTGCATGTCCGCAGCCCTTCAAATGTATGCAAAAGCAGAGCGTGTGACGTCGACCCTTCAGCGTAAGAAAGGGCTACGAAGCGGACAGACGTCAAGAATTGATTTCTTAAAGCAATATTTCCTGTTACGTGTGTCGCTTTCTTACCCTGTTACCAGGTAGACAGTTTCTGCTCTTCACTGCAGCGAGCTCATAACGAGGATATTTGTTCTCGATCAGTCACGTGTGTGCTGACGTCAGGTGGCTGTGACATGCCGTGATGTCTCACTGCAGTACCCGTGGAGTGTCCTGCTACATGCTATCAGGTTCCCCGTATCTCTCTGGCCTGAGGTTACGGTCTCCTGGCACGTGACTCTGTGTACTGTGATTGATAGGTACTGACGTTTCGGAGGACCATACAGCTTCCGACTTCAGGGCAGAAGCATATGAATCAATTCGAATTGTCCCAAAGTTGATCCATAATAGACAATTTTTTATTGCTAGTGGGGTGGGACTAAGTCCCTTGCACTGCGACCACTTCTAGTCTATTTTACCAGCACCAGATGATAGGTGAGGGTGATTGTGGAGCAATTGGTGGAATGAAGATTGGCAGGGGAAACCGAAGTATTCGGCGATAACCTGCCCCAGCGCCACTTTTTCCACCACAAATCCCACTTGACCAGACCCCGGATCGAACCCGGGCCGCCGCATTGGGAAGTCAGCGACTAACCGCTTGAGGTATGGCGCGGCCTCACAGTAGAGGATTACGTCTTATGATTTGGGGTTTTCGCTGCAATGGAATGATTACTGCCTTATGACGTGTGACGTTTCGGAGGAACATATTAATTTCGTCTGGGTTGAGAGAAACAGCATGATCCAGGGAAAGGTTTATAAAAATATACCAAACTAAGCGGCGTCACACACCACAAGACACTCCTCATAGTTACCGCTATGGCACACGTGTTACGTAGTAACTGAGTTCTAAAAACCGTTTGTGAAATATTAACACAGTGGCGACTCCATGAAAACTGACGTCTTCACTTTCTTAATAGCCTTTTCAGATGAGGAGCGGACAAAGCGTTCAGCTTCTGGAAAAAAGAAATCCCTCTCCCCCTCCCTCCACCACAAAATGCAGTGCTGCCTGCTTCTCCCATTCTTCTGCTTTCTGTGTTCACGGTTTCATTCTGCTGCACATACTTGGGGCAGAGCCGTTCGCAGGTCAGTGCGTGCGTGCAGCACACACGTACTCCTCACGCCCCGAGTAAGGCAACCAGTCGGTTCCTCTCGCTCCGTCCACTCTCTGAGAATGCGATACTATCGATTGAAGGACCCTCTGCACCTGCCATATTCAGTAGCTCCCCGATATCAGCGCGCCGGAAGCGCAGGGGGAAATTATCCATTTCCTCTCGCGTATCGCAAGCGCCATCTTGCAGGACAGGGCACCGCAGCCTCTACGAACAGTATTATGGAGCGTAAAACTGGAACACCAGTATTTCAGAAATAAAAACTGTGAGAGTGTCACGCGGTAGCGTAGCTGGTTGAGGTACTGTGCTATCGCGGTTTCGATTCCCGATTAAGTCATTGGATTTTTCACTGGACCTCACCCTTCGATCCTTACTGTGGGCCTGTGGTGGACTCAGCCTCTAACAGAAATGAGTACCTGGAATCTCTCCGCGGGTAAAGGGCGGCCGGTGCGTAAGGCTGGCAATCTCACCTCCATCTGTGAGCCGATTGTCTAGAAAATGTGGGAACCTCAACGTCTCACAACCCTACGGGCCTCCATGGCCTGTTGCAGGGATACCTGTACCGTTTCCTACTAACGCTGAGATGTCGCGAGAGCCCATCCTCAGATGACTGTGCTGCACGGCACTGCCTGTCGCTACACCATGCAGTGTCCAAATGCACGCTGTGAAGTCGAGTGCTGGGGATGCCTCATGAATTGGAGATGATTTCTAAGAAAACGGTAGTGAGATAATGTCCCAGCATTTGCCTCGAGGGAACTGGAAAACCACGACAGAAGTCTGGATAGCCGGTGTTCATGGCCGAGATTCGAAATGAGAACCCATTCAATACCAAACTGTGCGGCGGTCGAAAACGAAATCCGCCACATTAATCAGTGGCTCAAGCTCGAAGTCTGCTATCAAATGCAGACAGAGATGTACGCACGTATAACGCATTTGTGTCGAGATCCGTGTTCCTCCCTCGAGTCTAGCGTCACCAGAACAATCTCACCCCCTCTCCTTGTGGGGCTGTGTGCGGTTCGCGAGTGGCGTGTGTGTGACAGCAGACAGGGTGCTGCAAGGAATTCGCCTTGGGGTGTTACTGCAGGAGCACAAAAAGGAATGTTTGGAATGTCAGAGCGGGGCTGTTGACCACAGAGGCTGCCTCCAGGCCACAGCATAAGGCAAAAGTAAAGTAAAGCTATCCCTGTAACAGGCCGTGAAGGTTTATAGAGTTGTGAGACGTCGAGGTTCCCACTTTTGTACACATCCGGCTCACAGATGGCGGTGAGGTTGTAGTCACTGATCTATAAGAGTTCAATAAATCCAATTGCCAATCCAAACCCCGTATGTGGTCAAACACTTGGCACAGTATCTGAACAAATTAGGAAGTATGGTGAACTTGAGGCTCTCATAACAGTGACTGGGTTGTAACTCCGTGTACATCTGAAGGAGCCCTATGTTTCGGAGTAACATATGGTTTCTATCTTCAGTGTCGAAACCAAGAAGAAAACAGCAGAAGCCTGAAGCAAACTGAGCTGCCGGTTCCCTCTACAAGTTGAGAAATGGACGCGTGACGTAACAGTTCTGGCGAGTTCTGCCCTTTGGATTAAATATTATCTCCAGATTCTGAAATTTTGTGGACAGAAAAAGCATTGGATGTAAAATATGTCTTAGTTTTCTCCACAAATTTTATCTCAAATGATTTTCGTTCTGGTAAATATTTCGCGAATTGCGCACGAGTTACCCTAGAAGTGCATGCAGAGATGTGTAGGGTTGTATGTTTCCATGCAAAGGCTTCATGATTTTGTCAGATTTCTACAAATACTGGAATGTCTTGACAAAGTTTGCTTAAAACTGCAATATCGAATTGAACGAGTCTCCTCACCGGTTCTGACGTACAGATGCACAAAAGGATTTCAATATGCGGAAGAATGTGCACGCATCTAACAAATCGTTTCCTACCTCACAGAAAACACTGCATTTTTTATTACGAAGACCAGAAAATAATCTACGTTTCTTCTGAGAACCACACAAAACGCGTATAAATGCATTGCGTGGGCAGACTACGGAGCTCTTGAGTATTCAGGCAGGGGTACACTGTAACAGTTCTGCTTCAAAAGTGAACCCTTTTTCAGTCCAACGTCGACAGCGAAATGACATGTTGGATTCACTCGCCATCTTACCTTATGTCATACATACTCGTACATACTGTGGCATGTAGCTCCGTTGCTGGGAAACGACGGCAAGTAAGTAACTATACAGCAAACGTTGCTAATTAATGACTGCAAACAACGGCCTTTGCAAAGCAATGACTGAGTAGCGATCACGTGGGAACCCCAACAAAGACGGGCGCAACAAAGCACAGCAACATAGGAATGATGTTTTCTGCGCGATCCTTACCAAGATGTTATAAACAGGTGAAGTTAGTTAGGAGTCAGTGGAGTGAAGTTAGTGAGTGAGTGAGTTAACAGGTCTGCTAGGGTTCAGTTGTTGTGAGCTGTTGCTGTTACAGTCTGGTAGCTGAGGCCGGGAACAGTTCGCGAACCCAGAGGAAGGGGAACGTCCACTGTTGTAAGACGCTACCAAGCAACGGCTATTCAAGACACTATTGTGTGTGCGTAACAATGTACTTAAAGTGTAGTCACACGCTGTGTCAAAGAGCGAAATAAACCCGGTTATCAGAACCCATCTATAGTCACTCTATCACGTGACACTACATACATACAAATATAGTTAATGTATGAGCTACTTTGTTCAGCAATTAGCTAACTTATCCCTGAACTTTATTACTTAAGTACAGTTCCATGAAGATGTATGAGGGAGTGGAGGTATACCTCCAGTCTTAACTTTGGAGCCAGATGGGAGTGGCCAGCTTCCTGCCCCGGCCACTTTACTCCTTGTCACTTGGTTGATGATTTGTACCCTCGCCGGGATCAGCTCCCGATACTGCGGTTGCCCTGTCACTGCACCGGGCGAGCTTCATTGTCTGCAGAAGCACGTAGAGATGCCCTTGCGAGGCTACGCGTTGCTCTGCAGCATTTTGCGCGTATTGCAGTCATTTGTTGCCGTCGATTCAGTTGGCGGCGCTTTACAGAGTACCGAATCTTCATAGGCCCTTGCGCACTAACAGAAGACACAAGTAACTTCAAAATTTACCTCTACGTTTTCCGCCACATTAGCACTGCCAACATTAGAATTGAATTTGTAAAAATAAGGTCCAAGCCTATAAGTTTACATATACCTCCAACGAAAAGTCCACAAAGTTTAGCTTTTGGTTTTTATCTAACGCTAAGCATTTAGTTCCGTTTTGAGAATGTTTAGACTTTCAGTTCTGTTTTTAAACTTGCTTAGGTTAGGCTCTGGGTTTTGTTTCTACAAATAAACAAGAAGCGCAACTGCTTCTTGTTTATTTGTAGAAACAAAACCCAGAGCCCAACCTAAGCACTGTCGTGGAGGACAACATGGCGATCAAGCTTTAAAGTTACTTATGCTATGAACGTGGTGACGCACACTTCAGTTTGCAGTCGCGCGCTCATTCTCCGTCGCGCTAGGAACAGAACGCCTGTTAGTTCGGCAACTTCTCTGCCACTCCTGTGAAGTGGGGTAGTCCTTACCACAGGGTCTGAAACTGTTCTGTGTGCACTTAATTTGCTTCAGCGTCCCAATACGTACCCAGTGTGCAGAATGAACGCACGATTAGTTTGTTCATGTTTATCATCTGTGAAACTGCGGATATTTTTATGAAATTTGGAATGTGTATCAAAAGTAAAAGTTATCTAGAGACTTTTTATTGTGTAAATATAGTATTGTGGCGTATAGACATGTTGCTGGGCGAAGACCTCGAAGCAAACAGCGAGTACAGCTGTTTCTATGCAATAGGCAAATAAACAAACATCCGTTTCTGAGCAACGGCCGGGTAAAAACGTTTCCGCGGAACCGATATCCGGGCTATCGCTAGGCAGCCGCCCATAACAACAATAGATGAACTGTTGGAGACGGTGCTTCCTGTTGGATCCGCCCCGTGGCTATATGGCGAGGATCCTAACCCGGCTGAATGAGTAGAAGCCGCAGAGGACACCCAGAACTACACCCGGAAGGACGTTGTCTCTCAACCTCACCACTCCAGGCGTGACCTTCGCGGCGGCGCTCCGAGCAGGACAGAGAAACAGCAGCAGTCTCAGACACGTCAGGTAGCAGTGGCAGGTCTCATCACAATGGAACCCAGGGTCCCTGGGGCTTCACCCCAACACGAACAGCAGTTCACGCCTCATATGTAAAGAACTTAACTCTGAACAAAATGTTGAAAGTAGCAGTAACGGTAGTACAGCAGATTGTGCCAGTCTAATAGTGCTCTGTTAGAGGATGCTAAAACAGGGGTCGTTACAGAAATTGTCTTAAATCTCGTAGAGCAAAATGGCCACTAGAATTCATAGGCCCCTCAAGGCCGTAGCATTTAATGCGAATGGCATTGCGAGGCAGCGCTATGAGCTCAGTAAACAGCTGCAAGGTCTGCATGTAGATGTGGTCCTGTTTTCAGGGATCTGGATCTGTCTCCGAAACGTCGTGGTCTTTTGTCTTTTACATACCAGACGATGGGTGAAGTCCAAAATAAGCCAAAAGAAGTACAGTATACACCATCGTCAGAATCCTTTCAAGACTGCTTGCAGCTGTTTATAAATCTCCGAGCCGGGCCTAGAATGCTGCTGACATCATTGAGCTCTTAAGCTTTAGACGAAAATCTATTGTAGCAGGTGATCTGAATGCTAAGCACCCATTTTAGAATAGTGCAGTTTGAAACCCTTCAGGAGAGGAACTATTGTTCCTATTCGACCTAAGCGAATTCGAAATTTCAGCACCACAGTTCTCCTGCAGGAAATGGTGACGTGCTGGATATTGTGGTCCACAAAAATATCAGGAGTGTCAGATGTTATTGTGTCCGATATTTTGGACTCAGGTCACCTACCAGTAATATTCCACGTACTGGATCATGTTAAAATTATGAATATTTCGGAACCTATTGAAAAGTTCACAGATTAGGATAGGTTTCAAAGCCTCTCCCCAGAATTGAAATCAACTCGGGGTTAGAAGCCTATAAAGCGACGCGCAACTTTAGAGCCTCTATTGCTGTGAAATTACTCTTTTGGACATAAACATCAGTCATCCTGGTCTAGATCGTCTGTTAAGACATAAGCGGAGGCTAAGAAAATTGTGGCGGGAAACGGCGCTAGTTTTCTGCTGTTGGTTATGTAGAGCATTTTCCAGTTTGTTACGTTTTTGGCCTTACGGGCTTTTGTTTAGGTAGCCCTCCTATATAGCCTCAGCGCTAACCACTAGAATAGCCCCGTCTTGTCCAGCTTGCCTCGACCGCAAGGAAGCGCTGTCTCCGTCGTTTCTCCAATGCTGAGTCTCTTCTCCAACAATTCCTACATTTTGGCATGCTTATTTGTTGCAGCTGGAACGTATTTAAAAACCGTTGCTTAGCAATGGGTGTATTCTCTGCTTCCAGCAGGCATGTCACAAAGTGTGTTCGGAACAGCGATTGAGAGAAAAATAAAATAAATTTTATGGGCATTGCACTTTCTGTCGTAATTCTCTTGGGTCTGAGTGATCTTTTTCAGTGAAGCGAGTGGAGAGTCAGAGTTGTGGCTCTGTGGGTGACCGGCATATCATAATTCTGACATTTGTGCAACAGAAACTGCTGCCTTATATTTCTTACGCTGTAATTCTGTTTCCGAAGCTTTGTGCTTTGTTTAGCTTAACAATAAACGTGATCGTATTTCAACGTTTTGTTTCACATTCAATGCATCTATGTTTGTATAAAGCCGTGTGTCATAATGATGTTATAAGGCGCATGTTTATTGTTAGAATATTTCGACCATAAATGACATTTATTTGTGTAACGTCACGGATTACACAGTATTTTCGAATTATTCATCATACTGCGAACAAATGAAATTGTCAGTGAGTTTAACCGAGATAACAAAGAGCATTGAATCAGCCTCGTGTAATTTAGAGGTTAGAATCCAACAGTTTATGGATATGTTTGTTCAGAATAAATACCTCTGTTACTGCAGTAACATTTTACCAGAATATAGAACAGAGATATAGCCGAAAGTCCCTTGAGTAATGTGGCAAAGTTAAAATGTTTGGCAACGACAGTAAAAAAGCAAAATCGTATTGCCGAAGAAATTAACAGCGGAGAGTTATTTCACTTCAGAAGAGTCACTGCCTTGGTTCAGTATCGAATGTCAATCACAAGGCGTTTCTGCTTTTCCCTTTGTCCTTTAGCTTATTTAACGACGCTGTATGTAAGAGAGTGTAGCTTACAGTGGCTGAATGATAATGAATAATGCTTTAGAAACGGTGTTAAGGGAAGCGATTTTTTGTCGTGTCTATTACGTTAAGCCACCAGATTGTTTGCGTTTGTCATTACTATTTGCAGAGAAATTATGCGGCACATGAATCACGAAAACCGCGCTTTCCGTTATCTGTATATACACGTTGTCACGTGATAAACGACTATAGACGGAGTGTAGGTTTGTAAATGTATTTATTGAGTATTTAAAGCTCGAATTACAAGTAACTTTAACGTAGCGCAAGTCACCATAAACCAAACTAGTCTTCTCAGTTTGTTACAGTCTCCTCTAACCGTCGCCTGGTTACAATCCTCTAATAAGGGTTATTTCTCAAGCCTTTACGGCTCAAAGATTTCACTTCCTAACCACGGCTTCAAGAAATCTCTAGCTTGTCCGTTGGTTCTCGTGGTAGAGCCTCGAGAAAGACTCGACAGAAAATACGGTTTCCCACGTTTCCTCTATTGTCGCATGACGCAGTTATCGGCGCGTACCGCATAGAAACACCGTTACCAGCGGTGCTCCCATGACTCGGCATGACGTATTCCATTGTTGCGTCGCCGTTTATGTTGTCATAACCTAGTAAAGGACGTCTCTTCTGATTAAACTATTTCGGCTTTCAGCGGACATGCTGCTTNAGACGAGCAACACGCCATGTCCTCACACGAGTTGCACCGAGATACTGCTATTTCACTGCACAGTACACTGTACACTGTACAGACGAGCAACACGCCATGTCCTCACACGAGTTGCACCGAGATACAGATATTTCACTATGCAGTACACTATACACTGTACAGACGGGCAACACGCCATGCCCTCACACGAGTTGCACCGAGATGGAGCTATTTCACTCCACAGTACACTGTCCACTGTACAGACGAGCAACACGCTCTCAACTTCCGTGTTCACGTCCTTACTGGCAGGTGACTGTCTCACAACTATATAAATTTTCCTGCTTATAACACCTTGGAACACATCGCATAAAACACCTCTTCCACTGTTGCGTCACGTAGCTGTCGCACGGACCGTGCAGAGAACACCGCTTCTCATTTGTCCATTGGTGCATGTTAGGACTCTGTAGCGGCCATTACCTAGAAACGGCCCTTGTTTGCACAGTCATTACTTAGCAGCTACTATGTTTCCTTTCCTATTTCTAATTTAGCAATTTTTTACTAACTCCATGCGGGGGGGGAGAAGTTAATTGCTTCGCTTACCTCTTCTCCCGACGCCCGTGGTCCGAGCCCAGCGGTATCAAGCATTCCGCGAATTTCGTCTGTTCCTAATGTATACGTGGAAACTGCAGAAAAAGAATATAAATTTGTGCTGTAGGTTTGCAGGGTACTTCACTTCTTCTTGCGAGTTCTGTACGCGCTGCTGTGGTGTGCACGTACCAACACAGCGTCATTATACAGTCAGAACGTAAGAAGGGCTTAAAAGACTGCGTAAGAATTGCAATGGAATACTGCGACATGTAGACGTGTTACTAGGCAACTACCGCGGAGTAAGCAACCACACAACAGCCGTTGATAATTAACGACTCAGCAAACAAGCATGTTCCTACGACAACAATTGCATTGCAATAAAGGAACGGTGTTTTCTACACGGTCCGTGGCGAAATGTCAAAGCAGGAGAAGTGAGTTGGTTAGTCAGTGTGTCAGAGAACCACTGTGGTTCAGTCGTTGTGACCTTTTGCTGTTAGAAGCTGATAGCTGAGGCACGGGGACAGTTTGGAAACCCAGAAGAAGGGGACTGCCAGCTGTTGGAAGCCGCTACAGAACAACGGTTTGTGAATACAATACAATACCAGACCGGAGAAGGCTGTTTTCTTCAGAAGTCTGAGCAACTGTGTAGACGAAGAATCGGTGCAAGTTAGTCTTGTGAATACAGGCAGTCCCGCTCCTGGAGAGAGTTCCTGCAGTGAAGCTTCGTAATGCGAAGGCGTGTTCCTCATGGGCTCAGTGTTGAGATTGCGTTCCCATTGCAAGGAGTTCCTACGTTTTCGGTGGCCCATAAAATGAACTCAAGATCGTGGATCGTCCCCAGTCGGGTGCTCAGTATTCTGGAATCAAATCTCGACCCGTAGACCGGAAGCCCTGATTGAGAATTTTGGTGGATGTCCTCAGTCCCTCCAAGCGAATTCTGGGATTGTACCTAGAATTAGGGGCAACCGTTTTCTTCCGCGTCCATTTCAGTTCGCTTTTCACTGATAACTCTGAGCTGCTGACAGCATCGTTATGAAAAAAAAAGTAAAGCTATCCCTGTAACAGGCCGTGGAGGCCCATAGGGTTGTGATACGTCGAGGTTCCCACATTTTCTCTAGACAATCGGCTCACAGATGGCAGCAAGGTTGTCAGCCCTACGCGCCGGCCGCCTTTACCCCCAAGAATATTCCTGGTACTCATTTATGTTAGAGGCTGAGTCGACCGCAGGGCCATGTGCTGCTGGGAGGATTAGGTCAATTAAAAAAAATAGCCTCATCGGGAGCCGAACCCGTGACCTTCCGGCTTGTATCATAGTACTTGAACCAACTACGCTCGCTACCAGTACTTAACTAATTAAGCTGAGAATCGACTTCGCATCTTTTTATTTTAGCAGTTCGTTTCTTTTGAGCTTGAGTTTTTTTTACCATCGTACAGTCGGGTTCCTCTAGTCGCGTCATCGCTTTTATGTTTCCTAGCCGCAACTACACGTAAATATGTACATCAAGGCAAATAACATCTTCATTACTGAGAGTAAAGATTTCTTCTATACATTTCGTTATATTAATATTTATATTGCACGATTTCTACTTGAACATCAGTCACTTCAAACCTGGTGCCTTTGTGCGTATATTAAAAAACGTAATTTAGTGTAACGAGAAACCGACTGCCCACCCCCCCACACCACAGAGAGAGAGACACAAGCTGAATGGGAGTGCTTTAAGAGAAATGCCTGAGAGAAAAATGCAGCTTAGTGGCAAAGTCTTTTCATTTCATTATGGAAGTTTTTCAGCTCTGAAAGGAAAACTGTTGGAGCAGATATAAGGGAAGGTCTCTCACCCCCACCATCATTCTGCTCTAACCTCCCCTTTCGATCCCATCTCAGTGAAACTAATTAAGAACACAACCCCTTCCCCCCATCTCTCATGAAACAAAGAACATTGAACCACCCTGAGCTGGAGATTGCGAAAATATATGCATTTACCCTTCGTGTACAGCGCGCTCCATATATTGGAGCGTGTGGCTGCTTCTCAGTGTAGACGTGAAACTCAGAACTCGGATGAAAGGAGAGCGGCACCTTGTGGCACGGAGCGTTGCGTAATTCATTGTAGACTGAGCCTCGGTCCAAGGCCGATATTAGCAGCGACGCTACTCGCACATACACACAGCCCGAGAGTTCAGTGTCATAACGAGGCGCACAAGTTTGTGAACGTGCAGGATCCTGTGTAGTACTTCCGGTAGTAGTAGTAAACCGAATGGGTTGACAGAGTGGTAATATCCTTGACAGCTATTGTTAAGGTGTTTGGTTCGAATCTCGACCACTCCAGGCAAATGCCGGAGTGGCACCCCGATTAGACCAAGACAGCTTACACCCACGGAGCTGCAGTTTCCTGACTTCTGCTCCGATAGCGGGGGTCCAGATGGGAGAGATCCAAGCTGGGTTGACTAATCGGATGGTTTCCCAGAGGCATGTGTTTGCTGTATATGCTCTTTGGTTCAGTCTGCATGACCTTCGCGTCATGCCAACATATGTTGTGGTCTTCTTCGTGTAGTGTTTTAAATAAAAACAGGACAATGGATAATGTCCAGAAACACAGTAGTTATATTCATTGATATTGTCACGTGTATTAGTGACTATTGACGGGGTTTGGATTTATTGCACTTGTACACTCAAGTTGTATCTACGAGTAATACAGCGCTATCGTTGACAGTTCACCGCTACACACACTAAGGTTCTCAGTCGTCAGTAGTCGTATCCTGGCAACGGATTTCAACACATTAATTATACCTGTCTACTGTAACTGCAGCATACATGAAGTCTTCTTTTCTCAGCTGCATTCTTGCAACTCAACTAACTCGTTTCTATCTCTTCTCAAACATCTTCGACTTCCGTCTGAAGAGACTCCCTCAGTTACCCACTCAGCTGGCCTGGGATCCTCGTTATATACCCTCGGGGCGGACCCAACAGAAAACACAATTTCTGTCTTTATAGCCCAAAACTTCTTCGATATTTGCTTTTGTATTCGTTGCCGCTGGAACCTGTTTACTGAGTGGTTGCCTAGCAATAAACGTCTACTCAGGCTTTCAGGCATCATGTCACAAGGTGGTCGGCTTCGTTACTCCTTATAAACGCAGCCCGCAGATCAATTACAGACTGTCTCGACATTTCCCTAATTAGTCGAGCAGTGCTCATTAGTTCCACAATTGCATCGTGCTATCGGCTTCTATTGGAGTTAGTGTATACTGTCTTCTGTGTGATCTTGTAGAGGTTCCAGTTGCTTCCGTTTTTATGGTCGAAGTGTGAGCCAGGCTACCCATCGTCGGCACCATGCTCACGAAGAATTGTGTGCCTCGTGCTCCTCCGGTTTACTTGTATACTTAGAAGTCTTAGTGTTTAGGGTAAGTTTTAATGTGGATGCTGTAAGTTCAGTTGAGTTTAGAAGGCCACCTATGGTCACTCAGTAAGTCAAGAAGGCACTTCCTGTTCAGAACTCTCCGCTAACGGACCCCATTCCGAAACAGTTGATTCATTCCGGCCCGTCATGCTGTGATGCATGAGTCTAACGGTAAAGACGTCGAGCTATCCCTGTAACAGGCCGTGGAGGCCCATAGGGTTGTGAGACATCGAGGCTCCAACATTTTCTCTAGACAGTCGGCTCACAGATGGAGGTAAGAATGTCAGCCTTACGCACCGGCCACCCTTTACTCCCCAGGAAGATTCCTAGTACTCATTTCTATTAGAGGCTGATTCAACCTCAGGGCCATAGTGCTGCTGGAAAGATTAGGTCAATTGAAAAATCCAATTATCTCATCGCGAATCGAACCGGCAACCTTCCGGTTTGTAGCGTAGTGCCTGAACCATCTACGCTATCATATAAGAGTGGATCACAGTGATGTGACTAAGATTTGACTTGATATGATGAGGCAGCTTAAAAGCCATTTTAGACATGCATTAAGCGCTACAATTCCC
The DNA here is from genome assembly GCF_002891405.2 of Cryptotermes secundus. Classification (NCBI taxonomy): domain Eukaryota; kingdom Metazoa; phylum Arthropoda; class Insecta; order Blattodea; family Kalotermitidae; genus Cryptotermes; species Cryptotermes secundus. The sequence continues at coordinate 4,158,331 of NW_019724742.1, forward strand.
CAGGGAAAATCCTCTTTCTAATGCAGGGAAGAGTGGAAGACTTAGGTGGTGAAAAGCAAACTTCTGGATCCTAGGAAACGAAAGTAGATGTTCGTAATGATGACAGTTGACGCATTGCACAGTGTCTTGCTAATTATAGTTGCTTGAGGAGAAAGCAGGCACACGTGACAAAAGCCAGCGGGTTTCCCCCTGGCTCGAGACGTGAAATACGAGAATTTAAGCCCTGGTAGGCCTCCAGGAGGAGAGGGCCCTTTGTGTTTCGCGTTACTAACGCATTAGTGCCGGTAGAAATAACACATAATGGAGTGGAAATCCTGGGACCATGTAGCAAAGTATATTAGTTGCAATTGCTACCTCAGGGGTTTCTGTTGAGAATCTGTGTTCCTGGACTTCGAATATCATAGTAGCGGACAAAACAAAGCACGCCCTTATGTTTTATTTGAGCTTCGGGCGTTGGTGACCACAGCCTTCTGGATTATGATGCCGTGTAGTCTCATAGAAGTTTACTGACGTTTTGGAGCAAAGTGCTGTCTCCATCTTCAGGGTCGAAGTATAATCCTAAGAAGAAGCCAGCTTCAAGCTGAAGTGATACCAAAATTACGAAGTCCGTGCACCGACCTTCTTCTTTGTCGATTATACACAAATCAAAGAGAATGAGATCGACGGGGCATGTAGCATGCATATGGAGAAGATGATTTCATACAGGGTCTTAATGGGAGAGCCAGAAGGAAATAAGTCACTAGGAGCACCGAAACGTCGATGGGAGTATAATATCACATGATTTAGTGACTGTAGACGGGGTTTGGATTGGGAATTAGATTTATTGAAATCTTGCTGATCGTAACTACAAGTGAGGATTATGCTCTCGCTGTTCTACACACTTCACAAATCGCTATAGAACACACTAGTTCTTCTCAGTCTGTTACAGTCTTCACTAGCCGTTGCTCAGTAACGGCTTTCAACGGCGGACGTTCCTCTTCCTCTGGGTTCCCGAACTGCCCCCGTGCCCAAGCTGCAGCAACTCTCGACTAACCAACCAAATCACCAACCGATTTCAATACTCCAGCTCCTCACTAGTCCTGCTTATAACATCTCGGCAAGAACCTCACAGAAAACACTCTTCCTGTGTTGCTGTTATTTGTTTCGCAGTGTTTGCTTAGCGACGGACCTACAGGTCACAATATCAAATAGATCATAGAGAAATAACGTGGGATGGTATGGACTGGATTAATCTGACTCACTTGTGGGCTCTTGTGAGAACTGTAATGCATCCTCGCTTGTATACTGGTGTATTCTCGAGTATCCGAGGCACTGTTGGTTTCTCAAGAAGCACTCAGCTCTGGACATTTATATAACGGTCGTGATTATAAGGGGAGTTGTCGTGACGTCATTCAAGATCCTGGTGCAGCATTGATTTGGGGAGGCTTCAGAAACCACGAGGGTCCCTGATAAGGGTGAACGGTGAATCTGACCAGATCTTAACCAACTGCACCCCGAATATAGGCCTACAGCAACGAAACAGATTTGAGTCATGCAGACGCACGGGGTGCATGTACCACACAGCCTTGAACTTGGCACTAGATGAAGGCGAGTAGTCAGCTTCACGCCCCGGCCTTTTTACTTCTGGGGAGAGAGCGCCTTGTATCCATTTGATCGGAAACTAGATGCATATCAAATCTGAGCCGAAAACGTTGGAATAGCGCTTTCTTCCCCTGTCGGTACTCGAACCTCGGTCTCCCGTTCGTGACCCAGTTATTGTCACGCGTAGGGGTTGTTACGTAACTTGTAAGAATGGTTCTGGATTGAATTATTGGATTTATTGAACCTTATACACCCCACTCGGCACTGCAGGCAATACAGCGCTATCGCTGGTCTCCATTATCTACAGTACGCTGTTACACGCACACACTGAGGTTCTCAGTTTTTACTAGCCGTAGCCTGGCAACGGATTTATAATAATCTTATTAGTAACTTCAAATCACGCATGAAATCTTCTTTTCGCAGTATAATTCCCTTCTTTCCATTGTTCTGCAACTGTCAAATCCGAAGACTACTGCATTAAGTTCTAAGCTCATATACCGGCAGGTTGGCGTCTCGGAACTCGACTCTTCACTTCACTGTACTGCTGACTACTGTTCTGTTAAGTCAAAGTCACATTGCGACTGACGGTCAGTCAGTAATTCTTGGTGTCGAGCCAACTGTTCTGTCCTGCTGAAGACTTCCTTATGATCACTTCGCACGGACCCCACAGAAAACACAGCCTATTTCGTTAAGGAGGCGTGTTTACTGATTCCTTGCCTAGCAATGGACGATCTATTCTTGCGCTAGTTGGGTCGCGCGTCAATGTGTTTAGCGAGTCGTTGCCTATCAACGGGTATATACGTCACATTATTATACTGAAGGTAATATCAGTTACTACGAAGATTCTGGGATGTAAGGATGTGCCCATGGGCCCACGTGCCTCTTCTCAGCAGCACTCCGCCCATTGCACTAAGATATTACGTCAGATCTTAAGTGTAATTTTGTTGTGTAAGAAACCGTAATAACAAAGACGTTTTCAATCAACCGATAGAAATTCACCGACGTTTCGGAGGAGCGTACTGCTTTTATTTGACAATCCAAGCCAAGCAAGTTAAATCAAGAAGGCAGCAATACGTGAAGCAATCTGCTTTACTCTTGTTTCTTGCTGCTTTGTCTTTCAGTTCGATTCGGAATATGAAGGCGGTACGTTCCTCCGAAACGTCGATAAAATTCCACCGAACTACACGTCCCAAAAATTAGCACTCTGCATAGCCATTACTGTGAGGACCTCAGATATAACTTATCAGCAACTATTATAATGTGCTTCAGGCTCACTTGAGTCGCTGCTGTCGCTGCCACCCCAGGCCAGTGAAGCGCTCTGAGTGCCCACAGTGCATATGCAGCCTTCGGAAAGCTTGAATGTAATTATCACCGCTGGACCTTTGTGTCAGTGCGCCTCAGAGTGGCCTTTGTTACGCGGTCATGGTAGGGACTCTCACACGAAGCTTCTGAAAGCATCTTGCTGATTCCGATTGGAGAATTTTCAACCCCCCTCCCCTCCTTTCCGCAGTGCTGCTGTTCAAGCAACGTGAAGTGTGAAAGTGTACATCTAACTGCCAACAAGTTCCACTACAAACGGAGCAGTAACAGACCGTGGAGGCCCATAGGGTTGAGAGACGTCGAAGCTCCCACATTTTCTAGACAGTTGGCTCACAGATGGCCGTGAGGTTTTCAGCCTTACGCGTCGGCAGCCCTTTACCCCCAGGAAGATTCCTGGTACTCATTTCTGTTAGAGGCTGAGTCTATCCCAGGGCCATAGTGCGGCTGGAAGGATTAGGTCAATTGAAAAAATCAGTGACCCCATAGGGAATCGAGCCCGCGACCTTCCTGCTAGCAACATAGTACCTCAACCAACTACCCTACCGCGTGCCCCCGTTTGTGAGGTATAAAATGCATTTTTAAATATTGTTTACTTCAACTTCCTCTAGGTACATGAGACTACATTGCATCATCCTCTAGAAGACAGTAGTCTCAGTATTCGCCGCTGAGATACTCCTGTGTACTCCTTTTCACTAAAACGTCAAAATCAAATGCAGTGTTATGCAGAGTGTCACGTGAGGAAGAATCAGTATTCTAGGAGGTCATAATATCGGTCATTCTAAGCAAGAAAGTGTATACCTATATGTACATATGTGCTATTCCGAACGGTTTCCGAGATAGAGCTATTTCACTGCAAAGTGCATTGATTTTACCGGTAGAATTTTCCGAAATGCATTACACTAGGTAAACTGTACCAACTTTGTCACTTGAACAGTAAATACCGGTATTAGAAGCAGTACGTAATATCTCTTTCTTATCAACAGTTTTGAACTGTACAGGGAAGTAGCTGCATCTCGGAAACCCTTCGGAATAGGACACGTGTACGTGTACACTTTTCTGCTTAGAATGAGGGCCGATACTACGACCTCACAGAATATTTACCTTTCCTTCTGGGACACCCTGTATTTGCTGTATCTTTTGAGGGTCCAACTTTCTAAGAACAAAGTGGGCCTTGCCCGCAGGGCCGTTTGTCTGCAATTTTCGATTCGTTCAGGATAAGCCATGACCTCCAGCTTGCATGTCGTCTTCGCACTGGAGCCCATTTGGGACCGTCTTTACCCATATCGTAATAGGATGCAGGGTACTGAACTGTTAGACTGGATGCAGTGGCGGGTTCTGTAGGTGTAGTTCTGCCGAATTTGTTATCTGGAGGTTACAGTCTGAAGCAGATGGATATAGCAGTAATGTTCTTGGAAAATTCGTGTCTTCTGGGGCATGAGGTCATGTACAGTAAACCCTTGTTAATCCACATTGATCGGGCGCGGGGGGGGGGGGTACCCCGATTAGTGAAGCAAACGTAGCTCTAAAAGGCAAGGAAACATATAACACAAATTTAAGTACTACTGATGAAAATATTTGGAGAAATATCACAGTAGAGCCTTTATTTAAAAACTATAAACAGGCAGTACGTTTATTCATCGATAGAAGACTCAGAAACTGTACGTGATTTTGAACGTAATGCGCAGATTGAAGAAAGAGTCTCGAGTTTTGTCTGAACAGACAAGTGACTCATCTGCCTCTCTAAATGCCATGTGTCTCTTAAAGCATGTTCTCAACTGTGAACAGCATTTTCATTTTTGGTATTTCGATCAGGATTATCCTACATTCGGATCAACTGTAACCGGATTAGCGAGGGTTCACTGTACTTCCTGATAGTGTTTCGGAGGTACTGCCATCTCCACTTTCTACCCTGAAGATGGAAGCAGCAGGTTCATCTGAAATATTGGTACGCGCCTTTTAAACCGCACAGTAGGACATCCCGAAAGACCTTGTACCCCAAGGATGGTTCCACACAACCATGGTACCATTTTACCAGACTAAACGATGTCACATCTAAGATAATCGTAATCGGTAAACTTCTTGAACATTATTTTCTGGAATATGACGCCGCATAATTTCGTAGAAAGATACCGACGTTTCGGAAGTGCTTGTTACCTCATTTTCAAGGTTCATATTCTGGCGAATAAATATAGTGGCCACGTTCTTGAAGATTTACGGCGTTGTGGGATGTGATGCCGCGCAGTTTGGTATATATACGTGTGTACCGAAATTTAGAAATGATCTTGAGGCTTTTCTGTGGCATACATGTAGAGGGGTGCAGCAGTATCCTCCGAAACTGCGATACCTGTGTCACATCCCAAAATGCCTTCATCAGTGATCCTCTTTGTTCTGTCGCTTCTCAACTCCAGGCTAATCCTCCAGTTTCTAATGAGAGCGACAAAACGAATTGCGGTGGAAGGGCACGGGTGCGATCCAGCTGTCACATAATTACAGCGACTCGGAGATAATGAACACACTCATCATTCAGCCAGTCCACACGGAGGACGAAGAGGAAGGAGGAAGTAGGTCGACAAATAATACGAACTTCCTTTTTATGCTAGATAATTCGAGATAGCTCCGTGAACTTCTTGTAGCATCACGCAGTTCGCGTATGACGTAATTCAAAACACGAAACTTGCTTAAATAACGAATGGAATATTAAATGATTGATCGATACCAAATTTTGATTGCCGGGGGCGACTGCTTCAGACCTGTATTCAGGAAGTGCTCGTTTCGAATCTCGCCCGGACCACCGGCTATTCTTATCGAGGATTTTCGTATCAAATTAGTACTATCGCTTTCTTCCAGATCCTTTACAATTTATAAGGTGATATATTTTGAGGTATAGAAAACGTAGTAAATTAAAATTACAAATATCATTTCTCAGACTCTCCGATCACAGAGACACGTAGAGTAAACCCTCGGTAATCGCACGGTTCTCGAGTGTAATGCCATGTATTGGAGAGAGCCCTACGTTTCGGAGGAACATCGTCTCCAGCTTCAGGGTCGCATTGTTAACCAAGCAAGCACTATGGTGGCACTGCTTGCCGCCTGCTGCTGTTGACACCTTGCTTGGCTTTCTTTTCCACCCTGAAGAAGGAAGTCATGTTCCTCCGAAACAGCGAAGTTACTCCGAACTATATGGTGTTACAGTCCAGTAACACCGTACTCTTCATAGTCGCCGCCATGAGGTCCCCTATACTGCTCTATTTGTGTAGACTGCAGTTCTCTCGCAGTTCCTTCCATCGCCAACTCCTCGTGAAGCACATTTATGCTGCTCTTTATCTTCCCGCGTTCCTCTCACTGACAACTTACAGAATTACTTTAAGTTTCATAAATATTAAACTTTGTGTTTGTGACGCATTGCCTCATTCAGTTGAATTATTTTGTTTCAGAAGCCGTTCCTACCACGGGTGCGGATGCCGGCGTCCGTGCTGAACACACGCTGTCCGAGGAAGAACCGCCTACATGGTCCGGCGTAACACCGTCACCGACTGTAAACAATGCCTCCCCAACGATCGATAAGACGGAGACCGTAGACCAGTCTCCTGGTCCAGCCAACGATGGCGTTTTAAGGGATGGTACTGGCTCACCAAGCGGGCGGTCGCCTTCAGACTCCCCTGAAATTGTGACCATGTCATCAAACCTTTCCCCAGTTCAGAACGACGTTTTCATTCAAGAAGTGTTTCCCACCTCTGCTGACAGCAATCACTCCTCGTCTTCATACATTGAAGTGTCCGGAATCCTTATCAGTATCGACGGTGTTCCCACCTTAGAACCCTTAGACGAGGCAAACGCTAAATCCTCTTCTCTACAAAAAAACAGAACTGATGAAACCATTTCCCTTGGCCCCATAGAAATATCTTCCATTCTTCAAGAAATCATATCAACTTCAGTGCTTCAAACTGACAGTGACATAGTATTGCATACAAATAGATCTGGTATAGAAGGGATTATTTCATTATCCAGTCAAGATGAACAAATATCAGCTTCCCAGACTTCCATAATTAATGTCAATACAGCCAAAGAACAAGCGATTGTCCCACTAACCAAGAAATCAGAGATGAGACTTTCTTCCTCCGAGTCACCTGAACAGAAGAAGCATGTTGTATATCACGGCCCCTTGGAGTCAAGTGATCCTTATGCTCACTGGGACAGCGACAGTGAGGAGCAGGAACACGAAATGGAATTGCAGCGGCTCCAAGGACTTCCCAAGGTAGAACCAGAACTCGACAAAGAGTATAATGCTGTGATTAGAACGTCAGGAAAACACGTGGACGACAGTTCACTGCCATCATCATCACCTTCTCCTTCATCGCCGACAACTGGTCGTAGTTACTTACTTCTTCTCGCCGGAAATTCAACAATTGTTCGACTCCGCCAGAAAGACTTCGCAAAATATTTGAAGCTGAACCTGGCAGCGAGGCTGTCTCTTGAGTATGATGATGTGCGAGTTAATCGTGTGGTACTGGCACCTCCACAGCTCTTGGTGAACGTCAGTGTTGTAACACCATCTGAAGCTGCAGCAGTCATTGACTCTGAAGAAGTGGTCGGAGAAGAAACAGTCATTGACAGTGACTTTGTTAAGGAAGAGGAACCCCTACACATGCTGGCAGAAACAAATGCAACGTTACTGGAGTTGTCTGGGGAGGAGTACCATGTGGTAAGGCTGCTGTCACTTCATTCACATCCATCAGAAAAGAAACTTCATGAAGACGAAGAAGGCCTGTCTGCTACATCTACAATAATCAGTGACCGTCACAGCAACATTGAATTGGTCATCTACACTGGTATCGGCAGCGCATGTGCTCTGGTTTTTCTGGTAACACTTCTCATAACTTTCGGTCGATACCTGAGGACAGCCGATCTGCAGTGGCCATGGCATAGGCCAGAATCTCTGTATTCTTCATGGACTCTGCCATCAAACCACCTTAGGCACAGACGTATGGATGAATATCCATCAGTCACAGCCGCTCCGCCAACAGTGATTTATTCAGGATCCTTTGCAGCCAGAGCAGCGAACTCATGGGTGGATGAGTACCAGGCTCAGTCCAGTGTTGTTCTGGCGGATGACACAGGTGGCACAGGTATGCTGGGAGTTGGAGCAATGAAATTTCCAGCCGGAAACCCATTGTACACAAACTTGGAGATGGGTGGCACATCCAGAAATGTCATCATGGGCCACAACGCTGAGACACTGAGCATTCAGCGACATCAAAGCCCCAGCAAGCTTCATATGTTCAGCTGCAGACCAAGCAGTATTGTTATCCCAGCAACTATGCCAACTCCACATCATCAGGTCAGAAGAAACCTTCAAGTATCTAAGGAGACTCATCCTCTTGATGTCAGGATCAGGGAGGACTACAGACTAGGCCATGACAATCCGAACTTCCAAACATAAGCACAATCTAAAGAAATATGAAAGTTGTGTGAACTTAGAGAGAAAAATATAACAGAAAAGCAAAATAACCCAGAAATTCTGTGTTTTTCCGATAAGAGCTGTGCAGAAAATTCTTTGTCATCTTTGATACTACTCAAGTCTGACTTTCACCAGCAAAACACTACAACCAATATGCAATAAGTGGGCACTGTGTGTACATCACAGCTCGTTATGCGTGAGAAATGTTGAAAGGAAGCAGTCAGGTAGCATAGTTCTGTGTTCCTATCCTACATACATTCTTGAACTCGTGTCTGCTTTGTTTGTTGTCTGGTTGATGTATCTAGTCTCATAAACTTATTTTAAATTCTTATTTAATAATGATAAGCTTAAGAAGTTGCTCATCATAGCATTTAGAGATTAATAGATAGGATTTAAATATCACTTCTTAGTTTTCATCACCATGTTTCCAGTCAGTAAACCCACTGTTATGACCACCCTTGAATTTCTGCCATGTAAGTAAGTTAGCTTATTTACCCTTTGTTGTTTTAACCAGTAGAAAGTATAATAAAACATCTCAGAATTATTTGCTGTGTAAGAGGATGATAATTGTATTTTTTGTATGTCATTCAGATATGTTATGAATGAATATGAACTCTATCAATGCTTATTTATTGTTATGGAGAGCTTTTAATTTGTTTAAAAATCTAATAGTGGATACAGATTTGTTATGTTAACTGATGTACTGTTTAACACTTAAGCCAGAAATATAAATTGTAGAGAACTTCGGATATCTTGTTCAAATTAAGATGTTTATATTATTAACAACCCAAATACAACTTTTAAACTTTACAGAACATCGAAGTAAACAGTTCAACATTGTAACTATTTCAGATAGATGGCTGTTTAAATAAATTGCGCTCTAAAGTTATCAGAATGTTGTTTGATCTTGGCACATCTACACGTATATGATAAACTGCGATGTTTTAAGATACTTTGTAATGGCATTAATTTTTTCTTGGTTGATAAATATTTCCAGAAGAAGAAATGATTGTGAATAATGCTGAGCACATAGCATTATGAACGATATATACTCAAGATAAGTTTTGATGCCTTCACGACTACTGAATGCAATGACATCTTCTCTAGTAATCAGTATTTATTGGTGTTAAGTGAAATTTTGTAGACTCTGTAGTGGATCGCACAGCTGTGAGTTGTATATGTACATACTCTTAGCTCGTGGTGTCTGGTCTTCTGCATTGTGAGGCATCTTGCGGTTACGGCACGAAATATAACTACAGAACGAACTTATGTAAAAAAATTTGGACTGAAGAATACACTATAGTCTTTTAAATTATTAAGAAATTCTAATAGATGAAATTTTAGTTTATTTGTGTGCAGCTGCGGCTAGAGATTAAAACCTAGAAATTAGAAACAAAGAAACCCAAAAAACGGGGATACATAAGAAAGAAACTAACTTCAGAGGTTGTAAAATAAGGAATTTATTTAAGCAGTAAATTCTTATAAAGAAGTGTATAAAGGAAGAAGTTAAATCTAACAGGTATACAAGTTTAGCTTTATATTTTATTCTGACTTGATTTTTCATTGTCTGCAACAATCACTGCCCTATGACCTGACTTTAGCATAACGCCATCTATGATAACTGAGGAACACCGAGAATAAAACTCTCTTTCCTGCTCCGTTTTATCCTGTACCCTACAACAGACCAAACAGAGAGCACCCAAAATATTGTCATGTGTATGGTGGTACGCGTGACGAAAATAACGGGTTCTCTATTAGATAATTGGATTTATTAACGCCTTGGTTACAATTTCTCGCAATTACAGTCAATACAGCGCTATCACTCTTTCCCCACTTTCCAGTCCACCGTTTCACACGCACTAGGATTCTCAGTTTCCACTAGTCGTCTCCTAGCAATGGATCTCAACACAAAAATTATCACTTCAGATCATTGTGAAGTCTTCTTACTAGTTCGTTTTCAATCACTCTGGAACCTCGGAACTAAAATTTCTTCTGGACTCACTCCTCCAGCTTACAACTGACTCGTAACTGCCCCTGAACTAACTCTGTCAAAGTCAGAGTCAAAGTCACATTGCGACTGACGGTCAGTCAGTCAGTAAGTCTTGGTGTCGTTCCCCATTTTGGGCTCATGACCAGATATTAATTATTACCGTTTGACAGTTACGGTCGTGTTTCTGTGGGGCGCCTTCTCTGAGGAGAGGACTGCTGCTGGCCTTGCCAGCGCAGTCTTTCGCGACCATATTTTACTGTCTCAGAATTGAGACTTCCCTTTTCGTCGCACCAGCATTAATTGTTCAGGCAGAGTGGTCTCGCCGTCCATTGTCAATCGAATAATGGTGAGCAGGCGAAGGTATGGAAACATAACCTATACAGACTGGATTCAAGTTAATGGCTGAGAAATAATTTATAACTATAAAGAAATGTCTTTTCCTTTCCTTTTTTTTTCTTTTGGGTGGGGGTTGAGACTGAGTCCACTTGGTACGTCGGCCACTATTTGAACTATTGTACCAGCCCCGGATAACGATGATGATGATGATGATAATGAGTTTGGAGCTGTCGGGAGAATGGGAACTGGCAGGTGAAACCGAAGTACTCGGAGAAAATCCTGCCCCAGTGCCACGTTGTCCATAAATCCCACATAAGCTGGCCTGGGATCGAACCCCGGCCGCCGAGGTGGGAAGTCGGCGACTAACTGCCTGAACACGGCCATAAAAGATCTTAGTTATGCTATGTCGAACATTGCCATTTTTCTTAGGGAGAGGCCATTTTGTATCCCGTACATTCAAAAAATTGTTTTGATTACTGAAAACTTCAGCAGAAGTTGTCCTTGTCTCACACATTTCGTAAACAAATGTACAGTTAAATATCTAAGTACTGTATCACTAATACCAATAAAGCAATAGCACAATTGCAAGGGAAACCTCAGTGGACTGCTGAGCTCTTTAATTTCCGGACTGTCCGCTAGGAGTCAGGATGTAACAGGAAATTCCTGCGACTTGCGATCCGGACATTCCTAGACTCCAAGCTGCTATAGCGTGCTTCCAGTAGGAATCTGAGTCACCAAAATCAAAGTCCTTGCTTCAGATGTCCCCAATTTTCGTTTCCAAATTATGCAGGTTTTAATTAAGCAGAATCAAAATTCCGCCGCCCATGGCTACAGTGGCTTACAAAACTTACTATCTTAATTTAGTTAATTTGTCTGTGAACATGCAGGCTAGTGAAAGCAGCTGAAGCCCTGGATAATTTCCATGTACCAAACTGTCTTAATTTGTCTCCCGATTTCCTGTCTCTGTTTCAGGCTTTGAAGTGTTAAAGAAACAGCCTACAAGAAAGGCGATGTATTCAACACAAAACATTAACGAGTACATACATATTGCATTTCGCACAAAATTCAGAGTCTCTCCTATTGTAGTTTCCAATTCCCAATATATATTTTTTTTCTTTTTAGGCAATAAACCAGCTCCACCAGCACGTATCCGCAGTTTTGATAGGCCCTACATACGAGAATGCAAATGGAATCATAATATTGTAGCGTGTAGAGCCGTTGCTACGCAACGACCGGAAGATGGACGGATATACCAGGGCCGTTTCTGGACAAATGCTCGGTATACAAGTTCCGGCAGCAACAGACACGAAAACAACAATAGAAGAGCTATGCTTTCTATGTGGTCCGTGCCGAGATGTTATACGCAAGGGACAAGGTTAGAACTTAGTTCTGTGAAGAGAGGATTTGAGCCGGAGGCATATGAATAGCCATTGTTGGAGCCGTTATGAGGAAACGCCTAGTAACAGACTGAGAATACTAGACTGTGTGCTCTAGTAAAATATAAGTATGAAAATACTGATAGTGTTATTGGTATTTGTAGTTACGACCTCTAAATTTATTCACCAATCCAAACCCCTGTGTATAGTCACACACTCCCTCACGTGACGAGGTCCTACACATAAAACATAGGCTGATCTAAAATTCACTGTCAACTATCGTCAATTTCATAGAAGTCTTCAAGCTTTCGCGGCAGTATGTACAAAACCTTGTTCCTATTCTGGGAATAATAGGTAATTGGTGTTTCGGAGAACTTTTCTGTCTCCATCTTCAGGGTTAAATGACTGAACAGCGAACTTATGCGAATATATTACGATAGCCAGAGTTAACACTGTTTTCTAAACTTGACTATGGTCGACTGCATATACGTTTCGGAGAATCGTATCACTTCCAATTTCAGGGTTGAAGAGTGAACGAATCAAGAAACCAGCAGAAGCAGGCGACAAGCTCAGCACTCTTCGGGCTCTAGCCGGTCTAGACGGCGTCACAACTAAGATGACGAACTCTTCATAATCACTGCTGTGATAACCTCAAATCCAATAGAGTAGGAAACCTATTTACGTAATATTTACACATTCCTAGTCACGCCTGTGTCCGAAGAAGGGGCGGGGGAGGAGGAAAGGCTTTGTGTCTGTGAAGTCACGTGTATTTGCTTATACTCTTTTATGTCCTTAAATACCTCACCTCCTATTTTAAAACAAAACATGGTGATTGGATGATGTTGATATGTCATCAACGAGAAAAAAACAATTGACTAAACTAACTCCACAGATCAGAGTCTCTGGGACACAGATGATCATTCTACTCAACTTTTCCACCGCTTATGACAACGGAAGTTCCATTTTCACATTCACCAATGAAATCACTGTGCTTCTTCAAACGACACTTTTGTAAGATCCGTTTACATTTAATCATTCAATCTACTTGTAATTCTCTCACGTGATCTGCTTCCTTCAGATTTTCAGACCAAAATTTTGTATACATTTTCGCATCTCCCGTGCCTGCTACATACTCCGTCAATCTCTTTCTAATTTATTTAAACGCCCAATCAATATCTGGTAAACGGTAAAAAAAAAAAGAAGGTAAATCTATCTCTGTAACAGGCCGTGAAGGCCCAAGGGATGTGAGACGCCGAGGCTCCCACATTTTCTAAAAGTCGGCTTACAAATGGCGGTGAGTTTGTCAGCCTTACGTGCTGGCCGCCCTTTACCTCCAGGAAGATTCTTGGTCCTCATTTCTGTTAGAGGCTGAGTCGACTCCAGGGCGGTAGTGCTGCTGAAAGGTTTATGTCAATTGAAAAATCCAATTACCTCATCGCAATCAATATCTGGTTAAGAATTAGAAATGTTATGCTCCTTATTATGCATTTTTATTGGAAGTCTCCTGTTACTTCTGTCGCGTTGGTCCAAATATTCTCCTTAGCATATTGTTCTCGAACACCTCCAGTCTACGTAATTCTCTCAATATGAAAGCGACACGTGTTGTGTGTATTGTAAGTTTTTACATTTGTAGGTAGGAGTCTGGAAGACGTAGGATTCTGAATTGAATGGTGGGAAATATTCCCCGATTTTAATCTTTTATTAATTCCAAGATTACGGTTGTCTTTGATATGACGGCGTCTAGATGGGTATTAAAGTTTCGGAGGAATATGCTGCCTCATTTTCAGTGTTAAGAAGTGCTTCTACTTCCTTGTGAATGTAATTTTAATTTGTTTGTGCCGTTCGTAATAGACCTATTAGAACTTTCCCACGTGTTCGAGTGATATATTAGCTCTATATTTTGCTCTACTTCCTGACGACGAAACATTGACTTATTTTCTTTCTTTGAGTTTAGTTAAAAAACAACCTTAAATATAAAGAAAGTCGTCTTCTGGGTTTTGGCGCCGTGTATTCTTCGAGTATACACGACGCCAAAACCCAGAAGACGACTTTCTTCATAGTCATCGCCGTGAAAACCTCAAAACTTACAACCTTAAATATACTTTATGTTTTCTTGTATTTATGTTACCGTCCAATAAATTAATACCATCACTACAGAGAAGCTAATACACTGCCTTCAATTCAACACACACAACGATGTTTTTATTTTGGATGTTCCTCTTACCTTCGGCGGCCTACAGCTTTGTTTATTCACTAGTCTCTTCCTGCCATCTACTAGAAATTGTTCCAAACACCACTAGGTTAGAGGGCAGCTCTTTCACAGGTACAGACAGACACAGTCGTGACCGTCGTGACGATCGTGATGCAGTATCAGGTATGCCAATGCCTCAGATTAGAATTGAATGATTTAAAATTATACCTAACAATAGCTATTAAGTAAATAAATCACATATCATTGCTCCATGTTATTGAATTATGTTTAGAATTGAGGCTTTTCACGTTTGATTTAACCTATAGTGTTTTCTGTATTTGATTCTTTAAACAGAAATTATTACTGAAAAGTTGGTTATAATATTGGCGCGAAATGTAACTCCTCTCAAGGAGGTGTCCTTCAAGAAATATTTAGATTTGTACGTTCAGTAAGAAGCACTGAAGAAAAAAAAAGTCATTAGCAGAAAGTATGGTACAGGTAATGCGTTAGATAGGTAACAACAGAAAAGTTATTCCTTTAACTAGTTAATATTGAGATTATAATTGTTGTTTTGTTTCTAGACCTTCCACATATCTTGTCTTGTTTAGTATCTTAACGTGAAGACTTAAGCACATATTATATTCGTATGTCGTTCAGGTGATGCGATTATAAAACTAGAGGACTATAATGGCAGCCTCTCATATTCCATTATAACTCATAAGAAGAAGAGCTCGAGAAAAAGACAGGTAAAAAGGAAGAAAGGCTCAGGAAGGAAATGGAAATTTATCTTCATGGTAGCAATATATGGAAATTGTAGCAACATGGAAAGTCACTCACAGATTCCATGGGGCTTTCATTTGGTTTATGGATTCCTACAAATAGAAGTTGGCATGTGGTATAATACGATACCTCCTTACTGATCGGCTATCGGTGCTGGGGGCGACAATTTTGTATCAGTAGACTCTTATTTGAATATAGATAGCAGCAAATATGCATTCGTGATGTTACGGCGTCCGGGCCGAATGGATTTGTATAGGGCATTTTAGTGCGTTTGGTATATACAAATAAAAAACTTCCTTTAAAATAAAAAAGTATGGTGTCCATGTTGACAGCAAATAACTTTCAGTTGTCAGGTTTAATGCAGTGAAACTGGTCATTGTTGTAGATATGTAACTGATCATTTATGCAGGTAATCCAAGTGTTCTTAATGAAATTATTATGAGCACTCGAATGATTCTTCTTGGTAATTCCGACAAACGGTGAAAAGGAAACACCACTGGGGTTCGGAGCTGTTATTCTGCTGTTGTCAAATTATGTTTGTGAGTGTCATATATTTTATTTTTTATTGCTAGTGGGGTGGGACTAAGTCCCTTGTACTGCAGCCACTTCTGGCCTATTGTACCAGCCCCAGATGATAGGTGAGGGTGATTGTGGAGCAATTGGTGGAATGAAGATTGGCAGAGGAAACCAAAGTAATTGGAGAAAACCTGCCCCAGCGCTACTGTGTCCACCACAAATCCCACTTGACCAGATCTGGGATTGGAAATTTTTATTGCCCCTTGAAGCGCCATATTTCTGTTAGAATGCATATTGCCTGCTGCACATACCAGTCCAATGAGGCCAACTGTCGTAAGGAGAGCTGGCGATTTAGCGTGATGTGTATGAAGTTGCAGTGTATGCAGATACATAGCAAATACCCTTTTGCTGCTGTGGGATGCAACCATAGAGCAAGTGGACTGTTTCTAGGATGTAACACAGTGTAGTCTGGTGATTCGGTACCAATGTTTTAGAAGAAGAAGGTTCATTGAAAATGGGGGAACCAGCTGCCTGTGAAACTCAAGTAACCGTATTTCAGAGCAAACAATGCATAAATTAGTAAGGTTTATAAGCTCTGCTTTAGAACCTAAAATCCCACATCAGTATGTTTCCACATGTGTGTTTATGTACAATCATAATTAGTATTTCCTTACAGACTTCGGCATCAATTCCCAGTTTGGTGCTGGTACGTTTGTTAGAACTGAGATTTTATGTCACTAGGACTCTTGTAATGAAATTCCATTGTATCCCACAAAATGTAATTTAAGATAAACGACTGTCAAGGTTACAAAAGATCCTGCATTATCCTACAGCAAGAGTCCCAAGATTTGTACTGCAGAAAGCTGAAGAAATATTGTAAGATTTGAGGCTTTCACGGCGGTGACTATGAAGAATGCAGTCTTCTGGGATTTGGCACCGTGTATATGTGGTGTTAACCCCACATATACACGGTGCCAAATCCCAGAAGACTGCATTCTTCATAGTCANAGAAATATTTCCTGCTGAGAAAGAAAGCATGGTGAGTGATTTGTGCGAATATGCACAGAAAAGCATTTTGTCATCTCTCTATTCTCATGACCAAAGAATCTAAACATTTTGTTACAAGATTGTGGTAGTTCATAATCCATCTAGAGAGTTTCTTTTGTAGACTGTTGTACTCATTGTAGGTAACATTTTGATATATTATGTAGGAGGGTGATCAGCTCAAGGAGACTGATGTAGATTGGTTGTGTAGTACACATGTGAGACTGACAAATACATACAAAGACTTGGACAGAAGCTTGAAATAAAGAAAACACTTGGGAGACATACTTGTATATGCAGATGGAAGGATACTGTTAAGATATATTTTTAAAAAATATTAGGAATGTTTAGACTGAGTTTGTTTTGGCTGAGGGTACAGAGCCATGATGGACATGTGTGAATGCAGAAATGAATGTTTATATACACTGAAAAAAACAGATATTTTCTGTACTGCTGTAGTGGCCATTAATTTCTCAGGAAGGCCCCTGAACAATGAACTTAATATTTTGCAATGGTTTTGGAAGTTGTGGACAAGAAACCTCTACAAAAACCGCTGTTATGAGTTAGATGAAATCAAAATCAGACACAGTAAGAAAATTGTACCATGCTTCATGTATTGGGGTTGTACAGCCATGATTGGTAAAGATATGATGGATTTACAGAACTGCACAAGTGTAGAGAAAGATGTGTCGGGCCCATACGNATGTATATCATGCCATAAATATGCCTCTGATGCAGAAGAGGAAGAGGAAGCCGTGCCAATAACATTTGTGGAAATAAAGACTGAACCTGAGGTGAGCTGAATGCCTCTGTATGTCCACTGTTAGGCAGACATCACAGATGTGATGTGTGTAATAAGCCATTCACGCGGCAGGATCACCTGAAGATGCATCAGCTCATACATAGTAGGGATCGGTCATTTTGTTGTGATATGAGTAATAAGTAATCCAGATAGCAGGTTTGTCTCCAGACACATGAGCACATACATAGGGGGGAACAGCCATTTTTCTGTGATGTATGTAATAAGTCATTCCCTTGGCCTTGACCTCGCGATGCCAAGTCAGTAAACGTGTTATTCTGTGGTATGTTTGACAGTTGTCTCACTACACAGCTTGAAATTGTAAGACGACTGGTGAACGATGAATTGAAAATACATAGTCTGGAAGGAAGTTGTAGGTTTATTTAAGGTGGTATCCTGGTATTTTCCTGATGGGACTGAGGAAAACCATGAAAAGCTTCAGTCAGGGTGGCTGGTATGCAGATATTTTTCACTTAATCCATTCATCAGATAGGAATGTATTAAATAATGAAAAGACACCTGCAGCATGGAAACCATATATCTAAACATCTGTGCTGGCCAGTGCATGTTTGTTCCCGGGTTGTGAACTTGCAGATTAAGTCTAGCTACTCCTGTGACATACATCAAGGTAGTACACTAGGTTATGTATACATATGTCAAGGCAGCGACTCATCTGACGTCACACCAGGCAGCTTCTCAATATCTCATATCATCACCACACTGAAAGGAAAGCTAGTCTTCTTCCAAGGAAAACAAACAGGTGAAGTTGTCACTTGTGCTTAACTAATTAAACACTAGGCCATGGAGTCTTATGGATCCATGTATTCTTCACATTGGCAGTAGCTGGAGGTGAGTGGTCAGCTTCATGCCTCGGTCACATTTCCCCTGCCCATTGGATAGCAGGATGGTTGGGCCCCATACCCATTCTGGACACTTTGGAGTAGAAATATCTCTTGCCTTCATCAGGAATGGTCTTCATGTAAACTGATAGATGCTCGTAATGTATATAAACTCATTTTTATAATTATGAATATCTCACTCACTCCTGGAGCTGAACCCTTCTTGAGAAGCTGCCAATTGTGCAGCTACTAAAGAATATCCCAGCATTTTATGGAACCCACAGGTTCATTACCATGTTCACAAGAGTCCTCCACTGATCCCTATCCTGACCCAGCTCAATCCAATCCAATCCACACCATCCCATCATCTCTTTCCAAGATCCATTTTAATATTGTCCACCCACCTATGTCTTGGTCTTCATAGTGGTCTCTTTCCTTCTGGCTTTCCCACCAATATCCTATATGCATTCATTCTCTCACCCACTCATGCTACATGCCCTGCCCATGTCATCCTCCTTAACTTGTTCATTCTAATTATACTTGGAGAAGAGTACAGGTTATGAAGTTCCTCATTATGTAGTTTTCTCTAACCTCCTGTCACTTCATTTCTCTTCAGTCCAAATATTCTCAACACCCTCAGTCTGTGTTACTCCCTTAATGTCAGTGACCAAGTTTCACACCCATACAACACAACAGGCAAAATTATAGCTTTGTATATTCTGATTTTTATGTTTTTAGACATCAGACGATAAGACAAAAGGTTCTGGACAGAATGAAAACAAGCACTACTTGAATTCAGTCTCCTCTTAATTTCCTCCTAAATTAGGTTTTGATTTGTTATGGTTGTTCCAAAAAATCTGAATTGTGCATGTTTTCAAAACGTCTGTTAGCTTTATTTATGTCACGATTTTGCCCTGCATTCTGGTGACAAGACAGCAACATATACTTAGTTTTTCTCTGTGTTTACTTCTAGACCAACCTCCTTACAAGCATCAAAGTTTATTATAATTATAATAACAGTTGCCCAAAATAAGATTCCATGAAAGTTAGTGCAGTCCTAAAGTATCTTCATTAGTACAGAAGGACAAGCAGGGGAACAAAAGTAACTTAATCAGCACAATGCAAGTTTGTGACCATGCCTAAATGATAAACCCTCCTGCCAATTTAGTTTGCTATTGCGGACCTAAAAGAGAAAACCACGAGATATACAAAGTTTTCTCTGTACTTCTGCCAATATGTAGGATAGCCAAGGCTGATATGAAATGTGCAGGTACTATGGTACTGTGTCATTGGAATCCTTATTCACAGTCCTTTAATTACATGAGTAATATTTAATCTGAATGTGGGTGTTATTCTCTCTTCAGTGTTTAGCCATGGCACATAATATTTTGTGATGCTGACAGGAAGAATGGGTACAGGAGATGACAAAAAGGGAATCCAGTGCCTAGGTGTATAGCTTCACTACCCTGTTCCCGGGGGGATATACATATGGGGTCCTGGCTCTCCAGGTTGGGGGAGTCTTGAATCTGAGACAGTAAAATGATCATGAGTCGCACAGGACTCTGACCTGAGAATGAATGCACTGGTGAGGGCCAGTAGCAATTGTAAACAGCGACCTGTCCTCTTGTCAGAGAGGGTGCCCCACATCAACAATCCCACAACTGTCTTAACAGTAACAAAAATCTGGTCTTGGACCCCAGATGTGGACTTGACACCAAGCCAGACTGGCTGACTGACCATCATTTGGAACATAACTTTGACTTTAACTTGAGTGGCACAGCAATTGTAGTGCCTACACAGAAAGAACAACCCTTCCCCTTGTCAAAGAGAAGGCCCCACTTCTGAACACATACATGTCCAGGAGGAAACAAAAATCTTGCTCATGAATCTCAAGGAGATTTGAAGCCAGGAAAGACAGTGCTGGCAAGGTACAGCGGCAACTTAATCAACTGACTGAGTCAGTTCGTCGTAGCAGAGTACACAGTTGGAGCAATGAGTTGCAAGCCAACTGCCATGCGGTGAAGATGTGAGCATTGAAGCAGAACATCTGTGAGACATGTAGCAAAGACTGTTACCAAGCAATGACTGGTTACGGCATAGCAAACTGGGAAGTCTTGGCATCAGCCATAATGAATTGTTGAATACACAGATCACTGAGAGTGTTACAATTATTTGTAATTATATGAGTTCAATATACCCAATTGCCAATATGAAACCAATGTCTTAGCCACTAAGACATGACAGTATATACACACCTGCATATGTAGACTAGAAACAAATTATAACTGTATGTGTTTTAGTATTTAAGTTTGTCGTTAACAAGAAGACAACAGATTTTGAACTTGATAGCCAGCATTCCCAAAATTTTTTTTCTGCCTTGTTTCTTCATACATGCAATGTTGATGCATAAGCACTGCTCACAAAAATTTTCACCTTGTCACGCGATATAAAATTAATGGGATGTTGTTTCCAGTACTAAGAATGTCAGTCCTATGGAACAGTATATATTCTTGGGTTCTTAAAGAATTATGGCATTACTCGTTCATTCTTGGTGTACTTGCAGTGCTTCCGATCAGCCAGACAATGTGGGGTGGAAGGATGGCAGAAGGTGCACAGAGAGGTAGTCGTGGCTTAATTTGAGGTACTAACCTGGCTTTCATATATAGATACTGAGGAAAACCACAATAAATATGCAGTCAAGATAGCTGATATATGGATCGAGATTTGAACCAAGTACCTCCAGGCTAGGAAGCAGAAATGCTGACTATTCATCTGCCACAACTCATAGGAACTTGGTGAAGGAGCAAATGAGCTGCAAGACTGTTTTCACAGTTGTAAAGAGGTCCATTTTCATTCTGAGTTTTCCCCCCCCCCCATTATGATGCGGGGTGCTCTATGGCATCTTTAGATGACAGAAGAGTAGGAGGTTGGTGTGAGATGGTCATCAGCCTGCAAGGACATGATCCCAGGAGCTGAGGACCATCCACTGTCGGTGGATGTTACTAAGCAGCGCAGTGAAGACCATGAAAAAGTACAATACTCTGTTTGATTGTGAGTTGGAAAGCATAGTCATGAATTGTGTTAGGTTCCAATAAATCCAAATTCCATCTTTAATTTTTACATTTGTAGTCTGGGAAACAACGTCTGAACTGGATGGTAAGAAGTATCCCCAAAGTTTAACTGTTATTAATTCTAAGATTATGGCTGCCTTTGATATGACAGCATGTACAAAGTTCCAGAGGGCCATGTTGCCTCCGTCTTCAGGGTAAAAGAATGTTCTCATTTCCTCATT
Organism: Cryptotermes secundus; assembly: GCF_002891405.2. Lineage (NCBI taxonomy): Eukaryota > Metazoa > Arthropoda > Insecta > Blattodea > Kalotermitidae > Cryptotermes > Cryptotermes secundus. The sequence continues at coordinate 4,179,853 of NW_019724742.1, forward strand.
AATGTACATCTAATTTCTTTCCTCTGTACTCTACTGGGCATATTTGAACTTTCTTACATGTATGTTTGAAGGTGTTTGTTATGATTTTGTTCAACAATTTGATGACCCAATAGTCATGTTTACTTTTCTTCCTGTTTACTGAAGGAACACCTTAATTAAGGGGTTCTGTCTTCTGGATACGCCGTATAGTCCTTTGGAAGTCAACTGATGTTTGGGAGGCAGATATAGCCACTATGTTCCAGATCAAATAAGACGAGCAAGATACCAGTTTTAAAGCAAGTGGGCTGTTTCCTTTTAACGGACTACATGGCATTATATCCATGTAGATCAGTGGTTCTCAAACAGTGGGGCGCGACCCCCAGGGGGGGGGGCAAGAGCTTCAAAGGGGGGCACAGCATACTTTCCTACAGATAAAAATTAAAACTGCCCTTAATCGATTGGAAAAGTAACAAAAAATAAAAATACATATAGAAAAACTTTTGATGAGTACAGGCTTTAATTATCATGAATTTCAAAATAACTAATAATTATTCTCTTTACCGGCAATTATAAAACGCGTATGCCAGAGACAGCGCTGATAGTTCAGCAGCAGCCGTATCCTCTGAAATTCTCTGAAGTCTACACTTTTTAAAGTGCTGTGTGAGAAAATGGGTGCCGAACACACTGCTGTTGTTTTTAGTGATGCTCGATGGCTTTCAAGAGGCTAGGTATTAAAGAGAATGTTTCAGCTGAGGCATGAGGTGTTCTGTTTTTTTAAATGGGGAAAATCACTCACTGGCAGACAGTTTCAACAACAAGGATTTTTTTATTGAAAATGGCTTACTTCACAGATATATTTGAGAAACTAAATATCCTCAACACTTCACTTCAAGGGAATGAGGCAACTGTACTTTCTTGGAATAACAAAGTGAAGGCATTCATGAGAAAATTAGAGCTCTGGAGAAACAGTATGGAAAGTGACACGCTAGACATGTCCCCTATTCTAGTGTCAATGGTACAAGACACTCATAATCCAGTGCTTCCAATGGACATAAAAAGCTGCCTACTTGATCATCTCATAATGTTGAAAGTTCATTTCGAAAAATACTTTTGCAATGATTTTGATAAATTTAATTGGATTTAAAATCCATTCGAAAATGCTCCTGGGCCATGATCTCTGAAGGTAAATGAGCAAGAACAACTCATCGATCTCACTAGTGATACTTCATTAAAAAGTAAATTTAAGAAATTGTCTTTGTTGGAGTTCTGGATACATATTGGCAATGAATTCCCAACTTTGAGCCAAAAAGCATTGAAGATACTGATTCCTTTCGCAACAACTTACTTATGCGAGACAGGCTTTTCTGCTTTGGTAGCTATAAAGTCAAAGTATCGTTCAAGGCTAAATATTGCTAAAGAAGTTAGAGTGGCCATTTCTGATATTACACTAAGTTTTGATCAACTTTGTTCTCAAAAGCAGGCCCATCCATCACACTGAAGTTTGACATTTAAATGTTTGATTCTCTTTGCAGAAAAAATTAAATAGTTGTTAGTTAAATATCGTTTCATTTCAATACATATTTTGGTTAATTGGAAGTGTTAAAACTAATTTTTATTGTAGGCCTAATATTGTGATACTTTAATTTTGAGTAAAAAACTGCTATATAGTATGTAGAAAAAAACAAAATAAACGAATAAAACGTCAAACATACCATGACTTCCATTTTTATAAAAAAAAAACAGGCTGTGGTACTGAGAGCATTTTCTCTTGTCGGGGGGGGGGCTCAGAGGTAAAAAGCGTAAAAAGTTTGAGAACCAGTGATGTAGATAATACTCTTCATAACCACCACAATGCGAACCTCCAATTTTATAGCCTTAAATAAGAGTTTTGCACTTTTCTTTTATTTATATTTTCGCGCAACAAATTAATATCATCAGCATTAACTGGAAGTTAATATACTGCTTTCAATTAAATACAGATTGACGCATTAATTTCGCACATTAAACTGATACTTCCTGTCGCAGTCCATGCCTCTTGACGCTCTTGAATCTCCAACAGCTTGTCGCAATATCAGGTATACCAATGTCTGAGATTAGAATTGAATCGCATGTATAATTGTAATCAGCATTTAGTAAAATTAATTAAGGAAATAAACATATATATTATTGCTCCATTATATGAAATATGTTTTAGAGTTACGAATTATCACGTTTGAATTAAGCTATCGTGCACTCTGTAGTTGATTTTTTAAACATATTATTACTGAAAAGTTGGCTGTAATATTGGCGCGAAATGTGACAACTCTATTGTCTCGCTCGGAGTTATAGGTGAAGATATTATGAAAGCTTGACGTTAAGTGATAAACCTTTAAAACATGTCAGTGGTATGCAGTATGGATGAAGGTAATGATTCAGATAAGTAAAAGCAGAAAAATTATCCATTGAACAGCTACTATTGTGAATATGATTAGTGTTGAGTTTCCAGACGTTGAACTTAATTTTGGCTTTTTCAGAACCTTCAACGTAAGTATATTTTATATTTGTGTGTCTTTAAGGTGATGCGATTATAAAACTGAAGGATTATAATGGAAACCTCCCACATTCCATAATAACTCGAGAGATGGAGGAAGTGGAAGAAAAGCTTGAGAAAATGACAGCTGAAGAAGAAGAAAGACGTAGGAAGGAAATGGAAGTAAGTTTTAACCGCAATATGTGGGAACTGTGACAACACGTTAAGTCATTCGTAAGCTTCCATGGAACCATAAATTTGACTCGTACTACAGTCTTTGAGTCTTTTGTAATAACACTGCCATTAACTTTTATGGTTGTGTGAACAATATTTCAAATCTTATTCCCCCTTGCCGACGTACGTTGTTCATGTAATGTGTTCAAGTGACAGCCTCGTCCAATAGCTAGTGTCTGTTTTCAGTTGGAAAAAGTTTTAATTTTAGATTAAGGAAGTTGTGGGATGAATTTTAAGTGTTTTTTGTATGATTGCTGCAGAATGATAATCACATGTATGATGAGCTTGTCATTCAGTGTAACATATTCTGTGACAAGCACATTCACATTTTTATACAAGGTACTAATAATCTTTAAGGTTACTCATTTTGACTTTGTATGTCATCCTAATTCTTTTATTAACTTCAGCATTTTGAAAATCGGTTTTCTGAACTAAGTCAAATCTGTTTTGGCAGACCTTGCAGTTGGTGTCTTTAGGGTTGATATATTTGGGAGGGGTTTGGAAACTGTTACATAGTTCTCACATTGATCTCTATGCTGGAGTTAAAGCCATGATAGGCTGAGCAGAGAAGTGGGATACTAATCAATAGGAGCAGCCATGTTGTTAGTAAGTAGAGTTGATGAGTATTTCAGCAGCCATAAGGGTAATGTTGGCTGGTGTGAGACCTAAATAAAAGCTACCACACACCACCAGAACTCATTAACATACATTGATTAATAGTAATATAGACTTGGTGCAGACCACACAGAAAACATCTCTTCCTCTTGTTGTGTGTGTATCTGTTACCACGGGAACGTGTTTATTGTACAGTTCCCTAGCAGTGGCCATCTCTTCTGGCTCCACAGTTGGGAGTAATAGTACCAGAGACTTGTCACAGACCACACAGAAAACACCTCTTCCTATTGTTGAGTGTATATTTATTACTATGAAAACATATTTACGGTCCAGTTCTCTAGCAGCAACCATCTCTTCTGGCTCCACAATTCTGGTTATGAATAGATGTGTTGCATAGTACTCTTAAAAGCCTAGAGATGAGGCGGAAGGTAATGGGAAAGAATCAGTCTTTAAAGACAGAATTACTGTTATGAATTAACTAATTATGTTACATTCTTTGGACGTGGTTTGCCATTTCCTCTGTGACATGTGATCAAATGAGATTGTTCACACTCCAAAATCCAACCTGCAAACACAGAATGAGAAAATAGTTGCCAAGTAAAATTTTGAGATGCCCCTGGCAACAAGACTGCTATACTCTTCTGTCCATACTCCGTTTCATAGACTTGTATTTGCAGTGAGGATATTGGTACACTTTATGTGGTTTTCAGTGCTGGAAAATTCAGTTTGTATTGTTTTCTTTTCAATAGAAGGAAGAAAATGAACTGAAAGAACAGCGATATAAGCGACTGACGCATTTGTTAACCCGAAGTCAGTTCTACACAGAGTTTATGGTAAAGAAGTTGGATTCACATAAATCACAATTGACAAAGAAATCGTAAGGGCAATTTCATTTGCTATTTATAAGTAATGCTTATCTTAATTTTGAGGAACTATAAGTAAATAAGTAAAAGCGTTGCAGTAGTGACTGTTAACAGTAACTTCGGTGCCATATTTGTCTGCGTACAGTGAGTTCTAGACATCACTCCTGGTGATTGAACAGGAGAATTATCCAAGATATAATAACAGTGGTACAATTAGAGGCTGTGTGTATGCAGCTCATGTTTGTAGTAATAAAAGACATAATATTAGAGAAGAAATGTGACACTAGCCATATGAACTGGATATGCTGAAAAATTTGACTCTAACATTAGATATACCAAATGTATGAACACAGGCGCAGTTCCAGTGACCATATATAACTAAATATAGTTTCTAATTTTGTATTCATATTTTTAAAAATTTAAAATTTTAAATTTCCTTATAAACTTCAGTAAGTGTGTGTGTGAGTGAGTGAGAATGACGGCAGTTCGGTTGAAATATGTATATATGGCCTGGTGATGACAGAAAGGTTGAAATGTTTAGCCAATTTAATGACAGTACACTGTGTGCCGAAGAGCTATGTATGAACATTCAGTGTGTTACGTGGTTCAGTATATGTGATGTTGAGATGTGCTAAGCAGTAAATACCTGTATGTTCCTAGATTAGAGTATTATTTATACTATACATTGTGAGACATGGTATACTGTTGCCCTTAAATGGAATTATTTGTTTATTAACTGATAGGAGAAGGTTGAGGAGCCCTGGTTATATGAGTATCCTTACATATCAAGCATGAGCATAGTGACTGCATGTGCATTGGCCACAGTTTAATGTTAGAATAAAAAGACACCATGAAATGTAGTCAGATCATCCCCCAAATACAGAGGTTAACATTAAAAAAGTAGCACTTTTATTTTTAGCCCTTTGAATGCTATGCATGAAAAATACATCATAAACTTGATTTGTTTGGTGTAAATCTCAGAAAGAAGCAGTCCCACCACTTCCTAACAGATGTGTCTAGCTAATAGATTTGAAAGGGTTCAGACAAAGACAAATATGTAACTCTCAGGACTACTGCGTTTTTCTACTTGGTCCATTGTCCAGCACCCCAAAGAATGCCAAAGAACACAATGTTTCAGAAGCCAGATCTGTTTCCTTCCTGAAGGGAGGGGGTGGGAAACACCTACTCTGTTAGATCATTAGAAAAAGCTAACCTCAATCAGTGAACCTCACTGGTTGTCCAGTGATAGAGGTTACCTCTTTCTAGAGACCCAGCAGTAACTCTGATACATCTAGCTGTTCATAGCTTACCAGTAGTAAAAATTATGTATTATGGAAATACACAACAGAAGAAGGTTCATGCATAGAAATGATTAACTGAGAAATTCATAACATTTTCAAATTGTGGAGTGCCCCTTGCAAACTTTTGTTTTTGCATATTCCAGTTATATTGTATGATGGAAGTTAAACTGTAGTTTAATATTTGCCTTTGTAGTATCTGGCGTCCTGAAGTGGAATCATCGAGTGAAGAAGTAAATGTTGGAATAAATGGTAGCAACACTAATACACACCATCTGCATGAACGCAATGAAAACAGTTCATCACAGACTTCAGGTGGTGGGTCTTCAGTCAGAAAAGATGCCACCAGGGCAAAAGGTTCACAGAATGTTGCAAGAACTAAGCGGAAACTCGACACATACAACATTGCAGACATAATAGACTCTGAGGTATGATATAACTACAGTAAACCCCTTGTTATAACAGACAGGGTGTCCATTATCACTAATGTCTGCTATAACCGAGCGAAGGGGTATTCACAGAAGTACACCGTAGGATACATAGCCAATACATACTGTGACATGTTGCGCAGCGGAGGACTCCTACCTCCCCAGCAGTACATGGCGGCAACGTAGCTCTCTCATTACTATGGTAATGGGCGAGTCATCACCCCACCACTCTCCCCATGGTGACGTAACACGCAACGCGTGGTGACGTAACGCGGCGCGAGTAAACAGCGTTGCTAGGCTATACGCAAACACGGCGACGTGTCACTGGTTCCTACTGTGACAAATTAATTGTAGCCAAGATTTGTAGGTTGTTAAGTAAACCAATTAACGATCTCTACGGCGTATTCAGTAATGAAACACGTTACAATACAATAAACATAAGATATACAGTGTGATTACATAAAGATATTTATATTGGGATTCTTTTTTATTTTAAATAGTTTTCTAACTACAGAACATTTGTAGTGCCTACCAGCATCTCTAAAAATTCACAAATGTACACAGCCAGATTTTGTCTGTTATATCGGGATCCACTATAACGGGTTTACTGTGCCATGAAAACAATGTCAGGAAAAACCTCGACATATGAAGGGTACTTTGAATGTGATTGTTGCTGTTATCATCATTGTTGTGGCGGTGGCAGAGGTGGGAGCTGTGGTATATATGCATATGCACATGTGCCTGATTCTTAACATATTGTCATGTGTTGAGTATGTAACGTGACAAATAACTTCACGCTGTCTTGGATATAGTGAATTTATTCCATATTTGCTCTTACAATTACACAATTCGCAGTTTCACAACTACTGCCATCTGCAGTATCACAATTACTTCTCCTGCTGGAGTCCCTGTCATGCACTTGATACAACTCAACTCGGCGACTGGACTTCAATTCATACTGGACACTGAATACTAGTAACTCTCTCTCCAGTCACTCAGTACTCACTACTACTGAATAGTGTTCGCTGCTCCTTATTTAGGCTCAGCACGGACAACATAGAGAACACACCGCTGCTCGGCAACAGATATCAGGTATTGTTGTCAGGTGTTTCTACCTACGCATTGCCTAGCAATAGTTGCTGCATGGACTCGCCTGTTGCGTGACGTCACAGCCTAGTGGGGAGGGGTGTTTACCGAGTGTTGCGTAATGATGGAAGGAGTGGGGGTATGTGACATCACTCGCGAGAACGCAGAGTTCACATGACCCCTACTTCCTGTTACACCATCCACGTCACACTATTAATGGATTATGTTCTCAGGCTACATTCTTAAGGCAAGTTGTTCTTAAACCAAAATATACTTTCTCCCCATAAGAAATTATATCGTCTGTGACTATAGACAGGGTTGGATTCGTGAATAGATTTACTGACCCCTTATACACATGACTCGTAACTACAAGTAATTATAACACTATCACTAATCCACACAATTTAGTAATCACTAGAGCATGCGTTAATGTTCTCAGTTTGCTTTCGTTAGTCACTTCCTGGTAATGTATCTTAAAAATGGAAGTTCTTCAGCTTTTGTGCTTGCTTCATTACTGTCCGGCAGATATCCCACAACTTAACTGACTTTGTCCCATGCTTTATAATATCTCAGCATGGACCATGCAGAAACACCCCATTTCCATTGTTACCATCCAACTGTTGCATTGTTAAGAATCTGCTGCCTAACAGTGGGAACGCATTTACTGAGCCGTTGCCCAGAAATGGGTCTGGTGTATTTGTCCATCTCGTGGTCATTACATAGCAGCAGCTCTACATGCCGCAATATAACCAGCAGTAGTTGAGAACCTGAGCTTATGAACAAAGCCCATTTAACCTATAATATTGTGTGTAGTTGCCTTATAAATGAATATTAAAGGGCACATTGCACATCTACAGACACATAATTAAGAGTAAACAAAACGAGTAAGAATAAAACTGAACAGCTTTAATGTTTGTATGTCAAGGACCAGGTGTATGTAAAATACACGTATCATCAATGTCCTTTCCATTACTAGGCCTGCTGAGACATGCTACAGGTATTACAGAATATAATCCATCATCTTAGAGTTCTTCCCACACTTCCTCTTTTCCAGTGCAAGAAAGGATGGTAATGGTGAAGAAGAAGGTGAAATGTTTCATACAGACTCTGCAGGAGATCTCACTTGTGGATTATTTCTTATTCTTTCTCATTCAGTAAAACTAAATATTCTCACAAATGCTACTGTTGAAATAATATGGCCACCACCTCCTTAGTACCAGAAGATTTAAAATCCCATCCCTGAAGTAAAGTGGCCAGGGATGAGGCTGACCACTCAGCTCAAACTAGTGCTGAGGTTAAGAAAATCTGGACCGATACATCCACTCCCCCACATGTCTTCATGGCATAGTGCTTAGTTAGGTAAGCACAGGGGTAAATTTCCCTTACCTGGAAAATAAGTTGCAACCACGAAATGAAAGTCTGGCTGCCAGTACCTGGAGACTTAAAATCCACTGTTCCTTGATAATATAAGGGAATGACATAATATGAATGGGAAATATGAAAAGCATGCTGTTTGCTTCTCAAAATGTTGAAATTTACCTTCATTAGCAATATCTTTTCCTTCCTTTATTTATTTATCTTCCCCCCCTGGTGTTGTAAGCTGCTGTGATTGTGAAACGTTCGACTTTATGCGTACTGTGCATTATAGGATATAAGTGTATGTATTTTAAATCAAAACACCTATTGTGATGGTAGTTTCCAGTTTGTAATGATGTTACCTCTGAAGATGGCCCGTAAGGACCGAAACATATAAGGGAGATAAGTTTTAACGCAGTGAAAACTTATATGTCACATTGGACGGGGTGGTTTGTATTTATAATTGTTAGTATGACGGACCAGAATGAAACAAATCAAATATATTACCAGACTTCACAATGTTGCATTCCAGAAGAAAGTAATATTCATAAACACCACAGTGATAACCTTAAATCAAGCCTCTTTTTCTCTCATCACCCATGCATGAAAGATTATAGAAAGTTCTGGTGGGGGTGGAATCAGCTCAGAGGACACTTATGCCTGTATTCAATTATTTGACAGACCATCAGTGGGATTGGTAAGAAGGCAAGATTGGATGCTGCAGCAAAATTGTTGCCACCAGAGAAGGAGAACCGCAAGCAACAAGAACAGGTTGCAGGGACCAGAGAAACAGCGTATGGATTTGTGGTGTCTGAACGCCAGCCTCTCCTGTTTGAGGGAGGAGCCTTAAGACCATATCAGCTTGATGGACTAGACTGGCTCAAGGTACTGTGTGCATATAAGTCATACTTTTTACTGGAGATTTTCTATTTGAAAGTATGACATGATCTACACGCAGACCAGTATATGAGGTCTGAGATTCTGATGGCAATGACTATCAAGACAGGATATTGCTCTCTTCTGGGGTGTGATGTCACGTCATCCAGTGGAAAATTACTAGTGTTTTGGGAGTAACCTGATCTCTTCATCTCATAGCAGGTCTCTGGAACATTAGTAATTTTTTACAAGACTGCATTGAGTCATGTCCCAGTATTTATTTATTTATTCACTTCACATCCATGGATCATTATACATGACATAGGACAAGTCAAAACACTCTATAATCCAATACAACGATACAATAAGACAATACAATGATACAATAATAGAATAATAAGAAGAACAATATAATTTTATACTAATATAATAATTAAATGATGAGCACTATATTTATCAGTCACAACACATCAAATTTGAGAATAGATTAACAACATGTTTCGGCTATTTAGCCTATTTAACCTATTTGGCAGGGGAAACCGAAGTACTCAGAGGAAACCTGCCCCAGGGCCAGTTTGTTATCACAAATCCCACTTGTTCAAATCACAGTGGTGGGAAGCCAGTGACTAATCACTTAAGCTCTGGCGCAGCCTATAAATTGATGTTGGAGAGTATGGTCATCTGTCGTTATCCGAGTAGTTCCAGCCAACACCTCCTGCTATCCTGTTCTCTGCAAGAGTAAAAAACAAAACAGAGCAGAAGGTATTCCCACATATATTTTACTGTAAAGATAAGTCATTTATTCATTAAGTATATGATAACTAGTAATTATGATTTGATTTATCCCCAACCACGAAAAAGTTTTCTACCCTGTAAAAACAATGATCCAGCAAGAATGTTTTCAGAGTCTTTTTGAATTTATGTAGTACTGGTATCTCTTTAATATATTGTGGTAACTGATTAAACATCTGACATCCTATATTACTAAAGTTGTTTTTGCATAAACTTGTATTACATATTACTGTATATATGTTATCCTTTCTCCTTGTATTGTATGAGTGTATTTCGGAATTGATTGAGTAAGCACTTAAATTTGCCTTTATATAACCTTCATAATCACTGCCATTAGGGCGTCATGTCATGCACTGGGATTACAGTGTTCTGAGAGATGATACTGTGTATTGTGGTAGAGAGGTACTATAATTTCTGTACATACATCTTCAGTTTTCATGCAGAAGAAGCTTATGCTCTGAAGATGGAGAGAGCCACTGCTTCTGAAACATTGGTATCTCTATATCAGACTGCACAGGATCATGTTGCAGATGGTAAAAAGGTAAAGCTAACCCTGTAACAGGCTGTGGAGACCCATGGGGTTGTGAGACATTGAGGGTCCCACATTTTCTAGACATTTGGCTTACAGATGGCTGTAAGGTTCTCAGCTTTACACACTGAGCATTCTTTACCCCCAGGAAGAGTCCTGATACTCATTTCTGTTAGAGGCTTAGTCAACCCCAGGGTCATAGTGAGGTTGGAAGGATTAAGCCAATTGAAAAATAAAATGCCACATCAGGAATTGAACCTGCAACCTTCTGGCTTGTAGCATAGTGCCTCAACCAACTACGCTACCACATGCCCCCATGTTCCAGATGGTTGTAATATTAATTATACACAGATTGAACTATTCTGAATGAGTATGCTGGAAAGACGACTTATGCCCTTTTCCAGTTGACCATTATATTACCCACTAGCCTGTAGTATCACACGCATTGTGTAAACAGTTGCAAAAATAGAGAAGTCAGATGCATTTCATTGGAATGAAAATTTGAAGAAGTGTTAATATAATTTAGAGCTCTATATTCTCAATTTTCCCACATTCAGCAGCCTCAAGAATGTTCAGATTTAAGTGCTTTCCTTCAGCTGATAGCACTGTAAGCCATTCATGTTGGGATTCAAGGCCCTGGGGTGTGTTTTAGTGGAAATGGTTATGTACTAGAAGGAAGAAAAGGTAAAAATCTCTTCAGAACAAGTATATTTTATAACTGAAACATGCTTTCACATCATTTTGACAATTTCAGTATGTCTACTAAAGTTAAGGCACAATAGGTCACTGTGGTCGCGGTGCAAGGGCCAAGAAGGCCCACCCCTTGTACATTCATTCATTCATTCATTCATGTCTATTAAAGACTGCTGAAACTTGCCTGAACAGGAAGGAAACTTACCTAGAGAATTCAGGGAGCCACAGGTTTTGAAATTAAAAAAGTTTAGTCATCAACATGACAGTACCTCAACCACAGTGTGGCAAGATAATTATGACATGGTTCTAGCCACATTTTAAATAATGTAATTGATGATAGATATATACAGTTTATGCCAAAAATGCAGTACTGAAACTCGCGCATCTCAAACATGCATGTGCATTTGTCAATGGGGTATATCTCCAGCCACACGTGTTCCCAGTAGTGAAAAGGAAGTTGTGTTGTGCAGTTGTTGGAAATTGGTCTCTCGACAGAGGAAAAAGTGTTCATAGTTGAATCTTATTTCTGCTCATATGGAAGTGGTCCTGAAAGGGGACCGAGTTTGAGAAAGGTGACAGAACAATTCTAAAAGAGATTTAATAAGACGGCACCAAGTAACACAGTTATGCTGTCTATTGTTACGAAATCGCCATTCTGGTAGTGTACTGTGTCAACGAAAAGGGAGGTCTGGTCGACCAGTAACTGTTTTGACAAAAGAGAATCACGCACGTGTTCTTCGGCAGGTGCTGCATTCTCCCCAACGAAGTCTATGATGAACGGCCTTGAAACTGAATGTCAGTGATACATCTGTTCGCCGATTCTTTAAGGACATAGGTGGAATTCTATACCAGATACAGGTTGGACAGTGCTTGACAGGGTCAGATATGCAAGCCAGGATGGTGTATTGTGTAGCATTTTTGGCCATGGTGTACGAGGATCCAGATTTCTTGAGGAATGTGTGGTTCTCCGACGAAAGTCACATTCACTTGGATGGCTACATCAGTCGCCAGAACTCGCTTCCTTGGTTTTGAGCTGCCAGATGTTATCGTCCAGAAACCGCTACACAGTACACGTGTAGGACGGGGCAACCAGCCTTACCGCTCGAGAATCTCTAGCCATGCTGCAGGAAAACTTTCCAGCATGAATCATTTCATGTGGTACTGACTTCCCATACCGCTTCCATTCCCCCGATGTTACACCACCTGATGCCTACTTATGGGGAATGTTAGAGGAGAGTGTGTTCAACTGTGAAGATCCGCCAAGAACTGTACCCCTGATCTTACACCACCTGATGCCTACTTGTGGGGAATGTTAGAGGAGAGTGTGTTCAACTGGGAAGATCTGCCAAGAACTGTGCCTGCATTACGCGAGCAAATCATCTCGTTTTGCAGGAGTCTGCAGCAACCTTTGTTCCAGGATATGATTGAGAAGCTGCATGAACGATATGAACACTGTCTACAGTGAGGTGGTGCACACTTGGAAAACTTATGTTATGCATACCATGGTAAATCAACACACTAATAGTGTGTATGTTAATTTCTTTCAGGAGAAATAAACTTCACAGATGACAACAAGGTAATATTGTTTGTCTTTTCATTTCAATGCTGTATATTTTGGCACATACTGTATGAGAAAATTGGCAGAGATGGCCAGGAAGTGATATGGTTTTCCTGTTGCCTGTGTTTAACTACACAGAACTTACCTTGACATCATGACTTCTCAGCTTGTGGTTTATGTTGAGAATGTTTTCTTGTTGGGTGAAAATAAAAATGATGTGTGGGTTCTTAATGTAGTTTTGTCATTACTCCGATGACAACCCACTTCTTCGGAACAGTTTGTTGGTCCTGAAAAGGACCGTGGTTGCTGAGATGCTTGATCGGAGAGGTAGCACGGCGCGCGCCGGTAAGGAGAGGTTGCGGTGAGTGGCCTGGCCGCAGTGCAGCCGTGGCTGGAGGTTGCTTGGTTGCCGTGCGGCAGCGTGAGTTGGAGGTTGCTTGATCGCAGCGCGGCGGATGCTGGTGAAAGGCTAGTCGTTGAGCGCGGTCGCTGGAGCGGAGAGGCGGTAGCTACGCCAGTCGCCCAGTGTGTCGGGTATGACTACCGGCGAGTCCATGCGGCCTAGTCGCCCAGTGAGTCGGGTGCGACCGGCAGACAGCCGTGGCAGTCATGCCTGGTACAGTGAAGCGCCGATGCCTCCGTAGACCGAGCGCTGGCGACAAAGCCTGCTGGCTGATGTTGCTTGAGTGTGGCTTGATCGTAGACTGGAGTCAAACTGAATGACTCGGCATTGGAGCCACTTATTTTTATACACTGCTCGGTGGGCGGAGCGAAACTTGAAATTGAGGAGGAAGAATTGATTGGCTAGCACGCGTAATGTTGTAGATGCGGGCTAGCAGCAAGCGCAGTATAAATGCGAATGTTTGAAGCAATCTGATTGGTTAGCGCGCGTGATGGTGAAAAGTGAGCATTGCAGAAATGCGTGATAATGTGGGATGTTCCCACAGATGTTAATAAAACACCAGAAATTTTGTTAGATGCTAGTGTGAATGTTGGTTGAGATATAAAATCAGAGAAAGTTAATATTTATTTATGTTTTTGACATTAAAATGCATGACAAAATCATCATATAAAAAGTAAGTGCAAATATGTTGCACATGCCTTCTCATATACAGTAGACTTTGATTATGTTACTGTGGAAACAAAATATATTGATATTTGGTAGGTTAGGGTTGGTTTTGGATTAAACTTACTAGGTCATTTATGCTTTGCATACCAATTCTGTCTGGTTTCAGTCTGGATGAGTCTCCATAAATTACTGAAATTTAATAAGAATTTGCAGCTGTTTTTGAGAAAGTCATGTTTGGAACAGGGGCTTATTTGGAGGGCCTTAATTTTTGGAGCTAGACTGTTCATGTTCCGCAGGTACCGATCTGTGATAGACAAACTCTTAAATACCAGAAATGAATAAAATTGGACCAAACATCTAGGCCCTAGCGAAGGACACATATGTACATACATGTGAACAGGCAGGCAGGCAGGCAGCATTCCAAAAACTACTTTTCTTTTTTATTGTTTTTGTTTTCTTGGATTATGGGTATGATTTGCTTGGCTTCTATTACTTTCAGTTTTATTTCCAGCTGATCATTTTTTTCTCTGCCCACCTTTCCACCAGCTTCTGATGGTTTCTTTCTTGGCCTACTCTTTGACCCTGAAGATTGATTCTGTATATTCTTCTGAAATATCAGACTGTATCCAGACTACGCAGCACATTAATCCTTTGCTAATCCGGATGTTGGATAAAACCAGATCAGCATATGAAAAATGTAAAAGTCTGTTCACAGTTGAATACACAGATTAAAAGACATGGGATTTAGGAGCAAGAGTGCTTTCAGACTGTGTTGAGGGCAGCTGGAGAGACTGAAACCACACAAGAAAATATCCAAGACTGCCTTGAGCTTCATGAAGGAGATCCTTGTTTTCAATTTGTGGCAGAGGAAGAAATTGCTGCAGATGTTAATAAGAATTCTGCTATGGAAGAAGAATCAGATTATGAACTGAATGAACTACAAGACTCTATTCCATTTATATGTTTTCTAAGTTTTTTGTGCATGTCTTTTAAGGCTATCTTTTGCTTAATTAATCTGGATGTCCTCCCCAACCTTTTAATCTGGATTAGTGAGGATTTACTGTATTCTTCATAACCTCCAAAAGAAGTCAGTCACTTGGGCATTTTACTGTTAGAATGAAACAAAAGTACCAAGTCTGTAAAACTTGTGCTATCTGGCCATGTTACATTAAGCTGTGCTTATTCATGATGTTTCAGTTGCTGTACGAGAATGGTGTTAATGGGATCCTGGCAGATGAAATGGGACTTGGAAAGACACTTCAAGTTATTGCGCTTTTCTGTCACTTAATTGAAATGCATGTAACAGGACCATTTCTTGTTGTTGCTCCTCTTTCCACACTCCCTAACTGGATGTTGGAGTTTGAAAGATTTGCTCCTCAGGTATGCCACCTGTTTCATAGAAGTGACTCAGACTGGAAGAGATAGCCTCATGACATGGCCATTAACTGTGACGATACTGAATAGCCAGTCACTTGGCAGCCAGCAAGGGGCATTCTTCTACGTTGGTGTATGGGCAGAAGGGTTAAATAACCCATGAATTTCCTTAGACACTTTTACAAATATATGCTATCATATGGAGTGCTTTAAGTGATAAATATGTCTTGGCATTCTTTTAAAAGTAGAAATGACTAATGCTGCAGCATCATACTCTCAGTTTGCTTCCCCCATTATTAGATAACAGCAGATAAGTAATGATAGGAGAAAGAAATTCATTTGAATGTACTACAGTCATGACGGTTTAACATATTGACTGCTAGTCCGGTCATCATGTGGGTTGAAGCATGCTGTGTCCCACTGCTGATGCCATCTAGTGACAAAACTGTTTGTACTATGTTTGTAAATGCAATTTTCTTCAGCAGATGACACTCAAATACAAGTGAACATTATGTGTAGCATTGGCTGGATGGGCATTGCCTAGGTCTTTTTTTGTATTTGCAACTTCTTTCCTACAATAAAAAAATATATGTAGAATTTTTGAAGATTGAAAGAGTAAAACATGATTCTTGCTTGTTCTGGATTTGTTCTCTCCATTTGTGTTTCTAATGTAATATATTTAAAATCCAGTTTTGATGGGAAAATGGGTGGCGTAGCAGGTAAAGTGACAGTACAGAGCATGGTAATAAATGAGCTAACAGAAGTAACAGTTTGTTAATTAATTATTACTGCTGAGTGTAGGTGATTTTTATGGGATTTTCTGCCTCATTAGACACTGTATAGCAGTATTTATGGTTATGTACACTTACATTTGTATGTGCAAATGTTCACTTGGATGTTCAAACATATAAATTTGGAGAAATAACATTGGCATTTGCTGGGTTCCCTCTGTACACATTTATCTGATTCCAAGATTCTAACTTTTGGGCATTGTGCCTCAATATATACTTAAATGAATACCCTTAAAGTAAATGAAAGAAAATTCTTAGCATCCACAAACATATTAAATATGATGAGAGAAAACTGCTTGTCTTTCATTCTAATTTTTATTTAGGGATTATTATTATTATTATTTTTATTTTGATAATTTGCATTTTATTTAGGATGTCCCAGTCTCAGATCTTTGCCCAAGGATTGTCTTTCCTGAGAGGCTTTTGTGTGTTCTCTTTGTCCCTTCACGCAAATGCTGGGATAGTAAGTCAAATCTTGCCATGACTGCTTCCGTCCATATCGTACAATTAGACATTATGTAATCTGTACTGCTGATAGCATGATCAAGTACACCATGTGTAATTAGAGCACAATAAAACCTTATTCTCATTCTCAATCTGATGTTTTGTTATCAGGTACATGTTCTCCTATTCCATGGGAGTGAAAACCAACGCTCTGAAATGTACCCTCTCCTCTGTAAAAAGAATGAAGTAAATGGAATAGCTGTATGCCCTGTTGTTTTGACATCATTTGAAATTCCGCTGAGAGAAAAGATACTGCAGAGGATCAAGTGGAGCTATGTTGTTGTGGATGAGGGACAGCGGCTCAAGAACTACAAGAGTATGCTGTCAAGGTATCATAAAACCCTGTATAATGCTAAGAAGACTTCTGCCTGTGTGTAGATTATGTAATAATGCTTATCATATATAAGTATGTGTCACAGACCTTCATATTTATGTGTGTATTTTACACAAAATTCATAACATTAGCACATAATAGGAAGGCTGTGTCTGTCTGTCTGTCTGCATATTTTGTCTCCAAGCTTACTTTATAGATTTTTATTAATTTTATTGGACCACCACACTAAGTGTTGGTGGGAAAATTTTGTATTTGTTGTTGTATTTGTATTTGTTTTGATTTTGTTACAGTGGATTGGTTCAGAAATCACAACCAAAAATTTGATTGAAAATCAAAAATAACTGATAGGATTTTACATATGTTTCTCTTCACTTCTTAAAGAAAAGTATTGAGTATGTGTAATCCAGATTTTGGCAATGCGTGTGCAGTGCTGGTGCTTACATGAAAATATGAGTGAAAATGATGGAATTCAATCTTCAAAATAGTGGAAGGATCACATCAGTACAACATTTGTTTTGCAAGATACAGCCATTTGAAAATACAGTTGCTTGTCAGTTGTCATATATGTGTAACTTTTTCTTAAAAGATTTCAAAATTTCTAAAATATATCAGAAAACTTTTGTTCAAGTTCGCTGGCAAGTGGCGGTTGCTTGATCGGTATAGTTCACTTGTGAACTAAAACCATGTAGTTTGTTTTGTTGTTTGTTCTGTTCAAGTATACTGTATATGTTGATCTGTAAGTAAAGTACATGTAAATGTTTATTTTGGGTTTTTTTTAATCAATGGATTGGAACACTATATTGAATAAAATATTAACTTGAGGATATTTAACAGTGAAGTTAGTGCCTGTAAGAAGAAGGAAGTTGAGCATTAAATGTGGAATAACTTTAAATTGAAGAACAGTGACTGGTGGTTCCACAATATTTTGACTTTCATATGGTAAAATTTCTTATGGATATATGTAGCCATTTGTACTGCCCATGGCCATCAACTTGTGGACTTGGCTGAGGAATATCTAATAATTTTGTCCCTCAAGTTGAATGATAATTGTGATTGGTTTAATTTGCTTGTATTTTCCCACATTTATATTCACATATGATTAAAAAATATGAATGAACATTGGTTCAAGCAGATGTATTTTGATACATATGAATACAAACACAGTTACTGTAAAGCTGTAGGTTTTACCGTATACCTTTTGTGAAATAATATTTCCGTGATTGTTAAATTTTTCTCCTTTACAACATTGAATAAGGGCTGTGATTTTTCGCTTGTGCAGGGAGCTGAAGATGTATCACACTGGGAACCGACTGCTGTTGACAGGCACTCCACTTCAGAATAATCTATCTGAACTGTGGTCATTACTTAATTTCTTGCTGCCAGAAATCTTTGATGATCTGGCAGTGTTCGAGGCGTGGTTTGATGTCTCAGAATTGCAGCAGTCTGACAGCAGTGAGAAGATCATTATGCAGGAAGAGCAGAAGAATGTTTTGTCAATAATGCACCAGGTAGGTGAATCAGATCACACGTACCATAACATCTGTTAGAAGTACAACCAGTAACCCACTGTTAACTGATGCTGCCTCCAGGATGTGTTCAGTCCGTATGTCCAAACAGCCATGGGATGTCTCCGAGATGTTATGAAGTTCACTCTTAGATTGTGCTAGTACTCTGTCTTTCCATCCACAGATGGTAGCCTGATGCTGTTTTGCCATGTCCCTTTATGTGCGTATGTGCACATGCTTGCACATTTGTGCAAGTTGGGTGGCCACAGAATGCATTTCATTCAGTGATACACACCAACAAAAGTATAACAATAAGACAACATTATGACAGCAGGGACTTGCTACTATTAAATGTAGCTGCAAGAGCAGGCAGGTGTCATTTGAGGGTTAAGAACAGTAGTACTTTTGTCCCAAGAGACAGTAGATATTAGATGTGTAAAATGTATGATGGTCTATGCTAGGAATAATTGTGGATCATCCACATCTTGATCCCCCCTCCCTCAAATATTAACCATAACCTTAATGTTCTACTGTATTTCAGGCTTGTTTGCATATCAGATTACACTGATCCTGAATACTGTAGGCAGAGTGAAAAAGTTGGTGGTAGTGGTGTTGTAATCAATGCTGTAGGGAAAATCAGGGCCAGGTGTTACACTTAGCATGAATTTTGAGATAATTATCATGAATACTTCATGCCTTTAATTATGCAATAGATAGAATCTGATCTGATCCACAATGCAGTCCACAGTCCCATGCATTATTGGACCCACAATGCAGTCAGCAGTCCCAGAAACCCCAACCAGCTCACATCGAATGCTGGAAATGATCGCTGTTGTTCAATGTGTATTCCTTGAATCTCTGTAGAATGTTCACATTCATACATTCATCTTCCTTTTAGAAAAGAGCGTAAATGTAGAACCTGAAACTGTAAACCCTGGTCCCTGGCTATAGGATTTTCAAGAATGTTCCAGCCTAGGACTTCTTCCAGCTTCTCTTCATGGAACCCTTTGTTCAGTAACAACCCTGTGTGTCTAAATATATTTACAATTGTATGAACAGTTTTTTTGTTTAGATTTATAGCTCCTGAAATTCATGTCAGACTTCTCTTTACTTTTCACTTGGTGCCCTACATGAACATTTGTTTCAGCGAGTAATTTTTGCATACTATTTCAGCATGAATTGATGTTACTCGAATGTTTAATACAGTAGCAACAGGCACATCAAGCATGAGGAAGCTTCATGATAGCTGTTCAAAAATTTGTTGAGAGTGGTTCTTTGAGTTGCTTACATAGACACTGTCAGTATTGAGATTACATTAATGATAGGAAAGTTATGGATGTGGAGGAGTTGGTGGAAAGCAGTTGGCGGGGAAAACTGAAGTTCTTGAAGGAAACCCACTCACCTCAGTGCCACTCTCTCCACCACAAATCACACATGACCTGACCTGGAACCAAACACAGGCCAGTGTCACAGGAAACCAGTGACTAACCTTCATAACTATTTTTCCAGGAATATGATGCATGTAAATTTGTGATTCCATTTGCAGTCTCTGCAGCATATGTGAAATCTTGGTATAGGTTTGTAACATCATGCACTTTGTATCTTAGTGTTGCTTGAGCACATGCCAACTGGGTCTGAAGTATTTCAGTCTGACAGGACATTATCATCTTGCCTCTCAAGACATAGTAATCATGTTTCACAGTTGGCCAGACTGCCTGAGTTTGCTTCTACCTTGTCATAACCCTGAGTAAACTACATAGTTTCAACATGGCTGCAGACATTACAACTTATTTGCCATGCTTAGAAAGCTATAATGACACTGAGCCAAATGAGCCACACACTGAAATAAATTGTTACTGTGGTAAACTTGAATGTGCTCAGTTCCATTTTGAGCTTGGGAATTTTGTGTCACCCATCATTTTTAAATGAAAGGATCAGAGCGTAACCTACAAGGAGCTGTTAGATAGTCAGTCGGATGTCATGTGTCAGTTTCTTAGCGAGTCACTGCACATGACATTCAGAGTTACATTGCACAACAGCTTCATGTTTCCCCCTCTCCAAGCTCTAATAATTGTAGAATTTCCTTTACATTTCCATATTTTCAAAAAAATGAGAAATGCAATTTTCCAAATAAAATCTTGGTAGGTAATCTGCACATAAAAATACACCAAAATCATCCAACCTTACACTGCTGTACAGTACTATCAGATTGTGAGCAAGTTTAATAAACCTTTTGTTTTGTAGATGTGATTTCCATTTCGTTTTGATACACACTTTTATCGCTTTTTGCTGAGATAAGGCAGTCAGTATAGTGACTGACTACAGGCTGGAAGACCAAGGGTCAGAGTTTGAGGCCAGGTGGGGGAAGAATTTTCTCTCTCCATGTCATCCAGACTGGCTCTGGGGCCCACTTAGCCTCCTATCAAATGGGTACCTGGGACCTTTCCCTGGAGGTAAAGCTGGAGCCTGGAACTGACCACTAACCTCCAACTAGTGCCGAGGTCAAGAAAACATGGGTCGATACATCCACTCCTCCATACGTCATCATGGTATAGTGCTTAATTAGTTAAGCAGAGGGACAGCTTTACCTTTACCATATCTCTTTTTACTGAGTACAAAAATATGGTGAGGTCACTTGTATACACAGGACAGTACAACATGACCATCCCTTTCCAAATCTGTGTTTACATATGAGTATGGCCACTTCTATCTCATTCATCACTGAACAACCACTGAAAACTGAAGAACATTCCAGGAATCAGTCATCTCTATCTCTTTGTTCCCAAATATGGAAACATCTTAGGTTATGGTTTATTTAACAGTATTCTCAGTATCTCAGACTGTATAGCATCCAGTGGAAGGCTGATTGGTGAATACTGAATTGGAAAGAATTGAGAAGGAAAAGCGTCGTGGTTTAACTGAGGTACTATCCTGGCATATTACTGCATACCTCAGGTTAGCTATTGTCTGGACTAAGATTTGAACTAGGCACTTGACAATTTCAAGCCAGAAACATCACTGCATAATCTGTTTACAGTTTTTATTCTGATTGTTTTCCCCAGATTCTTACGCCCTTCCTATTACGCCGTGTGAAGGCTGATGTTGCTCTGAACATTCCGCCAAAGAAGGAGTTGCTTGTGTATGCTCCTATGTCACCTGTGCAGCTAGAACTGTACCGAGCCACAGTGGAACATAACTACAAGAAGCTGCAGGGGAAAACTGAGGAGGTGAGACAGATCAAATGCAGCTGTTTGTCTGAATTATCTTATTTCTCTTCTGTTACCTGGTTCAGTGTACAGTGAAACCCAATTTAGGGAGCCCACATTGTTATGTTTTCCCAAATTTTATGAACAATTTTTGTTTTACTCAATTTAAGTGTTTGCCCTCATGTTATGCATGAAACTTGGATACCTATGCACGTTTTGAATGTCGTTTTAATGTTAAAGGGAATTCTTTTGTGCATTTCAACCTGCATGTAGGCACTTCTCAACAGTTCAAGTCATCATGTATACAGCTTGCAGTGCTGCATGTACACATTACTTAAGTAGGCAGCATGTCTGTCTGTGCTCATTCTTTATTTGTCCTCTGTGTTGGCTGGTGCTGTTTCTTGTTTTTGTGTTATGTTTCTGTGTCATGGTTTTTTAAGTGATTTTGAGGTAATGTTTGGCCATGGCATTGAAAACAAAGGAATTCATAATAAACAAGGGGGAGGAAAACAAATGAACTGTGTCATGAAATGAAATTGCAAATAGTTTTATGCTGCCTATGTTATCATTGAATAAGATACTTCTAAGGAAAGCCTCAAATCTTGAGGAGGAAAGTTGCTGTGGGACACATTATCTGAAATTATAAGCTTATTCTATTAAATGAACATGGTTCAGTGTCTTATTATTGATTTATCTAAGTTTAACCTTTAACGGCCGAATGTCACGTATACATGCTGCAAGCAGTAACCAAAGTTGGCCGAATGACCTGTGTACACGTCGCAGGACACATCCTCTCTTTGGGAGTGCTGGCAGTTTGACCTTGGATTGGAAACCAAAACAAACCTACGTGAGGTCATGTCAGTGGTTCATTCCTTAGCTCTCAACAAAGAAATTATTTATCGCGGTACTGGTTTTGATACTATTTACGTTTAGATATGACTGTTTATGACCTGCTCAGCCAAATATAGCCCAGCTTTGTTTCAAGAACTGATGAGGAAATATTTATCGGTGCTTGCATAAGAGCACTTGCAAAGCCTTCAAGGAAGTCTAACGCATTCAAGGACTGGTTTTCAGTGGCGTATTATTAGTCAGGAAGTCAGTGTCGGACTGTCTAATATTTCTTTATCAGTTAGAAAGGCAGTGTCAGACTGTCATATATTTCTTTATATATCATTTTTATTTTACTTCTTGGAAGAGGTATAAACCCACTGAGCCAGTATTACTTTGTGAGTAAAGGCATCTTCACCACTGCGACTTTCAGTATGTGTCGGACTGGCACTCTTTTCGACTAGTATTATACTTACTTTGCATCACTATTTTGCGAATATTACCAACAGGTGAGAGTGTCGCTTTGTCAATCAACATAATTTATTCCATTTTGCTAGAAACCCCCCTCCCCCAAGGCGATTCTTCAATCGCACAACCCGAATATCATGGTCAGTAGCGTTTCTTGGGGGAGGGCCAAATTTATCAGGGGGCCCAACTGAGTCGACTGGATGTGAAACATTCACAACACTGGCCAACCAAAGGGAAACTAAGATGTATTTGTTCTCAGAATAAGAAGCGCAGAAGCACATAAAGTGTCACGTTGCGCTGTGTGGGTTCGGCTGCTTCGAGAATGTTTGACTGCTTCGATAAGTAGTACACGCGCATCGAGTGTGAGTTATCGTAAACTGTGAAGTGACGCAGTTCAAACTCGCGTACAGTCTGAACAAAATATTATTGTACGAGTATATAGTGTGATTATATTTACAATATCACCATGATTCAAGGCTAAAGAATAAACAACGGGTAAGTCCTTTGGAATTTCATGACATATATAATAAAGATTATATTTTGCAATTCATGACAAAATAATCACAGTTAATTTTCATTTGTAAAAATTGCTCTTCTGTGTACATGTAGAAAAATTTATTGTCTTTCAGGTTGTTTTTAGTTTTTATTTCTGTGTTGCATAGAACGGAAAATATGGATTTTTTTCTGACAGTTTGCAAATTTAATTAACCAGGGTGATTTAAATACCGGCCGCAGGGGGCTCCCAGCAGTTTAAAAGCCTGTACGTTAAAGGTTAACAGTCATTTTCGGCTCTGTTTTCCAAAACCCCCATTTAAGTGGAAAAAGCTTGTCCTCTAGACAGGAGTTAAGTTTGGGTTTCACTGCTATAGGCAGGATGACTGGAGAATCAAAGGTTCATTATGTGGCAGGAGAGGAGCTTTTGTCCTTCTGCCCACACTTCCACACCAGGGGTGGAGTGGCAAGAGTGTGATGCTGATCACTCACCTCCATCTAGTGCCAGGTGTTAAGAAAGACTGGAGGTATTCCTCCACGAGAATGCCAATACATGGCTGAGTGCCTGAGAAAACTTTGTTGCATTTACTTGCCGTTAGAGCTTCAAATCTTGTGTGTTTTCTTCAACTTCAGTTTGTGATTTGAACTTTGATGTCAGTGATTATTTTTGTACTGATGTTCATGTCCTGACCGCAGTTGCAAGTGTCGAGCCTTGGATTCTCAGTTTATACTTCAGAGACAACAATTTTAGGAAGGAATTTAATTGAATTTATGAGTGGATGAGGGGCAGACCACAGTTTGCAGCTACCCATTTAAATCAAGTTGTTGTCACAGACCTCTAAAACCATTTGAGTCATTTACACATCAACTTCTGGGATGTCCTGTAAAAGATTGGTACATATCTACCAAACATGCCACCACACCCAACAAAGACTGAAATCTTAATATTCACTGCCATGATAACCTCAGATGACATGAGTGACTCATCATCATGATGTGTATCTCAAGAGGGGAGCCACTGTCTTTAATATTGTGGCTCCAAGTGAATAAATTGTGTCAGCGTGCAACAGTTAGATCTAAAATTGCACAAATTTGTATTACTAGAGATACAAATTGTCAAGTGTTCCTACACTGCATGAATGTAAGTTATGAAGCAGATCATGAATGAGTGAACAGTCTTTTCTTTTTCTTCTTTGTGCCATGTCTGTTCTGTAAATACCAATAATATTTATGTGTGGATGGGAAGTGTAGTTAGTATCTATCATGGAATGTGACTTGGTGTATGAAGATTTGGAAGGTTTCTTTCCTTCTCAGAATGTGCACGTAGATATCCATATAAACCAGTGTCAAGAGCTCTAATCTGAAACTCACAGGGTAACTTCATGGGCCTTGTGGGTAGCATGGTGGCAGTACACATACATGAATGCTTGAATTCACATCTTCATGAATAGTACAAGAAATATCTCATTGAACTGTCCATACATGTCTACTGTTGGCTTCAAGCATATTCATCAATGAAACAGCACAGTTTTTTGTGGTGTTTATATATGTCTGATGCCATTAGCTGCCTCGATAGTGGACCCTACTAGGAAAGATATCAGAAATGTTATTTTAAGCTGTCTATCGGGATGGTTAAGAACTTCTTCACTGATATGGTCAACATCATTATCTTTTAATGGAATCAATTACACATGTACTCTTTCCCACTGTTTAATTAATTAGTGATCCAGTGTCTGTAGGTGCTTTCTTCATCTTCAGGTTTAAAGATTAAGCCAAACAAGCAACCAGCAGTGCTGCTTTCTTTTTGCTGGTTGCTTGCTACTCTTACCTTTTAAACCTGAAGATGTAGGCAGTATGTTCCCCCAAAATACTGTTGAAGTTCTACCAGACTATGTGGTGTCGCATCCCACAAGGTAGTGCTCATAATCACTGCTGTGAAAACCTGGAATCCAACATCTCACCATGTTGAAACTGGGTAAACACAGCGAGTTTATTTCAAGTGTTATTTCTTGATTGTGACTCCAAATGTCCCATGAAAACTTTGATGTTCATAACTGCAGGCATTTATTTATCCAGGGATAATAAAGTGCATCTAGTACCACTCAAATCTAAAAAATATTGTATAATTGTTTTTGGTGACTGTTACATGCTGATAATCATGGTGAGTTAATGCATTCAAACGTGATTTCGCCAGTCACACGTTGAACTGGATTCTCATTCCTAACCAGCAGTTTGTGTATTGTCAAGACCTTAAATATAATGGGAAATAATTTGGAGGGATGAATGCAGAAGTATGTGGAACTACAAATTTAATGCAGTGTATTAAATTGCATTCCTTTTAGTGTTTTGTTTCCAGTTTATTTTTGTATTTAATGTTGTATTATTTTAGAGTGTTGTCATTCCTGACCGGCAAGATGGTAAACGTGCAAAGCGGAAGTGCAGTGCTCAAAAAAATTATTCATTTGACCTAATGGAAAAATTTGATGAATTTGATGAGCATTCAAACTCAAGGTAAGTCAAAAACATCTGGACTGGCAGATTTTATATGCTGAACATTACAGAAACAAATTGTAAGTCACTTGGGTCCATTTTGAGTGCAAAACTTCTCCATTCCTATCTCACTATACAGTTTCACGAGTTTTAAAATGTTGTGGGTATGTATTTTGTGTTTTGGGTATTTAAACATGTCATTTATTGCAAATAACTTATATAGAGACTCTAGAGCTATCCTGAGACTGAAAAGTAAGGTCATTATTTTAGACATAAGTGAGTAACATAGTTTGTAAATGTAAAATGGCTGCACAATAAAAATTGTCTTTAATCACAGCTGAAATAGCTTCTATAAATAACTTAAATTGTTTATTGGTAATATCAAGAATAACCATAAATTTATTTCAGAATTACTGTGATTTTGGACTTTGTTCATTATCCAATATTGTAAAAACTAGAGAACACGTTTCGGAAACTGGATCTGTTTCCATCCTCAGGTGAGGGGGAGACACCTACCCTGTTGGGTTGAGGTTATCTCTTTCTAAGGGAAACCAACAGAGTAGATGTCTCCCGCCTCACCTGATGATGGAAACAGCTCCAGTTTCCAAAATGTTGTGTGCTCTAGGTTTTAGAATACTGGTTGATGGGCAAAGTCCAAAAACCCAGTAATTCTGAGTGTTATACACCATCATCAGAAGCCTTTAGAATCTACAAATTTATTTATTCAAGGCTGAAATATCAACTGTGAAACGTTTATTACAGTAAAAGAAAACATTTTATATTTACTCAATTTTCAGCTCAGATTGTAATATCATAATAAAAGACAAAGAAGATGAGAGTTACAAAATCATGTTAAAAATGGTACATCCCATGATGCAGCTACGTAAGATTGTCAATCACCCATATTTGGTGCACTTTCCACTTGTGCCAGGAAAGAATGAGCTCAAAGTTGATGAAGAGCTAGTCAACAGATCAGGAAAACTTCTGGTTCTTGATGCTATGTTGGTGAAATTGAAACAAAGAGGACATAAGGTACGCTGATTTTCTCTGTTATTAATATATTAATGTCTCCACTCAACTGTTGTTTTCCTAAGTATATAGGATATTCAATAAGTAACACCCAGAGTGTTAGGCCTGAAGTTCTCATGGTGGCAAGTGTCAAGATTACAGTCTTATGGGATGTGATAGTGGGTACCAACATTTCAGATAAACCTGCTGCTTCCATCTACAGGGCAGAAGAGTAACCTACTCTGAAGATGGGGACAGCAGATTTTTCTGCAGAATAGGTACCTATCTACCAAACTACACAGCATTACATCTCAGAAGATCTTGATCTTGATCCAAAGGTATGCTACACATGTATGTAGTATCTTGACATGGATGTCAGAGACAAGGACTAACAGACAGAACCTCCCTGTCTCCTCATTATCCAGACCAAATGAGGCATTTGTCCAAGTGATACACCACATGTTCAGTTTCCCAGAGAAGAAACATAGGATTAGTGTTTGTACCCACTAGCACAGCTTGACTTTCATCTCATCGTTATGTCAGATGGTTGTGTTCCAAAATACCTGATCCGTGACCCACAGAAGTGGAAGTGCTAGGTGCAAGAAATGGGCCACACAGCCCCAGCAGTCTGCAGGGAAGCTGTTGGTGACATTTTTGGATATACAGGGCATTCTCATTCAGTTCCAAGTTCCAATTGCACAACACTCCAGCACCTGAAGGAAACAATCCAGATGAAGCAGACACTGGACCCTGAACATGACATAGTGTATGAAGATTTGGAAGGTTTCTTTCCTTTTCATAATGTGCACAAAGATATGCATATAAACCAGTGTCAAGAGCTCTAATCTGAAACTCACAGGGTAACTTCATGGGCCTTGTGGGTAGCATGGTGGCAGTACACATACATGAATGCTTGAATTCACATCTTCGTGAATAGCACAAGAAATATCTCATTGAACACTCCATACATGCCTACTGTTGGCTTCAAGCATATTCATCAATGAAACAGCACAGTCGTTTGTGGTGTTTATATATGTCTGATGCCATTAGCTGCCTTGATAGTGGACCCTACTAGGAAATATATCAGAAATGTTATTTTAATCTGTCTATCAGAATGGTTAAGAACTTCTTCACTGATATGGTCAACATCAATATTTCTTAACGGAATTAATTACACATGTACTATTTCCATATGTTTAATTAATTAGTGATCCAGTGCCCATAAGTTATTCTTGAATAGCAACAGTGCTGTAACACAAATATGCATGAATCGCTTCACCCTTTATTATATTAGTACTTTAAAATAATTCCATTCTAAGGTTTATTCATATATCTTATAAAGAATGTCTTTTTCAGGAATCCTGTAAGCTATAACAAGTACAATTGCTGTATATGTATTTTCAGTTTGCTGTTGATTTCAGCAGGCCATTCTCTTGAGTGTGTGTATGTTTGTGTGATGGAAGGAAGGTTGAATGGATGGACGGAGAGAAACAAGTAAAGAGTCTTTGTCATGTTACAAAATTGCCTGTATTTTATGTTTTTTTCTGTAATCATAAACCTTGAACATAAGCAGCCATGTCATCACCTTGCAGATTCTCCTGTTCTCGACCTTTACATCCCTGCTAGACCTATTAGAGGACTATTTACTCATGCGGAATTATAAGTATGTCCGTTTGGATGGGTCTACCAAGGTTGGGGACCGGCAGGAACGGATCAGGGCATTCAATACTGATGCAAGCCTCTTCATATTTCTCATCTCGACTCGTGCTGGTGGACTTGGAATCAATCTTACGTCTGCTGATACTGTCATTATTTATGACAGTGATTGGGTACGTTCCGCTGCTCATTCACTGCACATGGTGTGTGAAGTGAATGTATATAGGGAGGATTGTTCACAAATTTTATCTTAAAAACTGAACAGATTTAATTGAAATATAGTACATGGAGTGTTCACTAAACATCAGAGGCATTTAAATTTTGTCTGTCATAGCACCTAGTTTAGTGAGTCCTTAGAAACATCTCACCATACAAAGAATTGACACATGACATGAAATGCTGTAAATTATAAACTTCAGTAATATCTACAGCATGTTTTTATAAGATTTCTTGATGTGATGAACATTTGACCCTTCCTCATCTACTGTCAGAAGGTTTCCCATACAGTTCTATCGGCTGAAGCCTTCTGCCACCTGTTTTTCTAATTCTTTGCATTACAACAAATGTTACCAAGGAGTGAGTACCATATTTTACCTGACTATACAGTGAGTTTATTTTTCTTGAGCTTATTTTCATGAATGAAGAAAAATCTATGTATCTCTCTATCTGTGGCTCTACAGCTCTTGTGGACATTGGCTAGCTTTTCACTTTCTTAATCTACACACATTTGTTAAGATTCCTTGGATGGGGGACCAGCCTGTCTCAAGCCTGCTAACAACACAGACAGAGTAAACACACACAGACATCCATACCTCAAGTGGGATTCATACCCACAATCCCAGTGTTCAAGCGGGTGAAGACGGTTCATGTCTTACAGTGTATGGTCACTGTGATCGGCATGAAGAAAAATACTGTAACGTTTTATCGTTATTTACAATGGTAACTCTCGCACAATCAGTAGCCACTTGTGATACTATGGACACTTATTATTTTGTCATAATGCTACTACTCAGCCATTCCACTCTCCTCTGCCTTCGTCTTCTCTCACCACTGCACTGAATACTCTGTGCTGTACTCGCTTGCTTCTCGCCTCCTACAACCAGGACTCCTAGAACCATCCCAGCCACTATCCAGGCGCGATCACACTTCAAGAAGTTTACAGACAATTCTTGGGCAACTTCAGCTATCGGTGTCAGCTGAGTGGCTCTTGAACATTCCCGAAGGACAGGAGTTTTGACAGTTTGATTGAATGAGAGATGTGCACAGGTTGACATATGACACCCATGCGCACACAAACACATCACCTCATGTGACAATATATAAAAGAAAATCAAACACAATTAAGTTACCTCTGGTCAAAACCTGCACACACATAAAGCATATATTTCTGAAACAATAATCATTGGACTTTGTTACCATTATCACTGTACTTGCATTCAGTTTCATATATTTCTGCGATTTTTCAAGCCATTAGATTATACGTTTCATCATGGTGCTGTGTTTATCATATGTCATTCCATATTTCCAGTATTTGATCTGTAGAGGCTCATGACATTCTGAGCTCCAAATTTCATGTCCAGTTTCTGTTGGATATATCATTCCAAAGAATCCACCAAGTACAAATCCATCTGTAATAATCTGTAAATACTGGCTTCTTACAGTGAAGGGTTACTAATTCCTTGCCCAACACTTGAGCCAGAGAGCCTGTCCTTGATGGTATTCACTTCAAAGATGTCTGTTTTTTTTAAATAGTGTATGGCAGTGGTTCTCAAACTGTGGGGCGCGACCCCGGGGGGGGGGGCGAAGGGCTTGAAAGGGGGCGCACCATACTTTCCTACAGATAAAAATTAAAACTGCCCTAAATCAATTAGAAAAGTAACAAAAAATAGAAATACGTATAGAAAAACTTTTGATGAGTACAGGCTTTAATTATCATGAATTTCAAAACATCTGTACTTTCCTACAGATAAAAATTTAAAACTGCCCTAAATCTATTAGAAAAGTAACAGAAAATAGAAATACATATAGAAAAACTTTGAGTACAGGCTTTAATTATCATGAATTTCAAAATAACTAATAATCATTCTCTTTACCGGAAATTATAAAACGTGTATGCCAGAGACAGCGTTGATAGTTCGGCAGTCTAGACTTTTTAAAATGCTGTGTGAGGAATTGGGTGCCAAACACACTGCTCTGTTGTTTTTAGTGATGCTCGATGGCTTTCAAGAGGCAAGGTATTAAAGAGAATGTTTTAGCTGAGGCACGAGGTGTTTTGTTTTTTAAATGGGGAAAATCACTCACTGGTAGACAGTTTCAGCAACAAGGATTTTTTATTGAAAATAGCTTGCCTCACAGATATATTTGAGAAACTAAATATCCTCAACACTTCACTTCAAGGGAATGAGGCAACTGAACTTTCTTGGAATAACAAAGTGAAGGCATTGAATTGAATTTATTTACATTCTATAAATCCTAAGTAGGTTAGTACCTTTGGATACAGAACAAGTCAAAAGGTTACATACATAAGTACAGGCAATTTTAGCTTAAAAATTAATATAACTTAATTTTACATCATTCTCTATTTACATTGAAGTATTCATCTAAAGAGTAGAAGGAATGAGCATGTAGATAATTCTTTAACTCTGATTTAAACTTTT
>NW_019724742.1:4211484-4213663 GCF_002891405.2 Cryptotermes secundus
TGGCAGCTATAAAGTCAAAGTATCGTTCAACGCTAAATATTGCTAAAGCAGTTAGAGTGGCCATTTCTGATATTACACCACGTTTTGATAAACTTTGTTCTCAAAAGCAGGTCCATCCATCACACTGAACTTTGACATTTATATGTTTGATTTTCGTTGCAGAAAAAATTAAATAGTTGTGAGTTAAATATCGTTTCATTTCAAAACATATTTTGGTTAATTACAAATGTTAAAACTAATTTATATTATAGGCCTAATATTGTGATACTTTAATTTTGAGCAAAAAACTGCTAAATAGTATGTAGAGAAACACAAAATAAACTGAATAAAGCGTCAAACATACCATGACTTCTATTTTGATAAAAAAACAGGCTGGGGGCCTGAGAGTATTTTCTCTTGTCAGGGGGGGCTCAGAGGTAAAAAGTTTGAGAACCACTGGTGTATGGTAAAGTGCCACAATCATGGATGATTGTGTGAGAGCAAGAAGGGTTCACACTTTGTTTTCCTTTATTTTCTCAAAATGTACATTGGATCATTGAAGAATCCAAAGATTCTAATAGTTGCAGGGTAAGGTAAAGTTGTCCCAGTGCTTAGCTAATTAAGCACTATGCCTTGAAAATATATGGGAGAATGGATGTGTAGGTCCATGTATTCTTGACCTTGGCAGTAGTCAGAGGTGAGTGGTCAGCTTCACACCCAGGTTGCTTTACCCCTGGGGAAAGAGCCTCCAGTACCTATTGAATAGGAGACTGTTTGGGCCCCAGAGAAAAATCATGGTCATACCAGGGGCTCGAACTCCAACCTTTCGGCCTTTCAGCCTGTAGGCAGTCACTATACTGACTTCGCTATCCAGTTGCAAGGTATTGGGGTAGTGTAGCACTGTTTGTGCCAATGTCTGGTGATGAAGAAAAGGCAAAGAAAAACATTCTGTAAACCCAGAATGGACCACTAAAGATGTATAAAAGAGGTTTAATTGAAGTAGAATTATATGTAAGAATAACTTCTGAATATGGAACAAAATTATTTTCCTTCATTATAAATTTCTCACTGCAAAAGGGGGTCACTGGAGCTTGGATAGCTGATAGCTCAGTGCAGTGACTGAGCTATGGAGTACGATTCCAGGCAGGGGGAAATATTTTTCTGATATATTGGGTTTCTGGACTTTATCCATCGTCCTGGTTTTTAAGATAACAAATAAAAACACGACGTTTCGGAAACTGGATCTGTTTCCGTCCTCAGGTGAAGGTCCAGTGATTGAGGCTAGCTCTTTCTAACGGACCCAACAGAATAGGTGTTTCCCTTTTCCTTCACCTGAGGACGGAAACAGATCCAGTTTCTGAAATGTCGTGTTTTTATTTGTTATCTTAAAAACCAGGACGATGGATAAAGTCCAGAAACCCAATATATCAGTGTGTTATACACCATCGTCAGAATCCTATAGTAAATATTTTTCTGTTCCACACTTCCAAATCAGCTCTGGAGCCATGCAGCCTTCTGCCCAGTGGCTACTGGGGTCTCTTTAGACAGTAATAAAAAGGCCAGGGCATGAATCAGACAACTCACCTCTATCAAGTAACAAGGTTAATAATATGTGGAGCTATACCTCCACTCCAACTTCATTGTAGTGCTTAATGAAGTGCACGGACAGCTTTACCTTGGGGGAGGGGTCATGTTATATCTTAAGATGACTTATAGTTTGATAAGTACCCTTAGTTTTAAAGGACCTTTTCTCACATAGCATTCTGAAGTATATTCCCAGGCTCTGTTTCTTGTATCCAGCTATTTAATCTGATATATTTACAGAATCCACAAGTGGATTTGCAAGCCCAAGACCGTTGCCATCGCATTGGCCAAACCAGACCAGTTGTTGTGTATCGATTTGTGACAGCTGGAACTGTTGATGAGCAGATTGTGGAGCGAGCTGCTGCTAAGAGGAAATTAGAAAAGATGGTGATCCAAAGAGGTAACTTGTTGTGGGCTATCTTCATTGGTTGCATCCTGTTGTGTGTTAGCTATACATACAAGGTGGTTCAAATATGACCGGGACTGATTTAAAAAAAAACATAATTGCCAAAGTGTAAGATTTGAGGCTTTCACGGCGGTGACTATGAAGAAAGCAGTCTTCTGGGATTTGGCACCGTGTATATGTGGTGTTAACCGACGTTTCGGAGGAACGTAT
>NW_019724742.1:4214060-4252723 GCF_002891405.2 Cryptotermes secundus
TTGCCATCACTTTTCCTGCTGAACGGCTCCTCCGCACTCTCTTGGGTTTGGGAGAACTGGTATGCCGCCACTCAACATAATGACTGCTGGGACTCAGGAATGAAGTAGTGCACCCACGTTTCATCAGTGGTCACTATAGACTTCAAAAATGCATCACCTTCATCTTGAAACTGCTGTAGGAGACAACTAGCAGCTTGCATGTGCACCATTTTGTTCACGTTCGTCAAAGTGCATGGTACCCACCGTGCATTCACCTTGCGATAGTGCAGGTGGTATTTCACGATGTCTTCTACACTACCAACACTGATGGACAGCATTACTCCAAGTTCCTTGATAGTGATGCGCCTATTCTCACAAATAAGCACGTCTGCATGATCAATGTTCGGCTCGGTGATGGATGTTCGCCTCCAACGATCATGCGGTTCATTCTCCACATGCTCTCTGCCCTCTCTGAAGCACTTACACCACTCAAAGACACGGGTCCGTGAGAGACACTCTTCCCCATACTGTTGTTGGAGTCTGCGGTGAATTTCAGCGGACGGGACATTTTCTCCAATGAGGAATTTGATCACAATGCGTTGTTCCACGCTCCACGGTACCTTCTGTACGCTCATCCCTCTAGCAACTCCCAGACAGCACTGAACAGGTTCTAACCCTAACAGGAGGGACAGTGGAGGTTGTGGCTACAATCTCTCAAGGTTGCACAGCTGCTGCGCAGTGCGGCTTGTTTACAAAAAAATCAGTCCCGGTCATATTTGAACCACCTAGTATATAGGAATTATGTCTATCATCAACACAACAAAATCTCAGTTTAAATTTCGACCTTTATTGCTGCAACATGTTTCGGTCGTATAAGACCATGATCAGGCAGTTATGCAAAGGAATACGTATAGTCATTGAAATACCGATATGGATCCTTATCAGTGCAATGCATCCTATTATATACTAACTTAAAACTTTCGCCTCAAATTGATGTAGCGAATACATAAATAAAAGATAAATATAAAGATATATCATATGCACTTGGTTGTTGACTTACGGCCACAAAATATATAAAAGATGATTGAAATGTAAAAGTTTTTAAAAATAATAAAAAGATTAGAAAAGTTAAAAAATGCTGTTAATAAATATATGGCCGACATACAACCAGATCAACTTACAACCTGTCAGTCAGAATGGAAGTCGGTTGTAAGTCAACGACCAAGTGTATCAAAATTTATAATGTGTTGAATATATTATTAAAAAATATTAGAAGTGTACTGAAAATGTTTAAAATAATGTTAAAGATTACAAATGGTGGATTAAGAATGTGTATGCCAACTTATATATTTAAGGTTCCAATGGTAGAGTGTAGAAAATTTGGCATGTATGTTGTTTGTAGGTCTTGTTGTAGAAGGTTTCTATGTAGTAAGCCCAAAGACAAGTTTCTATGATGTACGAGTTGTTAGTGTGTGGTTATTGGTATGCTATTGCCACGATATGTATCTTTATATAATCGTACAGTGTCGTGTATGTGTTTCTTCTCTGGGTGTGTATACATTCGGTGTCTTGTGACAGCAAGACTGAAGCAGCAGCTTCCTCTGCAACATTGGTAACTTTAGGACAGATTGCACTGCTTCACATTCCAGAAGACAGTCATCTTCCCTTTCATGTTGTTGGAGTCTCAGATCTCACCGACTGGTCCCTGTTATTGATATAAAGTACCTGACAGTGAAATTTGTGTCAATGTAATACACAGGTGCTTTTTGGTATGTGATATTTTGAAGGAAGAAATTCTATATAATGTTCAGGAATAGATGGCATATGTAACACAGGATTTGAGGAATAAACAGTAGCATAGTTGGTCAATGCAATATACTACAAGCTGGAAGGTCATGGGTTAAATTTCTGATGAAGTCATTGGATTTTTCAATTGAACTAATCCTTCCAGCCACACTGTGGCTCTGAGATTGACTCAGCCTCTAACAGTAATGAGTACCAAGGATCTTCCTGGGGGTAAAGGGCGGCCAGCGCATAAGGCTGACAACCTCACCACCATCTGTGAGTCATTTGCCTTTGAAAATGTGAGAACTTTGATGTCTTAGAACCATATGGGCTTCCACGGCCTGTTCCAGGGATAGCTTTACCTTTACCATGACATCTTACACTAAATCATACACATCATTCTCTGTTGCAAGTTGGGGGCTGTATGTGTGTTGACATATTTGCTTTACCTTCTGATATCTGTTTTGTGAATTTTGATTTACGCTTACATTTTTCCTTCTCAGGCTTATTTAAACTTAACAAAAGGGAACAGGAAGACATAATCAATCTTCGAGAACTGCTGGACCTTCTTAATTCACATGACCACCAGAAAGTGATCCATTCTAATGGTTATGGTAAGTAATTCCATGCAAGGAATTTCGTTTTCCTTGGTTCTTTTAGTTGTACACACTCAGATTGTTGTTCACTTCATTACATATTTACACTGTGAATGTCAGGATTATCATCTGAAGTATGGAATTTCTTTGCGTGCAAAAGTGTGCGTCACAAATACCATACGCTTATGACAGTTCCGGGCAAAAAGTGCTACTTATATGGTGGCCAGAGTCATTTGCAAGGATGACCCAATATATTCCACTATTTGCAAAGTGGAATGTTATTTTATTTCAAGCTTTTCATTTTAACATATATTCTATTTGTGTAGACTTAAATGTTTTTTACAGTAGTTTGTTTTATCCTTAGATAAAGGATTTGGGAGAAGTTAGGTCTGGTGAATGAGGGGTCTAGGGCACACATCATGGCAATGTATTGTTCCCTGTTGGAATAAGAACTCCTACAATACTCACATACACACTTCTGCTGTCCAGTGCTCCATAATAAGCTGAACTTCAAAGTCACTCCTAGAGATCCATTATACACATACTCTATCGTGCCATAACAGACGGACACATGAACAAACTTTTATAATGCTTCACCGATTCTGCTGCACCTTATATGTAGAATGCAAAAGATTATTTCAGATGCTGTATATATATTTCCTGTGATCGATATATGTGTATTATAAAAGATAAAACAACTCCATCCAGTGTGACTGTTGAAGTTTTTACTACTTCAGTTCTTAACACCCTTACATGTTTCAGTACCTATAGACCATCATCAGAGGGACATCGATACTCTTTGGAAACCACTATTGCAATGGGTGTTCTGAATGTTAAAATATATACACATACAATGTTTGTAATGCACAATATATACAACATCCAAAGTTTTCACAACTACAGCAGTTGTCTTGGTATATTAAAGTTTTTTAAAACTTTTGTTATTTAAGTTAAAATTTCTAAACCAAATAGGTTCGTGTCCCTTCTCTTATCGCCTTTCTTGATGGGGGCTGAACTTGTGCTGCCTGTCTTTCTTGAGAAGGAGGTTCTTTGATATCATCCTGTGTTTGTTCGTGGCATGCTGTCAAGAAAGGCGATAAGAGAAGGGACATGAACCTATTTGGTTTATAAATTTTAACTTAAATAACAAAAGTTTTAAAAAACTTCAATATATCAAGACAACCGCTGTAGTTGTGAAAACTTTGGATTTTGTATATATTGTGCATTACAAACATTCTATGTGTATTTTAACATTTAGAACACCCATTGTAATAGTGGTCTCCAAAGAGTATCGATGTCCCTCTGATGATGGTCTATAGGGACCGAAACATGTAAGGGTGTTAAGAATTGAAGTAGTAAAAACTTCAACAGTCACACTGGACGGAGTTGTTTTATCTTTTATAATATTATTAGTGTGACGGACCAGAATGAAACAGATCAGATATATGTGTATATTACATTCTCATTATGATAACTTGCCTTGGAACAAAATGATCATCTCCTGGCCTCTGATTTACTTACCTGGAAAGCAAGCTGTCTGAACTGATTTTACTGTTCCACATGACACTTAACTAAATATCTCTAGGATATAAATCTGATCTGTTATCATTAGAGCCTGATTTTTTTGTGATATTTTATGTGAGGGCCCCAGAAATATGTGGTCTGACAATAATGTTCACAAACTGACCACTGTGTGCTTGCCATGTAGCAGTGGACAGAAACCTCAGTATGGTTTGATGACATTGGCATTTCACAGTTGTGTTGTTATTGATCTATGGCATTCTCTATCTGAGTGACGTTTATTATTGTCTGAAAATGTTTTGGTTTGCCATCGCAAGAACGTTGAGCTTCTTATTAAATTGGCAAGAGTGGACGCGAAGTCAGAGAGATGTTA
Organism: Cryptotermes secundus; assembly: GCF_002891405.2. Classification (NCBI taxonomy): domain Eukaryota; kingdom Metazoa; phylum Arthropoda; class Insecta; order Blattodea; family Kalotermitidae; genus Cryptotermes; species Cryptotermes secundus. The sequence continues at coordinate 4,218,315 of NW_019724742.1, forward strand.
GTGCAAGTTTGCGGTGATAATGCTATAGAGAGAACAGTAGTTTACAAGTGGGTGACACGTTTTTTCTGAAGGAGGAGAAAGTGTCTCTGACAGAGAGCAAGATGGCCAGCAACAAGCAGAACTGAAGAATACATTGCAAAAGTTCATCAAATTATTTGTGTGAAAATTGTTGGCTGTCATGAGCATAGCAGAGCACACAGACATAGACACACAAACAGTCAGGAAAATCTTAACTGAAGACCTTGACATGAGGAAGGTGTGTGCAGGAATGGTCCCGAAAGAGCTCACCAAAGAACACTGTCTGTGAGGGAGTTTTTAGCTAGTAAACAAATAACTGTGCTGAAACACCCTCCCTATTCACTGGGTCTAGCCCCCAGTGGCTTTTTTTCTGTTTCCAAAGATAAAGGATATTGTGACATGTTGACCCCTACCTCCCTAGCGGCACGTAGTGGTAATGTAGCGCTCGCGTAATAGGCGAGTCATTACCCCTCCACTCTCCCCTCCCAAGCCAGCAACAACTGTTTACTCGCTTTGCTTAGCAACCGCTGTTTACTCACTTTGAATAGCGACCAGTGTGTTTGGACTCAGCTGACTTCGGCTCCGCTTGGNCACAATATATTGAAAGGAAGGCATTTAGATGACATTGATGATATAATGAGCAATAAAACAGGAACTCCGAATGCCATTCCACAAAACCAGTTCCAAAATTGTTTTGAAGGGTGGACTAGGCCCTGGCATTGGTACATACCTTCCCAAGGGGAGTACTTTGAAGGAGACCACAGTGATATTCAACGATGAGGTATGTAGCACTTTCACTGCAATGAGTACGCGAACTTTATTGTCAGACCACGTATGCACACCTGTCCATCACTGCTTAGTTAGAACCAGTGGCAAAAACTTTTCAGCTTTAATGTGAATGTATTATAGTAACAATAAAGAAATTATTCTTTGTCGTGTATATGCTGGAGGAGCAAATTAAAATATGTTATTCTTGTTCTCTGATCTTAACGTTTAGATACGGGATTTAAATATCTCTCTATAAGACATTTGTATGAGGCATTCTACAAGACTAGGGATGGGTGGGCTCTCTTGTTCCACTGAGACCTTTAAGTGATATGCTTCATGACCTTGAAATAGCACTTCAATGTCCATAATGGTAAAATTACTGCAGGAGCATTGGTGAGACTTCAGAGATAGCTCTGTGGCCCTTATGCTACACAGAGGATTAAGTTGTATTTCTGAAACCCTGCTTTGTGTGTTGTTTTTTTTCTGGTCAGGATAGATCAGTACGTGGCTGATTGTTTTGTCAGATGAATAGCGTTCAATTCCAAGACGGTTGCTTGTGAATTTTCTCTTTGTCACATATATGGACCAGCTCTTAGACCTACCCATCCTCCTATCCAAATAGATACTGGCAGTATTCCTTAGGGATAAAATGGCTGGAGCATGAAATTGAGCATTCACAGCCGTCTGATGCTGACAATGGAATATGCAGAGCTTTACTTCCACACCCCCCTGTATGCCCTCAGGAACAACTTGTCATTTTTTAATCTCTTTCTCCTCTCTCTCTCTCGATTTACAGTGTTCACTGATGAGGAATTGGAAGCATTGTTGGATCGCAGTGATATGCTGTCTGCAGCATCTGTGTCAGACACTGGAATCCAGACGGAGAGAAATTGCAGAGCTAAACACTACAAGGTTGTTGACCAGCAGTGTGGAGATTCAAAGCTTGAACAGTTCAGCTGAAGGAAGCATGGCAGTGGAAGCACATTGGAAGTTACACTGGCAGCTGGGCTTTATGTACACGAGTTGAAAGTGCACTGTAGAATCTCATCAAAGAAAAGAAAGCATTCTTGTGCTTCCTTTCTCACTCTTGTATTTATGTAAGTTCCTATAAATAGTATGTACAGATATTCAAGATGTTCTGAACCTTAATTTTTTTTGTACAGAAATTCTTTGTTTGTTTTCAAAAATAACAGTATGACACCAAGGCTCTGAAATGGCAACATTCCAATTGAGAATAAGGGAGCTTTCTGTCTAATAAAATGTCACATTTTCCCCTAACCACTCATTTGTAAATTTGTCATATGTGCTGTCTCTTTTTAAGATACTGTTCATTACATGATACGTGAATCTTGTAGTGATTCTGACTTGCTTCTGTTTATTGAAAATTACTTTTTTTTTTTCATTAAAACATTAAATAATTTTAGCTTAATAAAGAATTGTCTTTGTTACAGCCATGTTTTCTGTGTTTCAGTTCTTATGGTATATGTTTATAGTTAAAGCTGCAGTGTTGCAGAATGGGATGCCATGTGGCCTGATAGGTGGTTATCAATGTTTTGGAGTAAGAGTTTCTCAGAAACACTGGTAACCATCTACCAGTTACATGGCATCACATTCCAGAAGACTAGAATCCTTTCACATTGTGAGAACCTAAAATTTTATCTCTCTTTAGTTGTTTGAGAAATTTTGTCAAGAATTCTGGTTCTGTAACTCTTCATATCAGTGACCCTTGGCATAAAACAGTTTTATCTGTATGTGTTTATTCATCCTGTAAATTAAATAAATGTGATCTGAAATCAAATACTTTATGTACATGTATCATCACCAGTGCACTGACACAAAACTTAATTAAGAGAAACACATGAAGAGGATGATCTTCCGGGTTCTCATGCCACATATTTCAGAAGTCCACCAATATATCGGAGCAGTGTGATCCAAAAAATCATACTCACCATAATCAGTGCTATAAATTTATTACAAACAAATGTCCATAACTCCTAGCAGTGGAGAATTAGAAACAAAGAAGAGATAGATGAGATATTGAAGAAAGAAGATATGGTTAGATTTATAAAGGCAAGAAGAATTGACTGGCTGAGACATGTAGAAAGAATGGATGCTAACTGAATGCCATGGAAGATCCATACTAAAAAGAGTACAAGGCAGACCAAAACTGAGATGGTTTGGTGAGGTCACAGAACACCTTAGGATATTGAAAATTAAAGATTGGAGATCCACTGCAATGGACACAGATGCTTGGAAGCTGTTGGTGCAGGAGGCTGCAGGAGGCCAAGGCCCACAAAGATGCTCCAGTCCAGTTGGTAAGGTAAGGTCAGGTCATAACTCCTAAACCAGATCCCAGAACTCTTTAAAGGGTTTTATGACTGCTACTTCCAAGCCTTGAACACAAGGTAAGAAGGTCACAGTAATCCATTCTAAAAATAAATTGCATCTGCTGCTCTAAGATTTCTCCAGCTTATACCTGTTCTGAAAGAGTAGACGTTGAGCCAATGACAGGCATATCATGCTAGGCAGTAGCTATCAGGGTCTAGTAGTTAAACTGTAGCAAATGATTTACATTTTTTATTAAAACACTCTCAGCATCTAAACTATGTAGCATTGGATGAAGAGTTGGAAGTCGTTGTAGTCTACTGCAGGTACTATCCTAGAGTTTGCTGGAGGGACAGAAAATATAAGTAGCAGGTTACTGCTAGGCCATCCTGTTCAGGCTGCAGTCAAAGAAGTAGATTTCAAATGAGCTGTCATCAGCCTACAAGTAAATAAAGCATTTCAATAAAATAGAACTAAAATGTGCCTATGAATGAAATCTTAATCAATATTCAGAAGAGACCACATCCAACATGAAGATGAAAGTGATCAGTTCTCCCAAAATTACACAGCTCAATCCCAGATGAAAGTAATCTTCATGGCTACTGCTCTCAGAATCCCAGTCTTCCATGTTTTGGCTTTCTGAAAAGTGACACCTGTTGCCTGATAAATAGGTACTCAGGTTTTTGGGGACCTGCTGTCTTCATCTTCAGTGTCTACCATAAAGATGGAGATAGCAGGATGCTCCAGTAGTCTGCGACACAGACTCTTCAGACGATAGTAGTCTTAGTAATATGTTTTCACTGTATGGCCAAGTACAGTGGTTCTCAACTTTTGTCAGACCACAGGCCAGTAAATTCTTTTTTCTATATGACGATAGTCCAGTATAATTGACGCCAGAGCCCAGCGATTGAGAAACACAGCCTAGCACAAGACGGTAAATATCTTCCAGATTAAAAAGCTACATATAGGCGAAAAATTCTTCAGTCATCGACATAAGAACTTAAAAGCATCTCACTAAGAATTCATCACTTTGCAATAATACAGGGCTGGGATGGCTCGATTGGTATAGCGACTACGCTGCAGGACAGACGACCGAGGAATCGGGGTTCGATTCCTGGTGGAGGAAGAGATCTTTCTCTCGGTCCCATCCAGCCTCCTATTCAGGAAGTATCGACGGCTCTTTCTCTGCGTATAAAGCGGCTGGTGCGTGAAGTTTACTGCACGGCTCCTCCCAACGCCGCCCTAAACCTCCACGACCTCCACTCCCGCTCTGCCTTCATGGATTGGTGCTTAATTAAGCAATGGACAACCTTAAACTTTATACTCTTTGCTGTCGACCCAGTCAGTATGGTCAGTATGGTCAGTATGGTCAGTACCCCGTAAGTCAGAAATTATTCAATCGTTTGCATTCGATTGCACGCACCATTGTGTGTTCAATGGCTTACTTGATGACTTAAATGCGTCTTTGGGCTAGTACCATTAAATATACTTTAAAGCATGAACGAAACTGTTTTGCATGCTGTTAAAGCTTCTTTCATTGCATGTATGTTTTATTAACTAGCAAACATCCTTACAAATAAACTTGTGCCAGAAACAAAAGAAACCGAACATTCGAGAATCACACCCATGAGCCAGCACAACTAGAACGCGATCTAAGACGTCTTTTGTTCCAGACGTTTCTTAACTTAATGTGCGGAAGCATAGAAGTGGGAAAGTACGACCTGCACGAGTGTTACGAATTGTAGTAATCAGTAGTAATCATGGAGAAGGTAAGCAAAATTGTGGGTTAGTTTTGAATGGAGATTGTGTGTGTTCGCGGTTTACATTGGTGTGTACTTGTAACAAGCAAATCGAGTGTAATAAGGTTATGCTGCAAAGCGTGGTCGACTTTTAAACTGAATTTAATATGCATTGGCCCTTCCTTGCAATATACAAAGTTATTGGTGCAACAGAAAATCGAATCTTATTTGTGTAATTAATTATTGCAGGTGAACGTGCTAAAAGACAAGGGCAATGCTTCTCTTCAGGATGGCAAGTTTGATGATGCTATCAGATTTTATACAGAAGCCATAACGTTAGACAAAAACAATCACGTGTTGTACAGCAATAGGTCTGCAGCCTATGCAAAAGCTGGAAAGTACCGTCCAGCTCTTGAAGATGCAGAAAAGACCATTCAGCTGAAACCTGACTGGGGGAAGGTTAGTTATTCAGTTTGTTTCTCATCGAAAATGGATGCAGCGAAGTGAATGAAATATTTATGTGTTTTTTTTTTTTCAGGGCTATTCAAGGAAAGGTAGTGCCTTGGCTTACCTTGGTAGATTTGATGAGTCAATCAAGGCATATGAAGAAGGGCTTGTTCATGAGCCTGATAATGCACAACTGAAGGAAGCATTGCACGGTGTTAGAGCTCAGAAAACTGGAAATAAGGGAATGGCCAATCCCTTCTCAGTACCTGATCTGTTTGTTAGACTTCGAGCAGATCCTCGTACTCGGGCATATTTGGACGATCCAGATTATATTAAATTAGTGCAAGATCTTCAGAGCAACCCAAATAGTTTGGGGTAAGGTAACTTTGCTTTTATAATTTTTGTTGATACTATAAAGTTTTTCATCAGGAGAAACTTGATCCAGTGATATTTTAATGTCTGTGAGTGTTACGTGATGGTGATGGCACTTTTAGTTGGCAATAGTGAACACTGATATTAGGCTACCATCTACATCTGCAGCCGTGCAAGCTAGTGAAAGTGGTTGCTAAAAAGCAGGGTTCTTTATTCATGCCGAAAACACATTTACTGCTTGTTATGTGCAGTAATGAGATAACAGATCCAGTAATTTTGCCTTCATACTACATACTTTATTATTTTAATGGTGATTGTGAAAGAATTCTTTAACTCACTGAATTTCTGGTATTTTGACAATTGAGTTGTCTTGACTGAGTTAACACAGAAGCTATAATCAGAGGTGCTATCTGTGAACTGATTTTCTAGAAAATGTGGGAGTCTCGACATCACATGACCCAGTGGTGCTCCAAAGCCTGTTACAGGGATAGCTTTACCTTTTACCATAAAGTTGATGCATCACAGCCAGATGAAATTATATATTAAACACTTAACCTCACTTGATATCTTGCAAAAAATGGAGGTGACGGTTTGTTGAATGTATTTATATGTGTATTAAGGTGATTTTTTGAATGTGTGCTCTCAGATAGTAATGAAGATAACTGGAAGCCTTCTCATTTTTTAGTGATCTTAATTTTGTTGAAATGTAATGTTTCTGGACAATATCAATCATCACAAACTTTTAGATCTTATTTAATTTTGCCCTGAGACATGCATACTTGCAAGTATTTGGCAGAGGGTTTTTTATAACCTTAGAAGACGAAACACTGAATTAAATACCACCAGAAGTTGGAAATAGTAAAAATCTTCTGTCATTTGTTTAAAAGTATTATTTTGAACTTTATTTATTAAACAGATGTATTTTAGAAATTGATTCTAGTCTCATCTTCAGATGAACAGGGTATGGAAGAAAACCTGTCTGTTGGGCCCAACAGGGTGTGTATGGTTCCATATCCTGTTCACTAAAAGAGCAGTCTACAACAGTACTTTTAAACTACATCATATTTTCACGTGTATTAGTGACTGTAGACAGGGTTTGGATTGGTGAAAGGATTTATTGACGACTTAACACGCAGCTCATAACTACAAGTAATTATAACACTACTGCTAATTTCCACAATACAAACCACTGAGACATGCTAAGTCTTCACAATCTTCACTAGTCGTATCCTGGCAACGGATTTATGTCTCACTGTAACTACAGTGCACATAAACTATTCACATCACAGCCTGATTCCCTTCTTGCCATCTCTTTTCAATCATCTTCAACTGCCTTCTCAAGAGATTCCCTCAGTTCCAATTCTGCTGGCCTTGGATCCTTGGTATATAGCCTCAGGGAGGCCACAGCAGAAAACACCGCTTCCTAACAGTTCCTATATTGTCACAGAGATGTGTTTACCTCGTCACTGCTTAGAAATGGCAATTCTTGTATTGTTGCCTGTGTGTTCATTTCTGCGGGAACCTGTTTACTGGATCTTTGCCTAGCAGTGAACACCCACTGTGGCTCTGCTGTTTTGGCTTGTAGGCATCATGTCACAGTATTGTTATCAGAGACCACCTCTGTGGTCTAGTGGTCAAAGTTCATGGCTACAGATCCAGAGGTCCGGGTTAGATTTCCAGCGCTACCAGATTTGACCCGCCATAGCTCAAGCGGTTAGTCGCTGGCTTCCCACCACGGTGGCGTGGGTATGGTCAAGTGGGATTTGTGGTCAACAAAGTGCTGCTGGGGCAGGTTTTCTCAGAGTACTTTAGTTTCCCCTGCCAATCTTCATTCCACCAATTGCTCCACAATCACCCTCACCTATCATCTGGGGCTGGTACAATAGGCCAGAAGTGGCCGCAACACAAGGGACTTAGTCCCACCCCACTAGCAATAAAAAAAATTGTTATCAGAAAACTTTTATTTAAGTTTGATTCTGTATGCATAGAAAGTGTTTTTATTCTTTGAGTGGGGTGTCACTGAGCCCCATTGTAGTTAACCCACAAGCAAGCATGAGCCTCCCTAGATGACATGAGGGGAAAGGAACATTTAGTAGAATGAGAATTGGCATGAAAACCTAAATACTGAGAGGCAACCAGTCCTATAGCCACTTTGTGGATCACAAATCCTACATGAACTCACCTGGGATTGTTCTTGGCTGCCACTGTGCAATAGTAACTTAACATACATGTCAGTAAATTGTTGGTTTTACAACGGCCATGCCATAACCGAGGGGTTGAAGTTTGAGTTGTGGTAGGGTCAACAATTTTCTCCAAGTCATCCAGACTGGCTCTGGGCTCCACCCAATCTCCTGTTCAGCAGGTGTCGGGAGCTCTTTCCACAGGGTTAAAGTGGCCAGAATGTGAAGCTGACCACTTTCCTCCAGCTAGTGCCAAGGTCAAGAAAATGTGGATCTGTACATCCACTCACCCATACACCTTCATGGTGTGATGCATAATTAGTTAAGCACAAGGACAACTTACTATATGCACTTAATTTTCTATTCATTTAATATATTCAGTGTTATATTTTAGCGTCCTGTTGCACTGATTTAAGTTCATGNAAATGTATTAAAATTGGAATGATAATCTTACATTTAAATAGATGCGTAGAGATGTATATATATATACACATGAAATAAAACTTTAAAGGTCATAAAATGTGCTCATTGCTCATATCTTCCTGTAAGATAAGGTTTTTAGTGTTTTCACTGAGACCATCCAATGCACTCAGAGGCAGTAATGTAAAACTTTCCACAGTTGCATCCTCTTGTATGCGGAGTTGTGCAGTTCTTATGTTGTTATAGACCAGTGACATTGATCCATTGATATGTATGCCTCAAGTGGCATGCTGAGCACTGCAGATTGTTTCAGATATATATTTAGATAGAAGCTAAATTACTGGTGAATTATTTAACATGGCTTTTGGTATATGTACATGAATAGAAGGAAATTTGTAAACTGTTTGCTCTTTTAGGTTTTTGCATGTCTCCTTAGAAGCATTCAAATCCTTGTTATGGCCTCTGTCCGCATATTTATTGTTTCCCATAATGTGTGATTTATGAATTACTCTTTGGTGTTGCTTGAACAAATGTGGAATTGTGTAAAAAAAATATATTTAATGAACAGTGCAGCAGATACAGAGTATGTTTGAGCATTTAAAGAAAATTTTTATTTATTTATGAATTTCCAGAATTTGATATTGACATATCACAACTTCTTGTGTATTCTGTTTGAGAAGAAAATTCTTCCACGCTTTATATTTAATTGAAGGAAAATAAAAGTACAATGAAATTGCTTCAGTCCCGTAATGTTGAAAGCTTCTGAAACCAGTGTAATGCCAGAAATGTTGGCAGGTGTGTATGGATACCAGTTTTAAATGGCAATAGCCTCCTCTCTTTTTCATATGAAGAACATGATTGATTTTTTATCGTTGAGATTTTCGTGGCTTTACTTATTTCTCCTGTGTAAATGCCAAGATAATCATTTAAATAGGTCTTCATTTCATCTCCAGTTCTTTCCACATCTCGCATTACATAATACTGATTCAATCTCATTTGATGCTGAATATCTTCAGCTGATAAATTAACTGCAATTAATTTCTGCTGTGATGTCATCATCGAGACTGTCACCCTTTCCAGTGTTAGGTTTATTGAGATATGTTACAGGTATTACAGAGCAGAATAATTGCATCATTGCAGAGATTATCTGAAATGCCTCTTTCTTTTTGGCTGATATTGCCATATATATGAGAGACTATAGACAGGGTGTGGATTGGTAATTATATTTACTGAACCCTTGCAGAAAGTAACTACAAGTAACTATCACTATCACTAGTTCACACACACTGCAGTTCACTACAACATGCACTAAGTCTTCTCAGTCTGCTGTGTCTTCGCCACTCATCTGATAACAGCTTCCAACACTGTAACTTCCTCAGCTTTTGTGTTTGTGCCCCTTACTGGCCACTGACTGTCTCCCATTGAACTAAACTGTAGACTTGTCCTGCTTATAATACCTCAGCATGGACTCTATAGAGAACACTGCTTCCAACAGTTCTTCTATTGTTGTGTCACTCAACTCTCACATGGACTCTGCATAGTGAACACCTCTTCACAGTTAGTCTGTTGGTCTATGTTAGGAATCTGTTGCGTAGCAATGGGTGTTGTTTACAGAGCCATTACTTAGCAACGGATCTTTTTTTTTTTATTCTGTGCACATAGTTTTTGCAGTTTAGTCTGTATTCTATAAATTGTGCTATATGTGAAATGTGTGGCTGTCTTGTTTCTGCTGATGTGTGTCTTTGTCATTGGTTTGTGTTGTCTGGTTCAGTAGCATTAGATAATGTTGGTCTGGAAAGTGTATTATGCTTGCTTTGTGTACCTAATATCTGCTGTCATGTATAATAATCTGTTTGTAGGCATCGGTTGAATGACACGAGGGTTCTGACTACCCTAAGTGTGTTGCTTGGGATTAATTTGGAGGCACCAGGAGATGAAGAGATGGATACAGCTGCTCCGCCTACAAGACAAGAACCTAAGGCAAGATCAGAGACACAGAAACCGCAAGCTAAAGACGAGAAGATGGATGAGGATATCAGTCCAGAGAAGCAAGAGGTTTGTTTGTGCTGTTTTCTGATCTTTTTTCATATTCATAGACTGAGACAACAACTTCCAAGCACCAGTACTCATACAGTACAAAGATTATTTTAGAAACCTGTTACTGTGAAAGTTTCAGGGATGTCTGTGCTGATTATAAAGGTTACTGGAATGTGACTGCCTACTCTGGTAGGTCATAACAGATATTTTGGAGGAACCTGCTGCTTCCATCTTGAGGGCAGAAAGTAGATGAATCATGTCCCACTGAAATATTGATAACTGTCTACTGTACTACACATGGTCACATCCCAGAAGGCAGTAATCTTCATGGCTGTTGCAGTATGCTTATACTGAGCCCAAGAAAGATCTTCCCCTCCATAGTATCCTTGAGCTGTTATGCTTCTCCCTTTAGCATACCTCAGTGTCTTCCCCTCAAGTTGTCTGGCTAGCGAGCAGTACAGTGTGCTGTTGGATGTATGCCAGAGACAGCTGGTTGAACCTTCCTATGCTAATTTCTTATTTCTTGTGGATAATTTAGAATGAAGACATGTTGAATGACATGACACCTTCTCCAGGGATGTGTATATACTGCCCTTGAATGAAGAGAAGGCAAGACAAGTGGTAAATATAGCTGGCCATCCTTGATCATTTCACTGTTCATTTCAGGGCACTTCATTTTTCGGTGTACAAAGAGCAAGGACAAAAGGTCATTTGAATATATCATATCATATATATATTGTTTTCAGTTTGCACCGTACATGCAGACAGACCTTGGCAAGCCTGCCATTTGTTAAGGGACACATGTTTCAGTGTTTAAAGAGCAAGGGCAAAAGGCACTTGAAAATATTGACAGGCTTCACTGTCACATTATAATTTATCATACCAATAATGTACATAATTTATGCAGCACACTAGTGATGTTGATGAGTTGCCAATTAATTAGTTACAGAGTCTCTATAGACATGTTAATTAATTCATGATGTGAAATGTTTCAACTACATGTAGTATGAAGCCATCATCAAGTAGTTAACATGTATAGTATGTTCCACTGTGTAAATTGGCACATTGCCATTTTTAGTAAAAAGATATTAGTAAGTAGGTAAGTAAGTAAAGTTGTCCCTGCACTTAACTAATTAAGCATATGCCATGAAGACAAAGGGGTGAGTGGATGTATAGATCCATGTTTTCTTGACCTTGACACTAGTTGGGGGTGGGTGGTCAGTTTCACCCCCGGCACGCATTGGATAAGAAGCTGGGTGGGCCACAGAGCCGGTCCGGACAATGTGGAGAGGAGAGAATTCTTGACCCTCCCGGGACTCAAACTCATCCCTCAGTCATCTAGCCCATAGCTAAAAGATACTAGTCTCAGATTTAAATTAAAATTTTAGTTTATGCTCCACACAGACAAAACCAAGAAAGAAAATACCAAGCAGCAACTGGAGAGCCACCCAGAAGTCCAGAAAACAAGATATTTGTTACTGGGTACCAGGATTGACTGAGATTGAAACCCCTGTCCCTGTTTGAAGTTTGTGGGGTGGAGCCTGATCTTCATAGCTAGCCTCCTTTATTAAGCAGTCCATGTAGCCTGACACTATCCAGCTTGGTGGTATTGCTGAATTCAGTGTTGTGGCCCGTTTTATGTTTGTGTTCTGCCACTGCTGATTTAACTGGTTGGCCCAGGTGTGTGTGTCTCGCATGCCTCTTACGTCTGGACTCAGTGGCTCTGCCTGTCTGCCCAACATACAGGACACAACACATCCCATTAGCTTCTAGACCTATCTTGTCATTTAGTGGTCTGACCATGTGGATGTTTTTCTTCACAGGCTTGTGAACTGTGTGAATGTTTGTTCAGAAAGAAGCCTGCTGATTTTGATAGAGGCAGCTGGTTGACATGGTATCATGGCTACGCTTGCTAGCTTTTCTTTCTGTGTTTGAGGCCTTGGTTTGGGGGCAAGCACGTGCATGACCTCATGGTTGCTGTAACCATTACATCTAAATGGCCTGTTTAGGCGGCTGATTTCCACATCCAGGCTATCCTCATTGGTCTTGACTTATTGGACAGGAGTGTGCAGTAGAGTCCATTTCTATGAAGGTAGAGTTCCGTGTGTATGCGCCTCCTATGTGTAGTGTGTCTCAGCAAGCCGTATGGTCTTGTGCTCCCCAGGACTTCTAGGAAGGACAATGTCTTGTTTTGTTCCACTTCCATAATGAACTTTACGTTGGCATACATACTGTTAAGATGTTGAAGGAAACCCTGAAGCTCTTCCTTTCTGTGTCCAAAAAACAGGTCTGTCGTCCATGTATCTGCACCAGTGTGCCAGCTTCTTGACTGCTAAGCTTGAAAAGGATGTAGCAGCCATGCAGTCATATGTGCCCTTGCCCCAAACGCAGAAAGAGAAGCTGACAGGCATGGTGACATTACCATCTGGAAACTTCGATCACTTTATAAATAGATAGAAACCATCCTAAATGTACTGCATAGTTCAAAAGTTGAATTTATAATTTGTGGTGATATAAATATAAACTATCTCATCGACAGTAATAGGAAACTAAATTTAGACTCTTTGTTATCATCTTACAATCTCTCCAGTACTGTTAACTTTCCCACAAGAGTTCAAAATAATTCTAGTTCAGCGATAGATAATATATTCATTGATAACTCAAAATTAAGAGACTATACTGTAGGACCCTTTATAAATGGCTTATCCGATCATGATGCTCAACTCATAGAAATAAATAATATTGACCTTCAGCCCAGTAATCAACAATATCAAACAGTAAGGAAAATCAACAAGCATACGATGGCAGATTTTGTCACAAAATTAAGTAATGAATCATGGGACAATGTATTTGACAGCAATAATATTGATTCTAAATTTAATTGCTTTCTGAACACATACTTGAGGATCTTTTATTCAAGCTTTCCCTTAAAAATAGTCAAAAATGAAAATAAAAACAAATCCACCTGGATAACAATTGGAATAAAAACTTCATGTAAACACAAAAGACAACTATATTTGGCCAGTAGGGACAGTAATGATCCAAGACTAAAAAGTCACTACAAAATGTACTGTAAAATTTTGTCAAAAGTCATTAAAGAAGCCAAACAGAATAACTATAACAGCCAAATTCTAAAATCAAACAATAAAATTAAAACCACCTGGGATATTGTGAAAGTTGAATCAGGAAAGAAATCTGTTAATGAAGACGTACAAAGTTTGAATATTGAAGGGAAGTCCACTAACAATCCACAAGCTATCGCAAGTGCATTTAATGAATATTTCCTTTCATTAGCTGAGAAAACATATTCCAATAATAATAATAATAATAATAATAATAATAATAATAATAATCCAATATACTATCTGTCTCGTGCCTTTAACAATTCATTTCCAAATATCAATCTCAAATTCTCAACAAGGAAGGAAATTGAAAACATTATTAAATCCCTTAAGCCCAAAAATTCACATGGATATGATGAAATCTCTACCAAATTACTTAAAGCAAGCTCTGTTTACATCAGTTCACCCTTGAATCATCTATGTAATAAATCTTTATCATCAGGTACTTTTCCTCAACGCTTAAAATACGCTGTAATGAAACCACTTTTTAAAAAAGGAGAGAGAAAATGCATCTCTAATTACAGACCAATATCCATATTGACTTCATTCTCAAAAGTCTTTGAAAAAGTTATGTATAATAGACTACTTGAACACTTAAATTCTAACAACATATTAGTCAAAGAGCAATTTGGATTTAGGAAAGACCTAACAACAGAAAAAGCAACCTATGAACTAACTAACGATATTTTAAGTGCTCTCAATGACAGATTAATTGTGGGAGGGATTTTCTGTGATCTAGCAAAAGCTTTCGATTGTGTTAATCATGATATCTTACTATCGAAATTAAATTTCTATGGAATAACTGGCAAAGCTAATGAATGGATCAAATCATACCTCAAAAACAGGTATCAAAGAGTTGAAATAAATAATAAAAACTCCAGTCATAATGCATTTTCAAACTGGGGAATTATAAAGCACGGTGTTCCACAAGGATCAATTTTAGGTCCCTTACTTTTTCTTCTCTACATAAATGATCTATCTAAAACCATCAACAATAAATCTAAACCAATTCTATATGCAGATGACACTAGTATAATATTTAAGAACTCTAAATTTGAAAACTTTAAAAATGACATAAATATTGTATTTGAAGCCTTAAACAGATGGTTCGAAGCCAATTTACTCTCATTAAATTTTGATAAAACCCATTACATATCATTCACAACTAAAAACAACCACCAAATTGATCTGGACATCAGTTATGCCAACAAATTAATCTGTAAAGTACTTGATACAAAATTCCTTGGAATACATGTAGACAGTACACTGTCTTGGAAAATACATATTGAACAAATTATACCTAAATTAAATGCAGCTTGCTATGCGATGAGATCAATTAAGCCTTTTATGTCACAGGAAACATTGAAGATGGTTTACCATGCCTACTTTCATTCTATTATGAACTATGGATTAATATTTTGGGGGAACTCTTCACATAGTGTAATAATTTTTAAAATACAAAAGAATATAATTAGAATCATTACAGGATGTAGAAGTAGAGATTCATGTAGAGAATTATTTAAGAAATTAAAAATTCTACCTCTTCAATCGCAATACATATTATCGCTTCTCTTATTTGTTTTTTACAACAAAGATAAATTCAAATTAAATTCTGATGTCTATAACATGAATACTAGACAAAAATATAACTTCCACCTACCCTCATCAACTTTATCAGTATATCAAAAAGGAGTCTACTTTACTGGCATAAAAGTGTTCAACAATCTGCCACAAAGTATTAAAAACTTGGGCAATGATACTAAAAAGTTTAAATCAGAGTTAAAGAATTATCTACATGCTCATTCCTTCTACTCTTTAGATGAATACTTCAATGTAAATAGAGAATGATGTAAAATTAAGTTATATTAATTTTTAAGCTAAAATTGCCTGTACTTATGTATGTAACCTTTTGACTTGTTCTGTATCCAAAGGTACTAACCTGCTTAGGATTTATAGAATGTAAATAAATTCAATTCAATTCAATATCAACAAGCTCTCTCCAACAAAATCAGAAGGATTCTCTCCAAACAAATAAGGGCATTAAGATAATTCACATGGTCAGAGATACAGAGTTTAATGGGATGCATTGCGGACAGGCAGAACCATTCAGACCAGGTGGAAGAAGCAATACAAGATGCAGTCAGATAAATCAGCAGTACCACCACACTCAATAAAGCACTGGGGTACATGTGCTGCTTAATAAAGGAGGCTATTGGGATCAGGCTCCACTCCAGAAACTTCAACTTAACCTCAGTGAACCCTGGTACCCAGTGACCAGTATGACAGAAAAAGCAGTGCTAATACAGACCAGTCAGGAGACAGGACCATGAGAAACAAACTATCCAAATAGCACCCCATTGGCTTGCACCCATTTGTGACCACGGGCCATGGGATGGTGTGAACCTTCTGTCACATCAGCCCCTGATGATGGGGACAGTTGTAGCCACCCTCAAAGCTTCAGGTCTTGCAGATAATTACAAGTGATTGTCACCAGTGTGTTTTGAACAAGTGATGGATAAATATAGCCACTTGAACCAAATGCAGCTTACAGTTACAACCTGTATGTTTGTGCATTGCACCAGCAAATGAAACCAATCTTCCTTTTCTGATTCTAGGCACTGAAAGAAAAAGAATTAGGAAACCAAGCGTATAAGAAAAAAAACTTTGAAGAAGCGCTGAAGCACTACAATCGGGCAATAGAACTGGATTCGGGTGATATAACATATTTAAATAACATAGCAGGTGAGTGTTACTGAGGGTTGGAACATGCTGCAGTCATCAGAATACAGAAACATTGGTAGCTACCAAGCAGACTGTGTAATCCAACAAGACCATAATGTTCTAAATTGTACACATGAGGTTTTGTGGAATCTCTGGTAAGCAGAACCACTCCTTTGTGATGGTTTTCCTGCCAACCCCCTTCATACCAGTTGCCATTTGAAAAGATATTGTAAAGAAAATATTGTAATGTGTTTGGCCACTGAAGACGCCGTTCAGATTGTTGCTTGGGTTTTATTAACAGCCTGCAAGTAAATACAATTGGTTATAACACTGTTGCGGGTTTACACACTAATCTCTTCACAGTCCATCTTCACAAGACCATAATGTTCTAAATTGTACACATGAGGTTTTGTGGAATCTCTGGTAAGCAGAACCACTCCTTTGTGATGGTTTTCCTGCCAACCCCCTTCATACCAGTTGCCATTTGAAAAGATATTGTAAAGAAAATATTGTAATGTGTTTGGCCACTGAAGACGCCGTTCAGATTGTTGCTTGGGTTTTATTAACAGCCTGCAAGTAAATACACTGTTGCGGGTTTACACACTAATCTCTTCACAGTCCATCTTCACTAGTCTTCACGTATTTATAATGCAGGAGCTATACAAGTCTCTCTGAATTACACACTCCCAATATAACTGTACTACAGCACACAATACATCTTCACTGGCTGACTTCTCAGTTATCGCACGCTATCACTGGATTATCAGACATAAAATCTTCTATCCACACGTTCGGTTCTTCTTCTTGCAGCGACTGACTGACTTCTGCTCCACCGAATACTCTGAATACTAACTGCTTCGGTGGCTGCTACATTTCAACTGACTCCTCAGGCATTCCAGTCTCTTATAAACCCTCAGTGGAACAGCAGAAAATGCACCTTGCTTTTCGGTGTTTACAGAGTCGTTGCTGGGCAACGCTGCATAGCAACCAGTGCACTTTGGCTCATTTAGGCATGGCACAGAGAAACACTGCTTTCCTTACTGTATAACTTGGCAACCAACCGTTTATCAAGAGTTTGTCTTTGTGGTAACTCGTTGCACATCCTGTTGCCCAACAACAGTTTGACTTGTCACACTATAATACAGTAAACTGCACATCATAGCACTGTGCCTTCCATCACAGAGTACAGTCATCTGCTTGCACTCTGCAGTCTTCTCTGTCTTTCAATAATACACTCACTCTGCACATACATACTTATTCTTTGCTGTACCATTTTGGAAGTCAGCTATTGTAGTAACCTTGTTGTCTGTGTTGATAACCTTAGAAAAGTTCTCTCTTCTGGGAAATGATGTGGTGTAGCTGGTTGAGAGTCAACCAGCATTTTGGATGAACATGTTGCTTCCATCTTCAGGGTCAAACAGTAAGCCAAGCAAGAAGCCAGAGGTCTAGTTGCCCCCTGCTTTGTACTTATTTCTTGCTTCGCTTATTCTTCGATCCTGTAGATGGAAGCAACATGTTCATCTGAAACATCAGTTGGCTTTCAGCGGATTACATGGCATCTGAACTCTCCATAACCTCAGTTTGTAATTCTCTAGCGTTTATTATGGAGCAAGTTGTCTCGTGCAGCAGTGCATCTGACTCATATTGAGGTGGTGCTCGGTTTGAGTCTCCCAGTGAGAACACTTCTGACTTAGGTTCAGGAGTTGCCTAGTTCAGAATGTCTCCGCCATAGCCCTGCAAGTTGTAGAAGGCGACGGAAAGGGAACCAAGTGCTTGGAGCTATAACTGGACCACTGTCACTGGAGAAAATAAGTACAAGGACCTGGTCCTGTAGGTTGGGGTTGGAGGCAAGCCCAGTGACCTTGCTCGGGGAAAAAATTGTTGTTCCAAACTCCAGAGAAGTGAAAACCAGTTGCAGTCTGACAGAATCTTCTAAGAAAGGCTGTGGCTCAAAAAAGTGCTGTGCAGCTCTTGGTTGTGGTTGCGATGATGGTGCATCAGAGCAACCTTCATGCTATTTTATGTACAATTTTGAAATAACCTGATTGAATGCATCCTGGTAGCACTGTGACAGGAACTGAACCAGGTTGTTCTAGGTCTCAGCTTCCTGTCAGGGACTGAATTCAGCATTGCTGTGAAGTGCACATGCAAGCTGGGAGAGATAACTTGAGAGGTTGTTACAAAGAAGTACATAGAAGTGTGTGTGTGAGTCTGCACTGCACAGTCAGACATTTGTCTTAAATGTATCGTGAACTGAAAAGTAGTAGTAATTACAGAACCTCTGCTTTAAATTCATTGTAATTAAAAATAACTAATGTTAAATGTAAATAACTGAACGTATATGTCGTTAGATAATTGCTTTTTCTGAAAAGATGAGGGTGATGAATTAACAGTTTATGTTCATTTTCTGCTCTAAGTTATCTCCTCGACAACCTCGAAGAGTCTGGCTGTATGACTTTGAATCAGTCTGTATATCTACATATAAATGTTCAATCTGATTTTTTAATTTCAGCTGTATACTTTGAACAGAAGGAATACAAGAAGTGTATTGAACAATGTGAGAAAGCAATTGAAGTTGGTAGAGAGAACAGAGCTGATTTTAAGTTGATTGCAAAGGCATTTTCTAGAATTGGCAATTCTCACCGGAAACTAGGGGTAAGATCACTTAATGCCGTGTGGTTATTTATTTGACAGGTAGAGATGTAATTGTGGTTAGGAATTTCAACAAGTGGGACAAATATTGTGGTAATGTTTTGCCTGTGTACGCCTTATTTTAGTATACATTTCTTCATGAGATTTTAACTTGATAACTTGGTTTTGTATTTTATTGAATAGTAAGGTATAAATACATAAGTAAAGTAAAAAGTAAAGCTATCCCTGTAACAGGCCATGGAGGCCCATAGGGTTGTGAGATGTTGAGGGTCCCACATTTTCTAGACAGTCGGCTCACAGATGGTGGTATGGTCAACCTTACTCGCCGGCCACCCTTTACCCCCAAGAATATTCCTGGTACTCATTTCTGTTGGAGGGTGAGTTGACCCCAAGACCATAGTGAGGCTGGAAGGATTAGGTAAATCGAAAAAATCCACCTCATCGGGATTCTATCCCGCGACCTGGCTTGTAGCATAGTGCCTCAACCAACTACACTACCGTGTGCCCCCATAAATACATAATATCAGCTGTTATTCATTTTCAGGACTTGAAAAGTGCGAAGACAGCATATGAAAAGTCAATGTCAGAATTTCGCACTCCAGAAATAAAGGCATTGCTCTCTGAGGTTGAGAAGCAAATAAAAGAAGAAGAGAGAAGGGCATATATTGATCCTGTGAAAGCTGAGGAGGAAAAGGAGAAAGGAAATGAGCTGTTTAAGCATGGTTTGTAACTTGCATATTGGTGCTTATCACTGGATTACATATGTGTAATGCAGCCTTTGTCATTTGTACAGTTTGGAATGAGGTTTATGACCCTGAAATGAATTTTGACTCTGCTTTGCTCTGCATGGTAATTTGTTGACTCACTGTATACAGTATGCAGGCTACTAGCAATACTAAAAACACTGTGTGAGTGTACCAGGCTGTTGTCACAAATCTTGAGATGTACAGTAAAATTATTATCTCTGTACAAGTGAGTTTGGAAGTGTCAGTTGAATACGACAGAAAGTACAGTTTGTAGTATTATAGCATGTAGAGCTGTTTGTTCGGTAAACACATTCCCATGGCAACAGATACACATCCGACAATAGAGGTTCTGATGGAAGCGGTGTTTTCTGCTCAGCCCATGTGCAAAGTGGTTGTAAGGAGGACAATTGAAGCAAGAATAGGCAGTTGGAAAGGAGCTGCCACTCTGAGAGGACTTGAGCCTGAAAGCAGAGGAATGGCCACTGTTAGAAGCTGTTACCAGGCAGCTACTAGTGAAAACACTGCTAGCTGGAAAAGACTTACCTTGGTTTAGTAAAGTGTGGAAATAGCTGTAGTGTTAGTTTGCAGATATGACCCATAAAAATGGTCAGCAAATCCATTTGTCCAAAACCCTGTCTCTAGTCACTCCATGCTGTGTGACAGTGTAAATAAAGCTGAAGGTTAATATTGATTAAGTATTTTAAACAACACTGTTGCACAGTACACCTCTATTGCTAAAGGAAGTTATTTACTTTTTAAATGAGAAAGACTGATCTGCGCACAAAATTAATTAAATTTTTTGTGTCAATGGTCAGAACTTCTGTGATGTTTTCAAAATTGTGTATGTTTGCTAATTACTATGAAGCAAGTGGATTGAAATTATCCAAATATGTAAGTGTGGATCTAGTGTGGGGGCCACCTATATTGAACCAAGTGCTAGCCAATCAGCGTGAACCATGGCAGCTCCAACGCCCATTGATTTGTGCACCATCTAGCGACAATGTACCTTTGACATGCTATTTGCCAGTCACAAGCTAGGAACCATATGCTGCTAAACCCAGAATGTCTCTGCGGAAGCCAGCTTATTGAGCTTAGCAGTGTGTTTTCACTAGGCAGCACACAAACCAGTGCACATTGGAGCTGCCGTAGCCCATGCTGATTGGCTAGCACTTGGTTCAGTGTGAGTGGCTGCCACTCTAGCTTCATGTTTACATTTGATGTATGTTAGCTTGTTGAAAGCTACCTCACATACATAGTACTATATGTTGATCCAAAAGGTGGTGTAATTAATTTAACAAAATGTGTGAAGAAGGGTTGTTTGGCTAAAGTAGCGTTTTATGCAAAGCTTGCTGTCTCGTGGTCCGTTTCTTCTCCTGTAACAAATAACCAGAGGACAGTGGGAGCTCTGAGATAGCAGTTCTGTGTGAATGAAACAAGATCTTACAAACCTCATTACATTGTTCATTTTGAGGGTCACACATAGCAGAAGCCACACCATGTGTATCAAATGATGCCAGATGGCTTTGGTATGAAATATTGTAATAACAGATGTGCCTGGGATTGTCTTGGCATACTGCTCTTGCATAAGAAAGTAAAATTTTGAATGAACATACAGTTGGTAGAAGATACTTTGTGTTTTTCTCTATATCCTAGTACTCGTAATGACAGAAAATACGTGTATGCGTGTGACTATAGACAGGGTTTGGATTGTTGACTTGATTTATTGACCACATATAAACACAAGTATAAGAGCCTCACTGGTTTACACACTCCAAAGATCACTGTAACCGCAGCACACATAAAGTCTTCGATGTTTTCACTAGTCATTTCTGGGTAATGGATCTTAACAGTGCCCTCTGCTTGTGTACTTACCATCTGGCGAATATCCCAGAACTGAACTGACCTCTAAATTTTGCCCCACTTATAAACCCTTGGGACTGACACCTTATAAAACCCCATTTCTCATTGTTGTAGTTCAGTTGTTGCTGGTTAAGAATCTGCTGCTTAGCAGTGACTGTTGTCTCGTTGTTTCATGATCATTGCCTAGTAACGGATTTACATGCTATGATATAATTTGGGTATTCTCTCATATTATAGCAACAACAGAAGATGGTTTAGGTTTCCACTGATACCCCAGCAGTGATCCCTTTGTTGTCACAATTCATTTTTCATTATCACATTCCGCACTGTGTACCTGATACACATTCAGTATGAACATTTCTGCCTGAAGGTATAAATAATTGTACTTGGGCCCTTTTTCTCTTTCTCTCAGTTCAGATTGTTAAGAAGTGTTGACAAATTTCTTTCAGGTGACTATGCAACAGCTATGAAGCACTACACTGAGGCTATTAAGCGGAACCCTGATGACCCCAAGTACTACAGCAACAGGGCTGCCTGTTACACAAAACTAGCTGCCTTTGATCTTGGACTGAAAGACTGTGAGAAATGTGTTGAACTGGACCCAAAATTTAGTAAGAAGCGAGTTTTACTGTTCAGCTTCAGATGCCATTAACAGTTTCTGTGTTATATACAAGATATGTTGCTTTGAAACCTTCCTATACCTTTGAATGAAAACATTTTTGTTTCATATCTTTTACGATCAGAGTTCCCACTTTTATGTGGCCAGTCTGTGTGTCTTCTTAAGGCTCCTCCCCACTCCTTCCATGTTCTTGCTTTTGCATGACATTTTTCATGATCTACTATTCCTGTTTTGATCTCAGCTTCCCTATAACTCAGTTTCTTGGTTGGTTTTGTATTTCAAGCCTTCTTGGGGATTTTATCTTCATTCATTCCTAAAACATGCCCATGCCATGTTGTTATATGTTCACACATCTTCTGAAGTATTCTTGCCTGAGTGCCTTGGTCTGTCTGCATGTTTCTGTGTCACGTGTGAATATAGGCCTGAAGCAACTTCAGAACATACTGTCATGTGTTGGGTGTATCACGTGACAAATAACTTCACGCCATTTTGGATATAGCGAATTTATTGCACACTCACTCTCACAATTACACAGTTACTGCCATCAGCAATATTGCAAATACTTCTCCTGTCGTTATTTGCATTCACTCAATAACAGTGGACTTCAACTCACCCCAGCAAATGCTAGACTGCAACTGACTGGTTACTCTCTCTCTAGTAACTGGCTCAATACTCACTACTCCTGAATAGTGTTCGCTGCTCCTTATTTAGGCTCGGCATGGACAACATAGAGAACACCTTGCTGCTCGGCAACATATATCAGGTATTGTTCTCAGGTGTTTCTACCTACCCATTGCCTAGCAATAGTCGCTGCATGGAGTCGTCTGTTGCGTGATGTCGCAGCCTCGCATGGAGGGGTGTTTACCGAGCGTTGCGTAATGATAGGTGTAGGATTATGTGATGTCACTTGTGGAAATCCAGAGTTCACGTGACCCCTACTTCTTGTTTCGCCATCCATGTCACAATATATTTGTCCCTGTCTTCAGTCTTCTGCTGACACCAGTCACACAGGAAGCACTGCTTCCAACAATTCCTGTGCTGTTGCATAGCAGTGGCCACCTCTTCTTATTCTACTGTTCTGGCTTACATCTCTCATGTCATTATTTTGACTGTTGTATTGCTTGTGAAGTCTTAAATCTCTTTTGCTGTGTTTATAAATGCGCCAGTAATTTTACTCTCACAGCTCCATTATGCAAACCCTTTTACATGAGTTTAATATTTCCACTGTGTTGTCTGTTTTGAAAAAAAAAAAAGTCCTGCATTTGTGTTTCTTAGACTTTATTTTCAGAATTTTTTCTGCTCTTCGACGTTTTGATCATTGTTTGTTACCCAGAATTTTGAGCAATATCTGTGTGTGCATGCACGTCTCTCTCTCTCACATTTGAGGTTTATTGTCGTTACACAGTTTCAGCTTACCATACTTACCAGTTGTCAAGGGTTAACACATTGTAATGTAATGTAATTGTAATGTAGGTAGTGAACAAGCATCAAGTGCACAATATCTGTTCTTTGAGTGTTGAAAATGTATATCTGTGGGTGGACGTGTGAAGTGTGGTGTACTACATAAAAGAGATGGTGTACAATTAACTGTGTGTGTGTGTACCTCAACAACCTCAACACGTTTGATAACATGTAGGACTGGGAAGGAATACGAGAGACAGCATTGGAAGTTAATAGTGTGAAAGATTGTCTAACAAACTGTGAGACTTCCACTGAAGTATGGACTGTTGGGCTAGTATTATATAATAACAAAGTCAATTAGCATACATTAAGAGGATATTGAACAGGAATGATGAATATTTTGCAAACCATATATTTAATTTTAAGTTATTTCCAGTGTAGATACTAAGAGTTGAACATTGGGGGACTAAATTAACATGAGGAACTTAAATGATACAAGGATACTATTCTATAATGCCTGTAGTAAAATACCTATGTCTGATACTCAGAAGGGTGAATCATGTTGATAATTACTAAAGAGAAATAATGAAACTGTTTTGTTGCAGTTAAAGGATGGATTAGAAAGGGGAAAATTCTTCAAGGCATGCAACAGCACAGCAAAGCCATTTCAGCATACCAGAAGGCTCTGACCCTTGACTCCACCAATGTAGTAAGTACGAATGCTATGCCCTCTTCTGGTCAACTTCACAGAGTGGCTGACATTGCTTACCAAGTGAACCACGAATGTTTCAGGAAGCGCTGGAAGGCTATAGGTCTTGTTCGGTGGCAGTGAACTCGAACCCTGAAGAGGTTCGTAAGCGTGCTATGGCTGATCCAGAGGTTCAGGCTATCATGCGTGATCCAGCCATGAGAATTATCCTTGAGCAGATGCAGAATGATCCCAAGGCCTTGCAGGAGTAAGTAAAATTGATCTGTGGTTCTGGCAGATAAGTGAAATTTATGAGAACAGAAACAGATTAGAAACGTAACTTTTCAGCCAAAATATCATGTGATATCAAGTGCTCTGTAATGGTATGTAGTTTGCTAGATGGGTACCAGTGTTTTGGAAAACTCTTCCAACTTAATCTTCATCTTAGAAGATGGACATAGCAGATTCCTCCCAAACATACCAGTCTCCACAACTACACAGCATCATATCCCAGAATTAAATTTGAAGTGAAGAAACTACATGTAATGTTCAGTACTACATTTGGACACATTCCATTTCAGGCAGAGTCCATGACAAGATGTGTAGGTATACACAGAATGATGCAGTATTAGAATAGCTAGCTATTTGGTATGGATGATAATAAAACTAAAGGAATTAAGATTATGAATGCTGCTACTTATAAAAAATGTTCTCATGTTGAATGCACATTTGGTGCAAGTAGCAAGTAGCTTCATGGAATTATGTACAAGTCTTCAAGATTTCAGATTCTTAGTGATCTGTAAAGGTTTGTTATGGTGGTCTATAATTGATTATAAAATTATTATATTTGATGTTATCCATTGTCTTTGATAAATTTGTATATGACATTTTGGAAGCAGATCAAACTTCCAAAACACTTCATAATTTTAAATTGAACTAAAACGGTGGACACCTTCCAACTTAATCTTGTAATTAATCTTAAATTCTTATTGTGTCATCTACTTTATTTGGTAGATATTGCAAGGTTTCTTTTACACATGCAGAATTTTGATATCCCAGAGTGAATAACTGTAAGGTCTGTGATAAGGGGACATGAAGCACCCTGTACTATAACATGGCACAGTTTACAGGAAGAGTGGCACAAGTGAGCACACCTTTGGGTCATCAGTGGCAGAGTTATCACATGTGTTATGCCTGTCTTAATTATCAAAGCATTTATTTTCTTGTCTCTTTATTTCAGCCATTTGAAGAATCCAGACATTGCTGCCAAGATACAGAAACTACTTGAATCAGGCCTGATAGCTATTCATTGAAAGTTACCCTACTTAAATTACACAAGCGTTAAGTGACAGAATTATGCATTTATTACTTGTGCATAGTAATATTTCAACACTGAGAAAATGAATGACTTGTACTAATGTTTTTTTAAAATTATGCTACCTGTGCATGAATGATAAGCAAGCCTCATTTAATGTTAGAAATGCTTAGGTGTTCAGTTAGTAATGTTATTGTCAATATACACCAAAGCAAATTCTAACTAACCAGTAAGTAAAAGTGTTTAAATATTCATACAGATGTTATAAGTGAACTCCAATGTATGCTTGAGATATGCACTGTGAACAGTTAAATGGGATACCATCTTTAATAAATTAAAATATCCTGTTTATTTAATATGTACATTGGTTCTGAGATCATGTTTCATAATGACAGAAAAACATATGGGTACTGGAAGAAATACTGTTAACAAATGGAAAAAAATAGACAAAAATCTCAATGTGTGAGCAGATCATCAGTTCATGTGATGGTTTCACGTAGTATATTGTGTATGCTTAGGTTTAATAAACACTTGGTATCAGGAATTGTATCATATGTACCCCTATCCAGTCCCCTCCATATCTGTTTTACAGAGCGTGTCTGTCGAGTTTATGGTTATGTTCTGTATTATGAAATCTCAGTTTAATCCCCCCCCCCCAAAAATCAAAATGTTTTGTATGTAATATTTTTATTTGTTCATGTGTCAAGCCTTCTGTTTTACACCCATAAAATAATGTGACACTCAGCCTGAAAGCTGCAACGTGCCCATCTGCTGGATGAGACTTTGCAGAGCACGTTCCCGTGGTAACACAAAATGCACCATTACTTTGGGTTTTGATGGCACTATTGAAGACATATCCATGGTAATGACTTCTAAATAAACCTCTCCCAAGCAACACATACAGCAATGGGCAGTTAGATCAGATGCACGAGCAGGAACGCTTGGAGATTGTGATCCCTACTTGGTATGCCAGAGAAATATAAATTAGCAGCAGCAAAGGCAAGGAAAAGCAGAACTTGAGAAGACCAGAGGTGCAAGATGCAGACAGCAGTGAGGGATTCATTATCCAGGAGTTAAATTTGCGAACTGTTACAATCCAGTGTAATTGTGATTGTGACGTCAAATCCAGTCATCAAATGTTGAATCCACAATTATTAGTCACATTACCCTGGATACATGTGACAGTATCATTTGCTGTTTTTCACTTAACTGGACTTCGATTTTGATTATCATCCTCGGTAGAAGAGGAGGAGAAACAGTTCCCGTGCATTGCTATACCCAGAAACAGCCAATTCAGCTGGAGCAGCATTCTGTCTGTGACACTTGGCAGAGTTGCTTGTTGTGTGAAGGGTAAATTTGAAAAATAAATGTACAAGTTCTGAAGTTTTCATACCAGTGATTGTTCAGATTGTGGTCTTCTGGGCTGTGACACTGTGTAACCTAGGGGGATACCAGCGTTACAGAGGAACATGCTACCTCCATCTTCAGGGTTAAGTGTGTAGGTTTGAGGAACTGGTTGATTTGTGTACACAAGTTGCAAGAAAACTTTCACTGAGACCTAAGGAAGAGGAACCTGATTCAGGCCAGTGGGAAAGATGGGAGCGAAACAGCCCTCTTAAGGGACATGCTTTGTTTTCTCATCACAGGTGGGAAACAGGTGTGGCAACTGCCCACATTCTAAGCAATGACGCTTGCATTGTCACCCTTGCTTGAATGTGGGCTGTTCCCACATAACCCCCCACAGAGATGGTTGCTCAGCTGTTGGTACTGGTCTGTGAAGATGCTGAAGTGGTGATTCCTCATACTGTGCCACCACAGCCTGTACAACGAACTACACGCTCCGGACGTCATGTACATTTTCCTGATCGCTTCAACAGCTGAGCAACCATCTCCGTGGGGGGGGGGTGATGTGGGAACTGCCCACACAGGATAATGAGAAAGAACAGTTCTCTTCAGAAATTTGATGTTTTAAGGATGAAACAGCATCTGTCAGGGTCATTGTGTGTTTCCCTTGGGGGGAGGGGGCATGTGAACTTGGGAGTAGGGAAGAGAGAAGAAGTAACCAAGTTGTCCTTGGAGAGAAATGTCTTCCTTCCACTTGCATGGAGTTCTTCCAGACCATTCTATTTGTTTTCTTTTCATTGTGATTCTGTGAAATTATGCAGAACAGTATTATATTCCTTCAGGATTAATCTTTATTCTCTGAATGCAGTAACAGTTTCTTACTACTTTTATGGAAGTTGTGAAGACAATGATGTTGATGGTAACATATACTCGTATAGTTTGAAAGTTTAGCAGTGCATTCTCCCATAAAATTGCTGTGGAAAGCCTTGATATCACTCAATTGAATGCAGTAGTATTATGGCAGGCACAGCCAATATTGGCCATTGAACTTAAAAGAGTTCAGATTGTTGTCTCCTGGGTTATGACTCCATGTAGTACTGTATGTGGATATTAGTGTTTCAGAGGAACATGCCATCTGCTTCTATGACCTTTACCCTGCCTGTGGTTCTGATTGACCACCATAAGTATTGTAGCATATAGAGAGACATTTCTAGGTTATGGCACAGTAAACAACTTATCAGCATAATAATTGCACACATGTAATGGAGGATCAGATCCCATACGAATTTGTAGTGACATCACGCGACAATAAGAGAGCTGCAGGAAGTGTTATTGCCACGTGGTCTGCCAATGGAACACGTGATACCGTGCCATCAACATCAACAGGGGAACATTTAGCTTCCAAAATGACATTTGACAAAACTTTGCCATATAGCTTGAAGTGACATTTTAGCTTTGGATCATGACTGTCCCTGCTGGTCAGATGAAGTTCCCTTTTTCTTCCTATAGGGGTACTATGCTACAAGCCGGAAGGTTGTGGGTTCAAGTTCCGATGAGGTCATTGGGTTTTTAATTGACCTAATTCTTCCTGCCGCACTATGGCCCTGGGGTCGACTCAACCTCTGACAGAAATGAGTACCAGGAATATTCTTGGGGGTGAAAGTGTGGCTGGCATGTTGGGCTGACAATCTTGCCGCCATCTATCAGCCGATTGTGTAGAAAATATGGGAACCTCAAAATCTCACAACCCTATGGGCCTCCACGGCCTGTTACAGGGATACCTTTACTTTTTACTTTTTTTTTATTATCCAGGTGTTATTTGTGGCTGTGTTCTTGGCTTCTTTAAAAGGAAGGCTTGAGTAAATAACCTTAAGTAAGTGTTGAGAAGGGAATTAAATTTAGTGTCAATGTCAACATTAACGAATACAGGATCCCATGTTTCATAGCTTAATTTCATAACAAAGTCAGCCATCGAGTGATTGTCTATTTTCCTTATCAGATGCTGTTGTTGGTTCTGAGGCTCCAAATTAAAGGATCTCTAAGAGTTGTGCTTCATAGGACAAACCATTTGAGATAGTTGTAGTTGTAAGAATCTGTGTTTCTAATTTTGAACTATCAATGAAAATATTATCAGTTGGTGATATGATATTTTTAATTCTTGTTGGAAAGTTTACAGTACTGGAGAGACTGTAGGATAGTAGCAGAGAGTTTAAACATTTTTTCCTGTTATTGTTCACAAGATATTTTATATTTAATTTTTGGGGCATGCAGTATATTAAGGATGGACTCTAGTCTATTTAAAAATTCAGAAAATTTTCCAGATAGGGCTTTGTATAGGGCGAAAATACTTATATTTTAAAATCATCTGTTATTGCTGTCACAAGACTATGCCAGTTGGTGTAATTTGGCTATGGGCTAGATGATTGGAGATATGTTTGAATCCTGGTCCAGATAGGCAATAGTGTCCATATAGCTTTATATCCAGTAGGTACCAAATGCCCTGCACCACTCACCTGCATCTACTGCAGAAGGGTAAGGCTCATAGTGGTCTGTATCATCAGTTCTTTACCATTTCCTTTTACTTTAGAAGACAAATGAAAATAACTGACACAGGAACATTGCACATTTATTATCTTGTATGCATTAGGCCACTAGAGAATGTACCATTATTTTCCTGAAGATCCTGCATATGCTGTTTGATTTAGACACTTTGGCTCCATTAAGTACTGAAATTTAAATGTATCGGTTCAAGTATTTTCAAAAAAATCCCAATTTTGTTTTCCGGGTCCCATCTGAAGGGCCACTATCTTCAGAGCTTGAGATTTCATATTCAGGGACCACTGATCTGCATTACTTTAACTTATAAATATGGAATTTGACATTAGGAATCAATCAATCAATTTATTTGTTCTGAGAATCCGTATTTGGAGATACAACCTCTGGATATAGAACAAGCCAATTACTACATATTAAAATAACATACTCGTACATATACATGAGTCAGCAATGCTATGAAACTTAATGACCTACAGATTTCACACAATACATCATCCCACTTTCAATAATTCAAAACCAAAAGAAATCCAACATTTTCTTTTATAGATTAAGTGAGGACAAGATATTTGTCATAGCATAAAACCATAACACACTCACTTCAGAATTGTAGGGACATAAATTCATCAATGAAATAAACGGAATGTTTCAACAGCAAGGATTTGAGTCCGTCTTAAAAGAGTTCAAATTTTTATTTTTATTTTATCTGCTCAGGGACCTTATTATACAAGGTGATACCCATATTTATAACACTTTTCTTAAAAAGAACTGTATTGCAATGATTTACATGTAAATTTAGTTGTCTTCGCATGTTGTAATTATGGATGTCCACATTTATTGCCACCACGAGTCTTTATATTTTTTAATAAAACATGTCACTTCCAAAATGTGTAGCGCTGCCAAAGTTAAAATATTATAATCTTTAAAAATTTGTCAGCATGAAGTTCACTTATTAACCCCACTGATAATTTAATAGGAAGGTACACACACATTCAGAGAACCACATTTACTTTGTCAAAGGGCTGAAGATGTGTAAATATGTCAAAATTTGAGCATCACTTCATATAGCATGCAGGTTATTTTGATCATTTACCATATTAATATGTTTTTAGTTTAGTTTTCTCTGTGTCATTTTGAGGATTCTCTTTTCATATTCATATTCATATTCATATTTATTTCAAGTTCAGTTGATCCATACATGAGTTGAAAGTACAAACTGTTGGATATAGAACGTGTCACAAAGTAAATACTAGTCTAAGNACTTTAAGCAAAAATATTCGTAAAAATAACACAGCGCATGGTGTTTGTTGTAAAAGCAACATACATTGAAAGTACAGACTACTTTAATATATATTTTCCCTTCATAATCGGAATATAATCATATTATAAGTGTTTTTGAATTGAATTGTTTTTCATTGACAACTTGTGATATTATAAGTGAATTTACATTCTTTTCGCATATAATTTCCTTAAGGACGTATGAGATCGACCAAATATCATCCCGCGATCGACTGGTTGATCGCGATCAAAGCATTGGACATGCCTGTCCTATATGATACCATAATATTTTATAACATTTTGGTAATAAGAAAATGGCTGTGGTACATATCTTGACAGTGATACTGTACATTTGTACTTTGGTCATTGAAATTGTGATTTCATAATTGTAGTGTATGAGATAGAGCTGTTCTGTCTTCTAAGTCATTAATGAATCGTATGTCCCACATATAATGGTTATTGATCGCATATACATGTTTCTATAGAGGTCAAAGACTGAAGAATTAGCAGCTAGAACTGTGGGAATCTAAGAATCAAGTATGAACACCTGGAGTATTTCTGCAAGTATGTTTCATGTTTTAAAGGTCACATACATACAACTGACACTTATTTAAAACTTTGTACTGTATGTATAAGATTCTGGGATCTCATGGTTATGAATATTAAGTTTATGACCTTCTGAGATGTGATGCTGTGTAGTCTGGTAGATAGATACCAACGTTTGAAGGAACCTGCCACATCATCAGGATGGAAGACGGTCTATATTGAGCATGGAAGCAGCAAGTTCTGTCAAAATGTTGGTACCTACCAAACCACGTGGTGTTACATATCGGAAAACTTTCATTTTGAGTGTTTTAAAAGTATCTCTGGGATGTGATTAAAAAGTTACAATAATATTACAATAACAATATAATATTATTTATTTATCCCACTGTCTGATTGTAATTGCAAAGTGATATTCGCATGGACACAAATAAGACCGGAATTGGAGGGTCCTTGACTACTTATGGAACTTACATCGCATCATGTAATCATATTACAAGATCCAGAAG
Source organism: Cryptotermes secundus (assembly GCF_002891405.2). Taxonomy (NCBI): domain Eukaryota; kingdom Metazoa; phylum Arthropoda; class Insecta; order Blattodea; family Kalotermitidae; genus Cryptotermes; species Cryptotermes secundus. The sequence continues at coordinate 4,249,972 of NW_019724742.1, forward strand.
AGACCCAACCGAGGATAACGGAATTTTTATCACTGAAGTACGAAAATTTGAAATTCAACAGGACAAGCGATATTATATTGTGTATATTTCCGTGGACACGTGTATGTGTGACGTCATGAATACGTCATGTAAATTTGTTACTTAGCCGTTAAGTCATTGGCAAAGAGAAATTTTTAGTCGTCCAATCATGAACTCTATATCTAATCTTAGAGGTATTCTGGAGTCGCCATCTTGATATTATTTTCGAAAATTTGCAGGTTTCTTATCTTTGCGAAGAGTTTCCATATTTGACGGCGCTTTAGAGAGGAATTCAGATGGTTCTGCCATCAATTTAGAATTTTTTATTTACAGAAAAGCCTCTAAACCTGTAGCATTTTGCGGACGCAGGCGCCATTTCTGATATAAAGAATAGGCCCAGATTTGTTCTGCATAACCATCTGCGTGAGAGGTTGGTTACAAAAGCACTAAGCCTGCGGTGGTTTGTAAAAATCGTACATACTTTGCGGCAACTGAGTAATTTAACGAAATAAGAGTACTGTATTAACAGGAACCATTCCTTTTCCGGAAGCCGCCATTTTGGCTCGTTAGTGACTGCCTCGTGCAAGAGCGGCGGTGAGGTGCATACCGCGCGGGAAGATGGGAATGTGTGTTCAACGGTTGTGTTGTCGGTGTTACAAACATAATTACTTGTGACTGACACACAAGGAATATATCATATGAAGTATTTTTTGATGTAGATACTAATATTATTGATATTCTTCAGGAAATTACTCTCACAAATCTGAATATAGGAATGTATTCAGTGTGAAATTAGTGACAAAGTTCTTTAAACAGGGTGTGGATTAGGATTATAGTCTTTACTAAACGAAGATACTGATTAGTGTAGTATCTTGGCTGTGAGTTGTTTGTAATTATCCTGGCTTAATTGAAATCAGTTTACTTGTCTCATTTAACCTTGTAAAATCTGTGAATGTAAATAATATCTTAACCTAAATGCATCTTCCAGGTTATGTGTCGTGTATTTTAATTGTATTTTTTTCTCTTGTGAAGGAAAAGAGGTGGCTGGGAAAGGAATGATTGTTCGCAGGCCATCAAAACGGCAGAGTTTAAGCTGCTTCTGATCTGAAAATACAAAAGTGAGTGGTGGAAACTTGGATATGTGAGTTAGTCGTGCTTAGGTTTATGATTTCGCACTAGTGGTTACAGATTCGCTTAAATACACATACAGTAATTATGTGAGAACAATTGAGTCAGCGTATATTTCTGTTTGTTGTGATTTGTCATGATTGGAATATCTTCCAGTTTCTCAGTCTGAATGGCGACTCTTGCTGAACAAGCCTCCAAACTTCTGGATTTCAACCAGAAGCTTGACATCAATTTGCTGGACAACATAGTAGGATGCATGTACAGTGGAACTGGAGAGCAGGTATGTATTTCCTAAAATTTTTCATACATTAATGTAGATGATGGGCCTATGGAATTGAATGATAATTAGGGTAACCGCAAGGTGTATTCAAATCTCCCATTTCATTATACTTGACATCCAAGGTGGATTTCAGGGTAGATATTGCTTGGTTGCTATTATGTTTTTACACTGTTTATTTACTTCCCATTTAGTGTCCAGGTCCAGAGATAGGGACTAGCTGTATCGATTGGACCCAACTGAGTAGGTTTTACCTGAAGACAGAGAATCCAGTCTCTGAAACGTTGTGTTTGTAATATGAACAGAACAGTGTTTTAGGTAAAGACAGGGCGATGGACAATGTCCAGGAACATATTATTTGTACTAATACACCATCGTCACAAACTTTTAGATCTCCTTTAGTATGCGGAAGTGCAGATCATGCAGTTACAAGTATGTGCCTACACCATCGTCACAAACTTTTAGATCTCCTTTAGTGTGCGAAAGTACAGATCATGCAGTTACAAGTATGTGCCCCAAGTGTTTCTGGTGGATGTCATGTTCCATTTGTATTTTCAGTTTATAACATTACTGAGTGGCATTGGACTGATGCATGATCTGAAGTTTTGTATGCATTGAGGGACAATGAAAGAGCATGACTGAAATGCAAAGGATCAAAAAGTCTCTTTAGAAAGAACTCATGGTGGATGGTACAAAATTAACAATATAAATAAACTTTAATGTAATGCCTATTAAAATAATTCAGCATGCAATCTTTTAATTTTTTATTGTTTATAGATTAAATACAGTTTAATTATAGTATGAAGTTTTCAGTGCTAAGGTATTGCTATTATAATAACTGTGCTTGTTAAGAATGGCAAGATTCCTGTCATCTCCCCATGACTTATTGTGCAGTGGCTGTCAAAATTTTCGTGTCTGTGAACCCCCTAGCCACTCATTGCATACCTGAGGGCCCCTCATCATGCCACAATTAAATCATCTGTGTATGAACATTAAACAGATGCAAATTACAAATGTTTAATACCCATTACAGTGTATTTTTACCTCAATCAATGACAATGGCAGAGTCACCACTATGCAACTGTCATAGGTAGCAGTATGTAAATTTTAGTCCAGAATATATATGGATAAATATCGTCTTAAGTGCAACAAATTTTATTGTAGTTTTTACTTCTTTTCCTCCTCCACACTACATGTTTCGGCCCTAAATGGCCATCATCAGGTGTGTATCACTCACGTAGCTGTTACACTGCTTGTTAAAATTTAAAATTACCAGTCTTTCTAATTGTATAAAATCTTTGTTAATCTACACGCGTCGATTTGATTTTT
>NW_019724742.1:4253024-4253271 GCF_002891405.2 Cryptotermes secundus
TGTATAGATTTCGTATATAGTTTGAAATATGGGATTGTATGTTTCTATGTGTGTGTCATTCATTTGTAGGCCTTTCTTACTCATTCTATATATATGGTATTTCTCTAATGTATTCAAATGTTTACCCTTTTTTCCCGTTGTTACAACTTCCATTACGTCTGTTATTGTTCCGTATGAATGTCCCGTATTTAGTATGTGATTTGAGTACCCGGAATTGCAATTATTATTTCTAATATCATGTAGATGT
>NW_019724742.1:4253440-4296034 GCF_002891405.2 Cryptotermes secundus
ATTTTAACTTGAATTAAGTTTTAAAAAGTGCTAATTTAAAAATCAAATCGACGCGTGTAGATTAACAAAGATTTTATACAATTAGAAAGACTGGTAATTTTAAATTTTAACAAGCAGTGTAACAGCTACGTGAGTGATACACACCTGATGATGGCCATTTAGGGCCGAAACATGTAGTGTGGAGGAGGAAAAGAAGTAAAAACTACAATAAAATTTGTTGCACTTAAGACGGTATTTATCCATATATATTGTGTGAGTGTAACAGGATGCTGAAATATAATATTTAGTCCAGAATATTTGTTATACATTGTTCTAGATAAGATTTTGTAAAATATTAAATATCCAGTACAGTTTTCTTTCTAACGTGTATCAGGAAGCAAAAAATAGTCTTGTGGACACTCTGGCCAGTCCTGGAGGACCATGCATTGAGAGCCATTGTTTTAGTGCAAGGACATCTTTAGTCTCAAAGAAAGTAATTTCTTTTATATTTTTGTCGTTCATTCATCTTCCTTTCCTTCATAACTTTGATATTTTTGTCTTCCCTCACCTGTCTCCATATACTTGTTTGTGTGATTGAAGGCCCATAGACGGTAGAATACACTGTTTCATTTTTTTATGAAATCAGAATGGTCGATTAGATATAACTGTAACCTAGATGTCATAGAAATACAAGATTTGGATGACATGAGAAACTCGAGCCCTGTTTGTGTCACTCCTGACTTTTTGTCATAAATAGATTTTAAGAGGACAGGTGATGAAGTAACCCATTCACCTACAGCTGAAACACAGGTACCCTGTTCTAGGTAATTTTTTTGGGGGGGGGGAGACATGGTTGTACAGTGACTTACTAGTGCTTCTGACATGGCCTCACCCCACCTGCCTTTACATTTCTCACATTATATAGTGAATTTAAATTTAGTAAATAACCTGCACTGGTTTAAGAAGTTTTTGACTTTCCAGAACTTTTATATCAATTTAGTGCCATTGTGGTCAAGAGAATAATCAGTGTTCACGGTTTTCCAGTGCCATAATTAATTTATGCACAACAGCTTTGTGTATTTGTTACATAATTAATTAGTTCAGAAATTAATCTGATATTGATTATGTAATTTTATTTATTCGTGTAGAAAAAGTTTCTTCAACTTCATTTTCATGCAAAGAAATTATGTTATAATGATATACAGCAAGTTTTTTAAGGAAATGTAATTAATGTAATTTAGCATAATTGTCATGAAAACTTAAATTGGCATAGCAATAGCCATCCTCCTGAAATTCATTATACCCAGATATCACTGTATAATTTAATGAGCTGTAAGGTGAAACTGATAAGACCTTCTGGAACTTTTTTATATTGATTTTAAGACTTTTTAAACTTGACTTTGTATATATTCAAAGTGGACACAAGAATCTTGTATTACAGAGTACATCGATGAAGTTGTCTGACTGGAAAGTCTTATGTGAGCTGGTAGTGTGGTCTGTCTACCAAAGTATGTGTTCACCCCTTTCTTATGGATGCCAGTACTTGAAATGGAATATGTTATTATATAATTGTTGTGAAAAATAAAAAAAATCTCTATGCCTGGCAGTTTTTCTTTGAGACTAAGCATAAAATTGTAAGCTGTTTAGATATTTGGAAGGAATAAGTTATTTAATTTTCAGATTGTGGGCATTTAAATTGTGAAATTGTTTTATTTATCTGCTTTCTGCATATAGTGTCACGTAAATGCTTATGTTTTAACCAGATTGAAGGGTGTGCACGGCTATAACAGAGGTTCTTCCCTGCAACTGATCACTTTGCCAAAATTTGTTTAAATTTTTTTATTACATTCAGATTGTTTTTGTAAACTGTATCTTTCAAAATACCCCTTAAGGGTAAGGGTCTGACTGCCTATATCCAAATCATTCAGAGAAAGAGATTAGGTAACACTTTGTCGAGCTGCTCATTGAACATATCCAGCACTGCATTCACAGTCTCTGGCTGAGCCCCATACTGTTGATAAATTTTTCTCTGAAATTGACACTCGTTCATTGAAGAAATGGAGTTAATAACTAGCAGTCACAGTGCAGATAGGAAAAATTGGCCCAATGTACCATTTGTTGACCAAGTACACCACACTTTATGTTTTTCTGCATGTAACAGTTTTTCCATTATGTTATGCTGGTGTTCATTGGCCCACTCCAATGTTCTGATTTTTCATGTAGCCATTGAAGTGCGATTGGGCCTTATCTGTAGTCGTATGCTTCAGAGTTCTGGCAGATTGTCTTCCAGAAACATCTTAAAAGTCACCTCTCCTGGCTTTATTGGCCTCACAAAGGGCTTGCAGTATTTCAAATTTGTGCAGGTTCCACGTTGTCCCAGTTGTCATGCACTAGTGTTGCTTCTAAGTTGAGTTGTTGAGGAAGACCAAATACATATTTCTTGCGACTGTTTGCTGGTTGTGAATATTTTGTGGTGTTCTGACAGACCTTACCAGCAATGCCATTCTTATTCTTTATTGCAGTCCAGTTGTTCCAAACTTGTTAACTAATCTGTTTATTGCAGACGTGCTTGGTGCTTTCCTGCACTAAAATGATGTCACTTGGAATTCATGCTTAATTTTGATAACGATAGTCTGGTAAAAATATTTTTGCTAAAACCATACACTGTTCCACTGAGTATGCTGTCTGGATCACTGCTGCATCATGAAGATGTCACAAGGGAAGCACATTCTCCCAAGGCTACTGAATTCAGACACACTGAATACAGTGATATTTGCTATGCAGTTAGGTAATTAGATACAGTTAAAACATGGGCATCTTATACCTTATATATTTTCTTTTTATTTATTATTCCCTTCCGCTCCCTTCCACAGACTTGTGTACCTGTACAGAAAGGTGAAGGGAGTTAACAGATATCTCTCTGCAGACATTGTTGATGCAAGTACATAGTAATGTTAATTTTTATATGACTGTTTCATTTAGTTATTGGTACTGCTTGTGTCCCAGTATAAACTATAACCTAGATCCAAATAATTGCTTGTTATTCTTCTGTTATAGCAACGTATTGCCCAGGAAGTGTTGACAACACTTAAGGAGCACCCAGATGCTTGGACAAGGGTTGATACTATTCTTGAATTTTCTAATAACCAGCAAACCAAATATTATGCACTTCAGATATTGGAACAAGTCATAAAGACACGATGGAAAGTTCTACCCAGGAACCAGTGCGAAGGTAAGGGTTGTTGTATGAGCTTTGTGCATGGATAAGTTGTCGTTCATTGAGTCAGTCATAGATGTACTATACTGTACCATTGTTACCATGACCAGTGTTGTATATAGACTTCATTCAAGTTACATACTTATCAGTTACTTCTAGGCTACATTTTTCAATTTTGCTTGGTCATCACAATCCATATATAAGTTATGGTGTGTCTGGAATAGCTTTGAAAGTGTGACGTGCCTCAAGTAGGCAACCACGTTATAGAAAAGCCAGGTGTGATCAAGATCTCCAGTAAAGCAATTTTGGTTTTATTAATATACAGAAAATGAATCTAGCAACTTTCTGCTGAAGCCATAATGGTCTAAGACAAGGGTCTCCAAACTATGGCCCGTGGGCCACATCTGGCCCGCGATGTGATTTTATCCGGCTCGCGAAAGAATTGTGCAGAAATGCGCCAATTGAACTAATTTTCCAATGAGTACTGGAAAAAAGAAATACTTGTTCATAGATTTCAAATTCATTAATTAAGATTGTGTTTAAAATATATTGATATTCCATATTATGTTAATATTAATGTTATTCACAATTTTACTAATTCTGGACCGTATACTGCGCAGTATTTCTTTGTACTTGTTCGGCTTCGATCAGCAGTGTCACTTCATGACAATATAGGTAGCGCGAGCAGATCGTTACTAGCCGTCTTGTGCACGAGACTTCTTGCAGTGGTGCAGTGTAATTGTAACAGATCATCATCACCGCCGGTGTCTTACTTATTACCATTTTTGTATTAAAGGCAACTTATGCCCAGTTTTGCTCTAACTGTTCCGAGAATTGGTAGCGAGGATTGTTGATAAGGCTACCGGAACTTCAGTCCGTTCTACAACGGCTGGCTTGTAAATTTATCTCCATTTTTGGGACGACATATCCGTGTAAACACACTTTTTCCCAGATGAAGTACATCAAGTCGAAATACAGGGCAAATTTATCCGATGAACATTTAAAGTCGCTACTTGTAATTAGCGTTTCAAAATTTGAACCTCAATTTAATCAGATTTTAAGAATGCAAAAAGAGTTCCATCATTCACATTAATTGTTTTATTATAATTGTGATGAAAATATGAGCAATTGCCGCTTCTGTCTGCTGTCATTAATATATGATAATTTATTCTCACGTACTTTGTATATAGTTATTTAGTTTATGAAATTCTGTGCTTTCAGTAAAACTCATATACCTAGAGTTATTAATTTCTCATTTTATCCGGCCCGTTGAAAGTGCTGAATTACCTAATGTGGCCCGCGTTTCGAAAAGTTTGGAGACCCATGGTCTAAGGTGTTGATGGTGCTACTACATAGATGTTTTACATTTGTTATATGTGCACCTTTTCTATGAATGTATACATCATATTATACTGCTTTGATGAAAGCGTGTAATTAATCCAATCCTAAGTAGGATTTGAGGTTCTCACAGTGGTGATATGAAGAGTTATGTCTTCTGGGATTTAACAGAATGTAATCTGCAGAAGGCCATTCAATGTCATGGAAGGACATATTACACCCATCCTCAGGGTTGAAGACCAGCATGCTGCTGTGGAAGAACATGGGATTATATAGGAAAGGAGGGAACTTGCCAGCTAGGCTATCAGTTTGTATTGGCTCTCTCTGAGAAATGGTGAACCAGTAGGAAAAAAAGGAAGAGCAAACTACTTTGAGCACGTGAAGATGGTCAGTCCATAGACGGGAACCCTGGGGAGAGAAGTTGTGTTTTGGGTAGAGAGCCAAGGAAGGGGGGAGAAAAGTTGTGTGTGGGTTGTGACCTTATGATGGAGGATAAGAAAAGCAAAAAGTAGTGGAGGGGAAGGGAAGGCCCAGGCTTGGTGGGTGCCTCGATGAAGACATTGTGTGCATGGACATTGTATAGAAAATGAGGGTGCCTCAACGTCTGACAACCGTGTGGGCCTCCACAGCTTGTTAGGAATAGCTTAATCCTTTTTCTTTACCTAGATCTCCAGTCAGATGCTGGCATAGTACGTTAGACTGGACTACAGTGACTTTCCACTGCTCCAATCTATTATTCAGTATCATCCTATCATTTGATGTTTTGTAGCCTTCAGATACTGACTGTATAATTAAATAAACCATGAACCTTCGTAAGAGGGCCGATGGTGTGTAGTTACTGGTCGTTTACCAACATATCACAGATGCTGATTGCTTGTCATTGTTAAGTTTTTTCTTTGTATTATTTGATGTATTTTGATGAAGTAGACTTGCTGGCTTAGAGATTCACACCAAAATGTGGGTGTTAATATTTTGTGAGTTTGAGTTAGGCTGTTTATTTGTGGGCTTCTTATTTTGCAACATTGTTTTCTGTCATAAAATCATTGCTTGTAAGAAATATCAGCCTGAAAATTGTTGAATGTGTGTAACACACAAAATTTTAAGCATGGTGATGGCCTTCCTTCATCATGGTGCAACAGGGCAGCTTTGCACATCACTTGCTGCAGATGTTCAGTGAAATGAAATTCATTAAAATATTCATGTTATTTGGATTGTCATTTTTGAGGAAACTACAGGATGGGTCATTGGTAAACACACTCAGTCCTTATTCCTTTCTAGTGTATTCACAAAAACAGTTGCAAAAGTACAACCATTTGCTTCCCTTTTTCTGCTTGTACTCGTATGTACACATGTAAGAACTCCAGGACTGCTGAAATCTAAAATATGATAATGAATTTCACTATAATTGGTGGAGACTTTCTAATTTTGGTTAAAATCAGACATTAGTAATAGATGCTTGACATGAAGACCTGCAAATGTTTGCGCATGCATCTCCAAGTGTAACTCACTAACTATATATATAAGAGAATAATGTTTTTAAAAGGTTGTAGAGAGGAGTGAATCATATTTCATGCCCAGTACACTTGTTTCAATTTTTGAGGTAATTTGACAAAAGTGAGTAAACATGCCAGAACTGAAGAATACAGTGAAACTCCATTAGAATGTGCTTCACTATAATGCGGACTTTGGTATATACCATTGTTCTAGTCATGGCTCCCGAAATTATTCCATTTTATTTTCTTTGTAAAATATTTATTTCAAATTTCATTGCTAATTTTTATCTTTGTAAGCCACTTAGTGCGTGTAATGGGTCACTCTGAGTTGGCAACATGAACTTGTGTGTTATTGTTGATTTGTTGAGGAGACATCAGTGCTTCTCTGTATGAGCTATGGTAATGCCCTCACATGTTGGATTCAGCTTGTCCACTGAAAGAAAATATCAGACTATTTTAAAGAAACACCGATTAAGTGAGGCATGCGTTTAAACCTGAATGTGATACAATTTTTATTCTAATTTGATATATTTGTTGTAAACAAAAACTGTCACATTAAAACATTATCTCTCACAAAACTTTTTGAAATACTGGTTGTTGTCAATAGCCTGGGTCTTCATTCCGTCCTGCAACACCCATGTAATATCATAATTTTACCGTATTTTTTTACTGTGATGTGACACTATGTAGTCTGGAAGAAGTTGTCGGACATGCCTCCATCTACAGGGTTGAAGAATAAGCCAGGAAGAAGGAAGGAGAGCTGTTATTTTATGCACACAGTTCCGACTTTTTGAGAATTTGTATCTGCAGCAGGATATCAATCCATTGTTGGTTATTGGTAGCACTACATATACAAGGTGGTTCAAATATGACCGGGACTGATTTTTTTTTTTAAACCAAAGTTGCCAAACACTTACTTGCACATGTCAGTTTTCAACATACTCCCCTCCAGAGTCAACACATTTTTTCCAACATTCTGGAAGCATCCTGATGCCCTTTTCAGAAAAGTTTTGTGGTTGGCGGTGTATCCACTCCCGAACATTCTGGATGACGGCATCGTTGTCCACAAACCGCATGCCTTGTAAGTCTGATTTGAGCCTTCCGAACAGGTAGAAATCACTTGGTGCCAAATCGGGACTGTACGGCGGAAGTATCAGAAGGTTCCATTTCAATCTCTGGAGGGTTTCCATTGTTGTTTTTGTCGTATGAGGGCGTGCATTGTCTTGAAGGAAGGCTACCCGCTTTCCACCTCTCTTCTGCTTGGATCGGATCTTTTCCTTCACGTCTGTTGCCAGGAGGTCTGAGTAATAAGCTGTGTTGACTGTTCTGGCATCTGTCAGAAAGTCTACATGGATAACCCCCTGCTAGGCCCAGAAGAACGTTGCCATCACTTTTCCTGCCGAACGGCTCCTCTGCATTCTCTTGGGTTTGGGAGAACTGGTATGCTGCCACTCGCGTGATGATTGCTGGGACTCGGGAATGAAGTAGTGCACCCACGTTTCATCGGTGGTCACTCACTATAGACTTCAAAAATGCATCACCTTCGTCTTCAAACTGCTGTAGGAGATGACTGGCAGCTTGTATGCACACCATATTGCTCATGCCTGTCAAAGTGCATGGTACCCACTGTGCATTCACCTTGCGATAGTGCAGATGGTATTTCATGATGTCTTCTACACTACCAACACTGATGGACAACATTGCTCCAAGTTCCTTGATAGTGATGTGCCTATTCTCACGAATAAGTGCGTGTGCATGATGAGTGTTTGGCTTGGTGATGGATGTTCATAGCCGATGATCATGAGTTTCATTCTCCACGCGCTCTCTGCCCTCTTTGAAGCACTTACACCACTCAAACACACGGGTCCATGAGGGACACTCTTCCCCATACTTTTGTTGGAGTCTGTGGTGAATTTCAGCGGATGGGACGTTTTCTCCAATGAGGAATTTTATCACAGTGCATTGTTCCATGCTCCGCGGTACCTTCTGTTCACTCATCACTCTAGCAACTTCCGGAGAGGACTGAACAGGTTCTGACCCTAACAGGAGGGAGGGTGGAGGTTGTGGCTTCACTATCTCAAGGTCGCACAGCTGCTGCTCAGTGCGGCTTGTTTACAAAAAAATCAGTCCCGGTCATATTTGAACCACCTAGCACTTGATAATATCTTGCAGAACTTGAGATCTCATCTATATTTCATGGCAACTTGTTTAAATATTTCAGCAAAGTTCACTGAAAGCAGCAGTGAATGTATTCAGGACTACTAGTGTCACAGCGAGAACTCGCAGTTCCAACATATGCCTCACATGTAAGCAAAGCAAAGAACTGGTTTGACCCCTCTTCACTGATTCATACATTTTGTTTTCAGGAATAAAGAAGTACATTGTGGGTCTGATCATCAAAACATCATCAGATGCAGATATAATGGAGAGAGAGAAGGTGTATCTGAACAAGCTAAACATGATTCTTGTACAGGTAAGACTGTCCTGAACGATCAGCTCTTCTTGTTAGTCATGTAGAATACTTTCCCCTCCCCTACATGAAAGCACTTCTAATTAATGATCACCCCTTAGTTTCAGTTAGCTTGCGATAAGTACCTTGTGGTTGTTCAGTGAAGTTTCCACTAGAGATTTGCATGTATTGAACCAAAATACTTATATCTTGAAGTCTTCTAGATTGCTATATTGTTAATTCTAAATGTGGTCAGATGTAGTGTTTTTGGAAGCACGTAACTGCTGTCATTATACTTTAATGTCATTTACCTGATTATGATAGCTGATGCACCAAACAGGTTGACATAGCTCTAATGCACTAGGCTTGTGTTTTGGAGGTGCTTGATGCATATCTTGGCTAGGATATAGATTATCCTGACTAAGGAATTGTGGTTTTGTGTAACAAAAAAAAAAGCAGCAGCGATGCACTCAGGATTATTAATTGGTATAGTACTATTGGTAAATGGAAAGTGGTATCCATTCTTGAAATAAAATGGATGTCCGAAGTAGTGATAACAAAGAAAACCTGCATGGGTGTCAGTTGGTATAGTGACTTGGCTATGGGCTAGATGACTGGAGAAATGACTTTTAATTATTGGCACTGTCAGCATTTTGATCAGCTCTGGGGCCCATGCATCCTCATTTCCAGTGGGCACTAGAGGCTGTTTACTCAGGGTTAATGAAACTAGAGCATGAAACAGACCTTTTTCTGGAATCTAATGCAGAGGTGAAGTATACATGGAACTGTAACTCCACTCCCTTGTATATCTTCATGCCATGGTGCTTAAGAGGAACAGCTGTTTTTATACTGTTGGGGAAGACCCAGTGTCATAGTATTTGTTTAGTTTAAATACAGTAATGATTGATTTTGGAGCTGTTCTGAATTATTTAAACGACTGTCTAATACATAATGGCTGACAAAATCATGTTTCAAGACCCATAAGGGATTAAATTAACTATATTAGTACAACTGTAAGGTTGAATGCTATTAATATCAAAGCCAGCCAGTCCGTAGCCACTGCATTCCTCGTCTCCTCTGCCCTTCCAAGTCACTTCTATGAAGTACATCGCTGAGATGGCCTCAAGTGGAATGATGTACATTCCAAGTTTCATTATGGTTGGTACAGGCATTCAAGCAGTATTATGGTTTTGCCTCAGACGTTTGTGATGTATTACTAATGGGAGGGGTTTATTCTGTACTGTAGTATGAACCACGCAGCACAATGAACCACATAATATAAACGGCACACATTAACCATTGGCTCCCAACAGTATGAAAGAAGAGGGAATCTGTTTTCAAGGAAAATGGTGACATTACGATACTGACCTGGTGAGCCAATGCAGCAAACAGTAGAAGAAATTTTACAAAGCCTATGTGTGGTCTACTCCAGTAACAAACTCGAAGCTACTCACAGCTTATAACATTTTCAAAGATCATTTTTAAATATGAAATTGTGGATTTAGGATCACCTAAATATTAAATTAGGTTTAACCTATTGTTATGTATATAACTGTATCACATGTACAATTTCTATTCTGATTTTTTTCCTCATTTTATTGTATTTTATTGTTAATTTTAACCAAGTCTAGTCTAAGTTTTTGTCTAGATTGTGAATTGAGTAGAAACCAATATGAACCATTTATAAATATGGGAATGTTAGCGTTGCAGTTCGGTAATAATATGTGTGAAACTTGCAGCACCTGAAGATGACCCATTTAAGTTCGAAACATAGTGTGTACTGTGTAAATAAACAGATAAATAATAAGGTATTGTTGCATTGACAGTAAAAATTATATACGTTTATTGTATGAATGCAGCAGAATGCAATCCTTAAAAATACTTACCTCCAGCTAGTGCTGAAGTCGAGAAAACATGGATCAATATATCCACTTCCTCATACACCTTAATGGTAGGGCTTAATTAGTTCAGCACAGGGACGATTTTACCTTTAATCAAAATAGAAACCATTATAATCAACACGTTTTTGCTAATGAGAAACAAGTTTCGTTATTACACTTTGATAGAAATTTGCAGTCCTGGAACCAAGAAATTAATTGAAAACACTTTCTGCATGATTATTGAAGATTTTCTCATGCAAGAAGTTTCCAGATGCTTCAAAAAGTGGTAGACAGTGACAGGTCTGATGGGTAATGTGGATGGGGCAGGTTTGTAGCTTAATTGATTCAGTTTCTTGAGCATCAGTTGTGAAAATTGCGGTCTGACATCGTGCAGCAAGATCGGTCCTTGTTGATTCATGAATGTTGGCTGTTTTTCACATAACTTTCGGTACACTTTTTTATTTTCTCAATGATACTTCTTCGCAGTAATGGTCTTGCCTGGATTCAGGAATTTGTAGTTAATGACACCAGCTGCAGACCACCAAACGGTGACCATATCTGTCTTTTGATGCAACATTGGCTTTGGCACTTCACTATAGTCAGATCACTATGCAGATTGTCAGCAGTTATCATATAAGGATCATTGTTCGTCACGTCACAATTCAATCACAAAACAGGCCCCCCCCCAGAAAAGCAGCACAGGGCACATTTCATAACAGTGGTTTTTATTATTTTCATTCAGTTTCTGTGGAACCCACTTGTCAGGCTATTTCATTTTTCTGAGATGACTTAAGTGGCAGCTTGACTAAATTAGCCTCCACTATGGCCCTTAGCTAATTGTTGACAGTGGCTGAGAGACATTTGCGACCTTCCTCATCTTCAAAATTCAGATCACCACAACACAGCTTCTTAAACCAAAGTTGAACTGTTTCCTTGCTGAATGTTTTGTTCCAATTTCATGCAGTTTATGCTGTGCTTTGACCAAGTTTGAACTCAAGCAAAATAAATTACACAAGCCCATTTATTCTGCAGTAAGCTTCAGAGTTGCAAATACCAAAACAGAAATTTGTGTTGCAACAACCCAGTAAATAATTTTTCATCTAAGTAAAATATGTTTAAATTTGACACTCAGTGCTCTGGTGATGGGGGATTTAAATATGGATGTTAAAGGTTAAGAAACATTTTGTGATGATGTGGAGTGACTGCAGCTGGCTTAGGTTTGGGTCCAGTGGTGTACTCTTGTGTATACGGTAATGAAGTTTCTGCAAAAAAAAAAAAGATTGTTGATAAATGTGCAGCTACGAGCTACTGTAAAGTGTTGTGAGGCCAGTCTGGCTACAAATAGTATGTGCAGTATAACTTGCAAAATAGAATGGAACTTGGCTACTCTATAGTTTTGTGAGGCTAAAGGAGAGCTGCGTCCATATACTGGCACAAACTGAAGTGACTGTGCTTTTGCTCTCTAGATTATTATTTTGTGAGGTGGTGGCTTAGTGGGATGTTTCCCTCATGACACTGAGCACTGTGCGTTTGGATGGATTCTTATCTTTGTACTTCCAGAGTAGATGTGTGTTTCTGTTTTCTGTCATCAGGTACTGAAGTGCGAGTGGCCGAAGAACTGGGAATCCTTTATTCCTGACATTGTGGGTGCAAGCAAGACCAATGAAAGCCTTTGTCAGAATAATATGGCTATCCTCAAGCTTCTTAGTGAAGAGGTTTTTGACTTCTCCAGTGGTCAGATGACGCAGACTAAAGCCAAGCATCTGAAGGATACCATGTGTTCAGAATTTTCACAAATTTTTCAGCTGTGTCAGTTTGTTATGGTGAGTCTCATTATCATGTCTGTATAAAATATGGGATATCTGAGTAGGAATGACCACAATTCAAGAATTCTCATTCTGAAAGTCAGTGAAGTTACAAGAGTGCAGTTCTCGCCATATGAAAGAGAAACTCTGAATGATTATTAGTGTTGTATGTTGTTTCAAATGCATGTGCAACACATGGAGTGACACAGGTGAGATTGTGAAGCCCAGTCAGCAGTTGCTCTGAGAATGGCATCTGGCCAACACAAGGCTCTGGGTGGGTGGGTGGGGCATTAATGGCAGAAACGAAGTCAGTTCTTCAGATAAGTTCAGAACCCATCCTCCAATAAAAGTGTTCTGTCTTGGGCGAAACAGTTGAAAGCAGTGGGCGATGCCCCATGTGGGTGGAAGACATAAATACAAGTGCTCCAAGGGGATCATTAATGACACTGGCTAGTTTCCACCCTGGTGCCACACAGACCTGGGTAGAGTGTCTTACATCTCGGTTTAGGTGGACCATTGTCCTGCCACCATCCTTTCAGATGATACGCCCCTGTGTGACGACCCCAGGGTTTACTCTTGGAGGGGACTCGTTTTAAGTATGTGGTACTCTACAGTGCGTAGAAAATCCCTGTAACAGGCCATGGAAGCCCATAAGATTGTGAATTGTCAATCCTCACATGTTTTTTGAACAGTTGGCTCACAGGTAGCAGTGAGGTTGTCAACCTTACATGCCAGCCACTCTTTACCCCCAGGAAGATTCTTGGTACCCATTTCTGTTAGAGACCGAGTCAACTCCAGGACCATAGTGCGGCTGGAAAGATTGGGTTAATTGAAAGATCCAGTGACCTCATTGGGAATGGAAGCCATGACCTTCCAGCTTGTAGTGTACTGCCTCAACCAACTGTAATACTGCGTGCCCTGTGTGGTAATTGTAGTACAGTGATGTGCCCATTTAGCATTCCCACATTTATATAAATCTTACATTATTTATATATTTCTTCACAGTTCCAGTCAAAGCCCAATATAAGCAGTATTTTTTTTTCTATAAGTATTGAGTTTCAGTGTAGTATACAGCTTGCAGTTAGTGTACAAAATTTGTTACCTTTTGGATCTTATACCATTGCTTTTTGCATTGTAGTTGTTTTGATTCCCAGTGTTCTTTCAGATAACTTCCATGTAGTGAAGTCCTTGATTCAGTGTAGCAGAATTTATTTTCCAAGAGGTACACTGAATATACATTTGCATACTGTTTCCTTTTGTAGGCCTTGGGGAGCAGTTTTCTGTTATGCTTGTTTGAAATGAATGTGATAGTAATGAAGCATTTTTCTTTTGCCTTTTTAAAGGACAACTCACAAAATGCCCCACTTGTTGGTGCTACATTGGAGACGCTGCTGCGGTTTCTCAACTGGATTCCTTTGGGTTATATATTTGAAACGAAGCTGATAGACGCTCTGATATCTAAGGTATGCTGTTAATGTAAAGTATATACCTGTGTTACTGAAATTGGGACAGTTTTGTATGTATAATGAAACTGTCATGTAATGGCAGTGGAAGGTGCCATTGGTAACATGCTTGCTGGGTTTGAAGTGTTCATGATGGGTGACTGAACAGTATTTCCTGGACTGTAGTACCATGTAGTTCAGAGCTAAGCTTGCTACCTCCTGCTAGTTTCCTGCTTGGCTTAATCTGCAACTGTAAAAATGGAGGTAAATGAAACATCTGCTTTTCTCCGAACTACACGGTGTTACAACCCAGATAACTGTACTCTTTAGTAATATGTTTGTTTATTGTTTCTAGTTCCTTTATGTCCCTATGTTCCGAAATGTGACTCTGAAATGTCTGACGGAGATTGCTGGTGTTACTGTCACAAACTATGATGACATGTTCGTATATATGTTCACACAAACGATGAATCGGTTGGGACAGGTAAGATGTGTGTTTCTTATGTTTTTATAGTGTTTTCATACGAAATCATACCCAACCCTTTCACTGCTGAGTAATTATTGCCTAGCTATACCCAATTAGAGCAATTTTTACAGTTTTCTTTACATATGGGACATGAGAATTCAAGTGGAAATTGAATTAATATGTATAAACTCATATTGTCTGTTATTCAGGAAAGGAGCTCTGTAACTGACTGTATTGAAGGAAGCGATTAATTGTTATTTAGAATTCATTAACTCAGTTCCTGGCTGAGTCAGGGATCTTCTGAGTATTGAGCAGAACCTTTCATCATGGTATAGCTCAGGCAGTTAGTTGCTGGCTTCCCATCACAGAGGCCTGGGTGCAGCCTGTCATCAGGAGCTGTTGTTGTAAACGCATTTGAGGCTACAGTACGAATGGGGGAGACGAATGCGTATAGGATATTGGTGGGAAAGCCAGAAGGAAAGAGACCACAGGGAAGACCAATGTGTAGTTGGGTGGACAATATTAGAATGGATCTTAGAGAGATAGTTTGGGATGGTATGGATTGGATAGATCTGGCTCATGATAGGGACCAGTGGAGGGCTCTTGTGAACACGGTGATGAACCTTCGGGTTCCATAAAATGCTGGGAAATTCTTGAGTAGCTGCAAAATTGGCAGCTCCTCCAGAAGGGCTCAGCTCCATGAGTAAGAAGTAAGTTGAGGCTACAGTGCCAAGAGATCTCAGTCTCACCCCAGTAATGCAACATAAAAAAATCTCTTACTTACATTACTGAATTGTTTGGGAATATCTGTGCATGCCATTTCTACTATCCATACAAGGTGTAATGGAAAGTTGTCGGACTAGGTCAAAAAAGAAATGCTGGCTTAATTTTGGATGCCATCTCCTTCAGAATAGTCTCCTTGGGAACATATTGTCACATATTTCGGTGACTGAGACATGGGTTTGGATAGGTGAATTGGTTTATTGGATTTATTAACAACCTACAGGTCATAACTACAGTCAGTTGTTACACTACTGCTGCTTTACACAGTGTGCTGTCACTCCACACTAATTTCTTCAGTCTATCTGAACTAGTCCTGACGGTGTATAACACGGGAACTGTAAAAAATCTCACTAAATTACACACACTCGATCCCACTGCACTGTAGCACACATAAAGTCTTGAAATTGCACTTTACATCTTCATAGGCCAAGCTCCTGTATTCTTCTGTACTCCAGGTTCCACTTTACTCCATTTGCATGCTTCCACCACCGTTATTTCTATTTCGTAACCCCCTCAACTGAACTCTGCTCACTTATGTAGGTGAGGGACAGGCAGTGCATCACAGTAAACACGTCACGTGATTGCTTCCCACTACTGTTGTGTGACATCACAACGCGCATTGCATAGCAAAGGTCCATCTATGGACATAGAAAATACTATGTAAGATTTGAGGTTTTCAAGGCGGGGACTATGAACAAATCCATTTTCTGGGATGTGGCGCTGTGTAGGTATTGTGCTAATTGACGTTTCATAGGAACGTATCGCCTCCATCTTCAGGGTAGAAGAAAAAAGAAAATCCATGAGTGAGGAACCAGCCTGAGCAGGTGCTGGCAGACTAATGTCTAGTTGAATGAACCCAGCTATATAAGAGCAGGAAGCGAATCATAAAGATGTAGGTAGTTGGCTTAAGTAGCTGTGCTTCTGACTTGTGTATGGGAGACACATGATTCAAGTCTGGGCTGGGACACTGTGCTGACAGGTTTATTGTGATTGACCTCAGTCCGTTCGTGAAAATATCAGGATATTTCAGATTAATCCATTTTCATATTGTTTTAACCTTTTGACGTGGTCATTTAAATTCCGCGGCCGCGGCTCCTGCGGTAATATATTCAGCCGGCCATTTAAATTTTGCTCGAAAATTATTTATTCATCATTGTTCTTAAATTCTATGAGATAGGAACATGAAACTTTCACTAAAATGATCTTAAAAGGTGGTTTTATAACCTTACCTTATAATATGAACCCCCTTTATATCTTCAATGGAAGCATGTTATTTAGTATTTGAGCAGAGAATGGTACGCCTTGAAGGATGAAACTTTCACTAAAATGATCTTAAAAGTTGGTTTTATAACCTTGCCTTATAATATGAGCACCCGGTATCTCGGCTATGTAAGCAGGTGACGCCTTGAAGCATTAGTCTAAACACAGAGCTGGCTCTCGAAACGACCACCAAGGTCAGTACGATAAAATGGCGTCAACTGGAGCGATAATGAGTACTTTTCCCTCCCCCACACACATCCGTATCGTCTCAGGGGGTGACCACAGTGTTCTGCCTTAAATTGTGGCGTATTTCTAAGAAATGGGTGCTATGTACTGTGCGAAAGCAATCGATTTTACGAGAATAACATTTTGGACAACCCTCTTCTAAGAATTCCAATGGAATGTGTTTGTGTGGCCAGCTCAGGGCAATATGATATTATATACAACAGCACACATCACCTCTCTGGTGTTTATTACTTCACAAGCAAAGCAAATACGCCATTGAGTGACGAAACCGCTACAAGAAGCAACACGAATTTGCTGCAAGACAGGCATATGTAACGATGACTTATCTCAGCTAAACTCGTTGGCTTAGTATACTCTGTTCTTGTGACAACAGGCCAGCGAAAAATCTAACAATCTACAGCAAAACCATCAATTATTATGGGCGTTATAACATAGGTGTGCAGCTGGACGAAACATACACGCCGAACCCCCCCAGACGATTTAAATCCCTGACGAAACATACACGACGAACCACGGCAACGGGTTAAGTTTACAGCAATCGTCCTAACAGTTGTCCCTGTATAGCCTGAGATATTAACAGGATTATTAAATAACTGTAAATGAATAGCTATATGCTGAAATGCTGTATAATGTAACTTATGTCTTGAGTTTTATGTGGCTCCTGCTGTAAAGGTAGGACTCTTTAAGACTTGGAATCTTACTGACAGAAGTATAATGTATGGTTCAACATATGTATTTTTCTCACAGATGCTCCCCCTGAATACCAATATTCGAGAAGCATATGCTTGTGGACAAGACCAGGAACAGAATTTCATACAGAATTTAGCAATGTTTCTATGCACTTATTTGAAAGAGCATGGTGCTTTAGTGGAGAAGAAACAGTTAAATGATCTTTTAATGAAGGTAAGAAAGTTATATTGTTTTGGTGGCCTCACAACTGTTACATAGGTGTTCTGTGTTGTAGTTCGTGCTTGATCAGGGCTGGTGTGAATCACTTAAATTCTGGTAATGCTTGCTGCTGTACAGTTCGAAGCCTTTGTCATCTCATCTGTTGTCTAAAAGCATAAAAATTGAAAATACAAAACTATAATTTTGCTTATAGTTTTTTATGTGTGTGGAGCTTGGTGTTCCACACTAAGGGAGAAACATAGGCTGAATGTGTTCAAGAACATGGTTCTGAGGAGAATACTTGGCCCCAAGAAGGACAAAATAATAGCAGGTTGAGAAAAATGCACAATGAGGAGCTTCATAACTTTTTCCCTTCTCCGAATATAATTAGAAGTGTAAAGTCAAGGATGAGCAAATGGGTAGGGCATGTAGCACATGGGAGAGAAGAGGACTGTGTACAGGGTTTTGGTGGGAAAGCCAGGAAGAAAAAGAGACCACTAGGAAAACCCAGACATAGGTGGGTAAAAAATGTTAAAATTAATCTTAGAGAAATGGAATGGGCTGGTAATGAGCTGCATTCAGCTGGCTCAGGATAGGATTAGTGGCAGGCTGTT
Organism: Cryptotermes secundus; assembly: GCF_002891405.2. NCBI lineage: Eukaryota > Metazoa > Arthropoda > Insecta > Blattodea > Kalotermitidae > Cryptotermes > Cryptotermes secundus. The sequence continues at coordinate 4,271,301 of NW_019724742.1, forward strand.
GTGTGCATGGTAATGAACCTTTGAGTTCCATGAAATGTTCTGAAATTCTAGAATAGCTGAGCAACTGGTGGCTTCTCAGGAAGGGCTCAGCTCTAGTTCAACTTTTCGCCATGGTATATCATTGAAATTCATTTTTGACTGGTACTAGTGACCTGTTTGCTGCATATGTGTAGCTATTTACAGATATTTGGCCATTTGTCCTTCCACTCTCGTTAGCCTGTTTTCCTTTCCACGTGGAAAATAATTAGGCTTATGAGATTACTACGCTTTCACAAAACATGATATGAATGTTGCGACATTAGAGGCCATGTCAACACCATGCCTTTGTGATTTTATGTAGTTGGTAATAGCAGCATGGTGGCTGGATGAACATGTTAACATATTTGATGGGAGCAACAGTAGTACTGCGAAACATATACTTCTGGAATAATTTATATTAATAGACCTTGGAAAATTTTGAACTTTTTTATTGTTACTGGTTTTGGTGGTGGTCTGTTACATATTTACAGTTGATATGAATGAAAAATTCTGCCTCTAGTGGGATTGTGTTGTGTGACCATTTTTGCACAAAACCTGAATGTTAACCTGTGGGCTGCATTGCGCTATTGATTCATTGTGAAGTCAGATTGTCTGAATATGGCACTAAGACACTAACAACACAAAGTTTGTAGGCCTGAAGGCCTGGAACCTCATAGAAGGCTCTGAATGTATGTAATATAGCTCAAAACATGGCAAAAAAGTCTAAATCCGGAAGAATTTTTTATTTTGACATGAAAATGTTGTGTTGTCAACTGTTATGTGATGTTACCCTTCACTTTTTGCCCGTTTCAGGCGCTTCATTACTTAGTCTTGATCTCTGAAGTTGATGAGGTAGAGATCTTCAAGATTTGTCTAGAATATTGGAATGGGTTGAGTGCTGACCTGTATCGGGAGTGCCCATTGACTCCCCAGTCACCCCTCTGCCTGGCAAGAACCAACTCTGCCATTCCACCACGTCGAATGTTCTATAGTGATGTACTTACGAAGGTAGGGCAGGATTACATGTTCTATAGCAGTGGTTCCCAAATGCTTTTAGGACACTGTCCCCTTCTTTCCATAAACTCATCCCATGCCCCTTACCCAACACTGTAAAAAGCAGTCGTCAGAATAGGTGTTTGCATAACCCACTAAGGAATTCAAAACAGTGATATTTAATTACACCTTTATTCAAAATCCAATGAGAACATTTTAGCCTAATTCAACAAAATTGATGAACTTGGTCCAGTGATACATGCTTTTCGAAGTCTGATCGTTATTTAGCAAGAATCTCGGATACCGCGTTTAGTAACCACTTCAGTGTTAGTATATTCTTAATGCAGTGGATGGACCCGATGAAGTGATACTGGTTTGCCATTGAATAGTATAATGTCACTTGGCATGAGTCTTGAATCACCATGTTGCATAATCTGGAGTTGATTCTTTGCTGGTGAGGAGTTGGATGACCTCGATAAAACCATGTTCCACCAAATGTGATGCTGGAAATGCAACAGGGAGCTTCTTAACCACTGTCCATAGTGCAAGGATAGCAATCAGAAATTTCCTTCTGTAACTAGAACTTTAGGCATGATTTCTTAAGCTTTGGCTTCAGCTCAGTTCTTGCTCTGATATGTCACCTTCCCCAGGTATCACCACATTTGAAATGTCCATCAAAAGAAGATCCTCAGATTGCTCAGATACATCTTCATGCAGTAACATATCCAAGTGGTCACAAAAAACTTGTGTATTGTCTTATATCCCACCTCTGTGGTCTAGTGGTCAGAGTTCCTGGGTTCGATTCCCAGCTACCAGATTTTCTGAGAAGTGGTGAATATGGAACAGGGTCCACTCAGCTTCGTGAGGTTAATTGAGGAGATACTTGAATGGGAAAGTAGTGGCTTTGGTCTAGAAAACCAAGATTAAGGGATGTGGGAATCCGTTGCGCTACACCCCTCTGTCTTCAAAAGTTGGCACTAACTTTGCCAACAAGCGGTAGTCGCTCAGTCAGTATAGTTCACTTGCAGACTAAAGGCAACAGAGTTTATTTTTGTTTATGTTTTTGTTCTTGGTTTACTTTGAAATAAACAGTGATGATAGATGTGGCCTTAATATTTCCATGCCTTTGCAAATATTCCTGATAAGTAAGCAGTGTCATGCTTGATCTCTTTGAGTTCATCACTGAGCAGAGCATTTGTGTCCTAAGAAGACCACTCCACAGCAGTGTCACAGAGGTGTGAAAGCATCTTGCACAGTTCGCCTTTTGATAGCGAGTGTACCTCAGTACGAAGCAGCTAACGTTAAAAATCTTCATTCTTAAGATAGAGCTCCCGGAATATTTGATTATTGGGAGCATGGGCTTTAATTTTATTCAGTGCTGTAATGACTTGTACAGGTGATCACTGGGGTTTTTTGCACCCAGATGTTGGCAGTGAAAGACATTGAATGGTGATGATATTTATCCATGATATGTATACAGTTGCCGTCTTGTAGTGCACTCAATTTCACCTGTTACTTCACGACATGTTTCGGCAACATAGTGCCATCATCAGGTGCCCTAATCACGCTAATCTATTTCATTGCTTGCCTTTATAAAAGTATTTAAAAGTGCGTATTTGTCAACTATAATGAATTTACACACACTAAAACTTGTTAAGATTATTCATCTTATGTGTCATAATTAAAACTTGTGTGTGGTTCTTCCACTATGGGGGTCGTTTTTCTTATATTCTGTGTAATGTGATGTGTGTTCCCTTCTTGGCTGCGAGTGTTGTAATGTTCAACAATCGCAGCTAAGAAGGGAACACACATCACAAGACATGGTTTAACCTTTAAGAGCCGGCATATAAACCCCCCACGACTGCGCTGCTGCCGGAGTTAATTTGACCTTTCCCTTTTAATATTGTAGACTTTCAGAAAAAACTACATATTTTCCGTTCTATGCAACTTAGAAATACGAACTAAAAACCGCCTGAAAGAGAATGAAATTTCCTACAATATACCTATGACAATTTTTACAAATAAAAATTAACTGTAATTGTTATGTCATGAAATTCAAAATATACTCTCTATTATATGTGCAATGAAATTCCAAAAGACTTACCCATAAGTTTTTCTTCAAATTTGAGACGTCGTTATATCCAAAATACATTGACACTATACACCAATATGTTTGGTCAGACTGTACACGAGTTTCAACTCGTTGCGTCGTGTAAGTTTACGCTACTATAGATACTGCGTGCGGGAGCGCGGAGAGGCAGAGTTTGCTTCAGCGCGTTGTGAAGGTCACACAGACCTCACTTCTCATACGCTGGTAGACAATCTGGTTCAGTCTCTCGCTTAGCGAACAAACAGGAAGTTATTGTTTCTATCTGGCTGGCCGGACAGTGTTGTCAATGTTCAGTTCCAGATGACTCAATGAAAAATCTTGGCTTCCCCAGAGAAACAGTCCGCCACTGACTCACAAGCTGATAATTCAGACACTCACTAAACACGTCACACTTCCTTGAGAGCTACAGAAGCAGTGATCTGCCCGCACAGAGGAATGTTGGGTCAGCTTTTCTGTGAAGAAGCTTCCACTCTGTTTGGCTGACCAAGTCACAAACAGTCTTACCTACATGTAAACGAAATCGAACCCAGTGCCATGATGAAGGGTTTTATTGTTCAGAGCCAACAACTGGACCTCTGACTTGAACTTGCGTGTGTTTGTTTTGGTTTCAAACTCAACGTCTAACCGTCAGCACTTCTAAAGTGAGCACGTGTCTTGCGTCCAGTATACTGGACTTTCGGCATCTTCGAGGTCACAGGTACCGTCCGGTATACCGGACTTTCGGTCGTTAAAGGTTAATCGATCACTGGGCAGTGAAAGTCAGTATAACTACAGCTGTATAAACACCTGAGACTAGGCTCTGTTGACAGCAGTAACAGGAAAATATGCAATAAAAATTGTGACAAAGCATTCTTAGACCTGAAACTAAGGTAGAAAGAGATGTGTAAGCTTTATGCAACAAACCAACTCCAAGAAAAAACAGTGCACATAATTAATTGGAGAATTTTGTGAAACCTTTTTGTGCCTACTGCTAGGGCCATCTATGGAGTAAGAACTAAACGCTCGAGACTAAACCTTACAGAAACCCATGAAGAATCTGTCACATCATACTGATCTCTCTGAGTTGATAACCTCACTGTGGGTAAGGGGGTCCAGATAGGAGAAGAGGCCAAACTGGGTTGGCTGATCCAGTTTAAGCTTGCCGTATGGGCCGATTCCTTGTATTTCTTATACCTGCTGTTACTTTCAATTTCCAAACTAGCCTCATCCCAGCCTACCCTATGCCCCCCCCCTAAAAATTCCTGACATCAAACTTCAGGTCCCTTCTTCCAGCCATCACTGGAGTTAACAGAATCAGCCACATGGAAGGTCCAGCACTGGCCGTATCTGGAGGCCCTAGTCAAATGTTTCTTCATAATGATTAACTGTTGAAGTAAGCACAAACTTCTTGTGAAGTTTAAATAACTGTTACAGAGCCAAACTTTTTGCTTTGAAATTATTTATTTTGGTGTATGTCTGTTCCTGCAGGTACGATACATCATGATCAGTCGAATGGCAAAACCAGAAGAAGTTTTAGTGGTGGAAAATGAGAATGGTGAAGTAGTGCGAGAGTTTATGAAGGACACTGACGCAATCAACTTATATAAGAACATGAGGGAAACACTGGTGTACCTCACTCATCTGGACTATGCAGACACAGAGCGGGTTATGACAGAGAAGCTTCAGAACCAAGTCAGTGGGGCGGAGTGGTCATGGAAGAACCTGAACACAGTAAGAACACTTTGTTTCACTTTGCTAATGTAAACATATTTACAGGATAAATACTGTGACTGAAAATTCCATGCTTAACTAACTAAGTGACTTACTAACTCCATGGAGTAGAGTCCTTGACAAGCTGTCAGTTTTTCAGCTACTCAAGCATGTCCCCAGCACTTTATGGAACCTGAAGGTTCATTACTGTGTTCGCAGGAACCTTCCACTGGTCCCTATCCTCAGCCTAATCAGTTCATCCCCTACCATAACACTAATCGACACCAACATAAATAGTATATATAATGATATTTGAACATGACAAATACCATAAATGTAATAATTTTAACTCATTGTCTAAATGTTTTAATACACCATAACTGTAGTACATTCTGTGGCTTAAAATTATTTCATTTTATTATATTGTAACATGTTTGGAGTAGGTACTTCCATGGTAACACAATAACAGTGGGCCGTTGTGTAGAGAATGCCAAAACGACAAACACGTTTCCCCGGAGATGGACAACAGAAGGTTTGTTGCGCAACAACCGACTGTCGAAACAGAAATGGTGTCTGGTATGTGGTCCGAAGAACACCTATATAAGGGGACAACGTACCAGATATCGCAAAGTTGGGTAGACCAGCATTGAGCCAGAAGTCAGTCTTAAGAGTGTCACCGTCGAAGGCAGTTGAAGCCTAGTATTCGCCGAGATATAGTGGAAGCAATATTTGTGATACTGCAAGTGATAATAATTGTAAAGTGTGTGAGTGTAGAAGCGAAGCACAATAAATATTCGCTATGTCCTTGACGGCGTTAAGTTATTTGTCACGTGATATACCCAACACATGACAATATATACATTTATGTACATCTTTAAGAATCCAATTGAATGTAGAACCTTCTTTCCAATTTTAATGCATTTTATAAAGTTTTGTAATAATTCAGATTAAAGATGAATGTATTAACTGAGTGCAAAGTCAGGTGCATAGTAATAGTTATTATATTGTATTGTATGAATTATGTAAAGCGCAGTTCAGTAGTTTGTGTACTGCCTGATGATGGCTTTATAAGCCAGAACATGTAGCATATTAACATACTGTTAAGACCAGTAAACTCGTTATACACAGTGAAATGTGAATGAGCTTCTAATGGTTGTTATGTTGAGATAGGAATAAAACGAAGAAGTGATACATGTTACATAAAATTTCATTTCATTCTGTAGTGACTTTGTATTTTTGCATGTTGAAAATAATGGAAATGATATCTGCTGTGTTTGTGAATAGCTTTGCTGGGCCATTGGCAGCATATCAGGAGCCATGTATGAGGAGGATGAGAAGAGGTTCCTGGTGACTGTTATCAAAGACTTGTTAGGCCTCTGTGAACAGAAGAAAGGAAAGGACAACAAAGCCATAATTGCATCCAACATCATGTATGTTGTGGGGCAGTACCCAAGGTTTCTTCGAGCACACTGGAAGTTCCTCAAGACTGTAGTTAATAAATTATTTGAATTTATGCATGGTGAGTGTATATTACGACAAACCCATTTATCCTTTCACCTGTGAGTGAAAAGTAACACCATGGAGCAGGAAAAAAACATGTTAGTAATACTCCATCAAACTGTCTCATCCCTCTTCCTCCACAGATGTTGAATAGTGTATTTGTGCGTGCGTGTATGTGTGTTATAGGGGGATTCAGAACTACTACAGTACTTAAGGAGGTTCTTAGGAATATTCCTTGGAGTGGAAAATGTAATTAATGTCATTGTTTCACTTCTCCACTCTTAAGGGGTTATGTCTTAGTATTTAGATGTCTGTGGTGTTGTGACAAAAAGAGATGTTTTATAACATAACATGGCAGCACATCTTGTTTATAGCTAAAGGAAGCAAGTTGTGTCCTTTGTTCACTCTTCAGTTGTCACTGTAGAGTGCTTCTTTTGAGTACGTTTTCTTCATGTGGCTGGGACTTGTTAGTGGACTGAATGTACATCACAACAGGTGTCTCAAGTGTTCCCCTCCCGAATGCATCTGACAGTGACATCAGATTGAGCCCCTGCAGTAACTGGAGTAGGTGGATTCCTTCTACTGTTGTTGACAGTCCGCAAATAAGTACAGCGCATTTCATGTCTTTCCACTCTGCCGTATGTGCTCATATACTTGTGTGGTCTTCAGGAAGATGGATTCTGCCTAATGTTTCTGTGCTCAGTGGGTCATCTTCTGGGTCTCACTTGCCCTCCTCGTTTAGCTTTGTCATGTACTGGCTGTTAAATGTTTGCCATGGAAGCATAATTTTGACCTGCCGTGTAGCATAGGACACCTCCACGATTCTTCCCTGGCTTCAGAATTCTGATTTTATGCATCATGTCGCAGTTAAGCATTACATTGTTCTTCAGTTTTAATGAGAGTGCTTTTTCATAATTTCTTCTATAATGAGCGCTTTATTCCAATATTTGGATCCCCGTAAACATGAATTTGGCAGTTTTGCTTCCTTGCGAAATTTGTATCTTCACAAGTTATGTAAGCATTCTCACACGTTGAATCAAAAGTCTCAGAATTTGCATTGAACAAGTTTTCCCTGTGCATTATCAGCCATGGTATATACAAATATCCTGTTAGTTTAGTTTCTTGGGTTGGGTTGGAGCGGGACTGAGTCCACTACGTACTGTGGCCACTGACTGGCCTATTGTACCAGCCCCGGATGATAGGTGAGGGTGATTGTGGAGCATTCAGTGGAAAGACAATTGGAAGGGGAAACTGAAATACTCAGAATAAACCTGCCCCAGTGCCACTTTGTCCACCACAAATCCCACATGTCCTGACCTGGGTTGTAACTGATGCTGTCGTTTTGGAAAACTGGCAGCTCACCACCTCAGCTGTGGCACAGCCAACTATCCTATTAGCAAGTGTGAGAAGGTGCACAAAGAAAGTTGAGTAGAGCTGGAAGTAGCTGGATCGTTTAGTTCTAGCAGATTTCCTCAATTATAAAAAGTGGGGGGGGGGGATGTGCCTGCCATATGAAGCATGCTGATTGCCTGTTTGTTTGTTGGTTACAGAGTTTGATGATTTTTAGTATTGTGTTCACAGTTTTTGAGGTAAAAGTATTCAATGTTATTAAACTTGCATAACTGTGCTCTGTTGTGTATCAAGTTCAGACTTGACAGGATAATGTGCACATCTGTTAATTCTGTTACATATTCCCAGTTTTCATGGTTACAGTGTGAAAGCTGTAAATATTCACTGTGTAATTTTTTAACAGTTTATATATTAATTGGTTTTTAACTTCCTATAAGTTGTATTCATTATAGCATTATTTTTCATGTTTTTGCGAGTTTCAGTATAAGACACTTCAACTGTATTGCCAATCTTTTTGTTCTTGGATGTAGGACCTCTTAACTCAGCCATAGGACACCTTACTTTGAAAGCTTTCGTCAGCGCCACATTTGTATCTTTCTCATTGTAACTGATTCCAAGTGGAGTCTGCTCTGGAAGTCCTTGAAAATTTCTCCGAGTAATACATTCGGACTTTCTAATCCCTTATAAATGCTCATGACCTTCATGATCAAGCTATGTATGAAGTTTACCCTGTTAAGTTCAAGTAGTTAATTAGTGTTTTGATGTACTTTCATTTTAGAAACTCATGATGGTGTTCAAGACATGGCATGTGATACATTTATCAAAATAGCGCTGAAGTGCCGGAGACATTTTGTGACAGTTCAGGTTGGAGAGGTGATGCCATTTATTGAGGAAATTCTAACAACGATCAGTACGATCATCTGTGATCTGCAGGCACAACAGGTAATGGGTCTTTATATATTTATTTTCAGTATCAATATTATTTTTGTGGCAACAGACGATACTTTCAGCAGAAATTGTTTGTGAGAATAATATGTAGTTTGCTGAAATTCCTTCATTCATTGACTGCCAAGCCCCAGTGTAGACATTCTTATTACAAATGCCAAGGCCTCTTTGGGGGCATTTGCGGATGAGCACAAAAATATGAAGTACTTCTGCAAATTATAGTGAAGAGACCGTGAATGTGGATAGCATGAAAGCCTACTCTGTTCTCTGAACATTGGTGTATATCACTTGATGTTTCTGTTGAAAGAAATCCTGTGCTAAGTGATGACATCAAGCGGCAGTTTTCACATGATACGTCAAACAAATCTGATTGGCTTGTGGAATGCAGAGGTTTAATTTCCATACTAAAGGTATCAGACCTCTGATCAAGGAAGCATGGGAACATAGCTTAGGAATGTTTTCCTGATTTCAGGTTCAGGTCGTGCATACCCCACACACACTTCACTTCATTTTTATGAAAGCATCAGTCTTCAGTTTCACAAGTAACTACACTTTCGTGTATATGCACAATGTAATATGTCTTCTTTTGGCCCTCCTGCTAGCCATTTGACTTCCTACTGGCCTTTCAGACATGCCATTGCTAATTGTGCTCAAATTGAGCAAGCAGCAGTTGTAAGACTACCCAGTCATTGCTGCAAAACTGCCACATTCAAAAATAGCCATATCTCTTGTCCTTGCATATTCATGGGCACAGAGAAAGAGGTTCAGTATTTGTGTTTGATGCTCCCAATTTGCATTGATGTTAAGGGTTTTTGTTATATAACTTTTGCTGATAATTTCTGTGCCTCTGTGTTTGAAAAGTTACAGATTAGTGTTCTCAACCATGTTTTTTTTATTTCTACCATTTGCAAGAAGATTGAAAATGTGTAGCTCATGGTTATTACATGCATTAATACTGAGTGTAAAACACTACATATTCTACTGAATGAATGTTGTAGTTTATTGTAGATTAATACCCAGTTCAGTTTTGATGTAATTTCAAACTTTTGATTCTGTTAGATCTGTATATAAATGTAAACTACATGTGTACAAATAGAGAAAGACTTTAATAACGTTGAAGTTTATAATGATGCTGGGACTTGAGATAGTTTATGCAGAAAACCGTATAGGAGATGAGGAGTATGTAATATAATTGATTTCTTTGTTCGCATTATATTGTATTTACTCACTTTTAGGTAAGAAGTTTGAAAAAATTGAACATAATTTTACTTTTGATAAATTTTGACCAGTGCATAGTTTTTTTGTGAAAAATGTGGTTTAAATTAAATACATTATGACAACAGCATGAGAACTTAATTATGTTGTAGGATTTGAGGTTCTCATAGTGGTGGTTGTGAAGGGGTCTGTCCTCTGGGATATAACACTGAAATCCATTGAAAGTTTACTGATATTTTCAAGGAGCTTGGCCCCATCTCCAGGGTTGAAGAGTAAGCCAGCATGATGGAGGTATAAATCAGAGCTTGCTTGCACTCTGACACTGAAGGTGGAGGCAACATATTCCTCCGAAACATCAGTTGACTTTCAGTGGACTACATGGTTGCTTGAAATACCAAGATGCACATGGTAGAGTTCATAGACACGAATATCCGTTCCATGTTGCCACATTGCACCCGACTTTAATAACATTTTCTACCAGAAATTATGCTTTGCTCAATATTTTGGCATGGAGCATTTTATTGTCAGTGTTAATTAAGGAACAGTCTAATGAATTTTGTAGGCACAAATGATGATACTGTATTGCCACATTGCATTCACCTATAATCAGCTCTCTTTAACATGTAAAATTATACTCTGAAAAGTAGTATTTGCTTATTTTATACACCAAATTTCTGTACACAATTTTCTTTGCCTAAAGAAGTGTGTAAGTTATGCAAGTCAATGGGGTAACTTATTTATTTTTATTTATTTTGTACACATATATTTCCACCTTAAATGCAACTCATCTACCATGGTTGGAACTTTAATAGTGGCAACACTGTTGTAGAGAGGCCATGCAAAGGAACCAAATAATGTTGCTTATATCACACGTTAGTTACATACCTACCTTACCTCAGAGAAATGGACTCTTCCTTCCCACATCATGCGCATGCGCAGTGATGAGAAGAACAGAGCCTCCTGTTAGCTGGCGGTCTAATGTAGCGTTGTCGCAATGTTTTTGAAACAGGAACAACAAAGTTGGATAAAGATTGAATGTGCCAGAGGCCCTACAATACGACAGTGTCATCAAGGTCTTTAAGAGGCTTGCAGGGAATCTGCATTGCCTTACAGAACAGTGGCAAGGTGGATAAAAGCCTTCAACAAGGGACACCAAAATGTGGCAGACATGTGTCGACCAGGTCGTCCTAGTGTCAGAGAGGAAGAAGCGTATGCTCTTTCCGCATTACTGGAGAGTGATCGACACCATAGGATTCATGAGCTGGCCCAAGGGACAGGATTAGCGTATACGACTGTGCTTCACAATCTGAAAGAATGCCTGGGCATGAGAAAAATTGCATCACGATGGATTCTCCATGATTTGACGGAAATGCTGAAATGGCAAGCTGTGGCTGATTTGTTCGATTGATGGGGCTGGGAAGTGCTGTACCATCCTCCATACTCCCTGGACTTAAGCCCTTGTGACTTCGACTTGACTCCTAAGAAAAAGGAACCACATTGTGGCATTCACTTCAGAACTGTTCCAGAGATTCTTCAGGCAGTAGACCGCTCCATTTAAACTATCAACACAACAGGCGCTGCTAAAGGTATCCTACAACTTCCACATCCCTGGCAACAGGTTGTACACAATGCTGGTGACTACATTGAAGGACAGTCACCCTGGGGACTGGCATTTTTAAACCTACTACCCTAACTTGTGCACTGTTCACTTTAAAAATTAATATAAAATCTCATAATTAATTTTATGAACTAAAATTTTTGGAAAACACTTACCAATGCTCCTAGAAGTGCTTGAGAGTGTGATATTTCTGGAAACAAGCCCCTTTGTGAAGTGACATTACACAGAACTTGCACATGTAGACAGTCATACTCCTTTTGTTGTGTACTGTGCAAACACAGCATCGCCTAGAAGGCTGCTTCCCCTTGGCATGTTCACTCTTCACAATTTTCACGAGGGTATATTTCCGAATATCACCCAAGAGTCGCCCAGGGGGGTCCACATGAGGCCTGAGAGGGGTGGGAGTTGAGGGTCCCGGTCCCACTAAGTCTTTGTTTGACTCTCGTTCTGCTGCCATCATCTGGTCTGTAGCCCAGGCCTTTGCCACATTCAACAGAAATGCTTTGTATTTCAATTTTGAATTGGGGTTTAGATTTTTGTAAACCAAAAATGAATTGAAAATGGCACAATTTATAAGTCACAAGGCAACTTTCTTTGTCCACTTTATTGTTTATCTAGGAAGAGAATAATAGGCCAAGTATTGATCGGCTCTATCAACTCCCTTCATGAACATATTATACTCAGAAATACAAATAGGCTTCTTTACTTGTCCATGTCTCCTTTGAACATGAACCATGCTCAAATTGTGAATTGTGGAAATCATATGCACAACACGAGTATCTCTATCTCCAAAAACCAGTTCTGCTACTTCAGACACTTGCATCGTGTCCGATGGAATTTGTTTCACCCCTGGATTTCCAGTAAAGTGTCCCAAAGTAGGCGTTTTGTCTACTTTTCCCCATGTGGCTGTACCCACAATTTTACTACCTGCACTTTCATCGGAGCTACTTTCACTTTTATTGTCTGTGGCTACACTTGTTTGTTGACCCCTGTCACTGCCACCGTCTCAGTTTCACTACACTCTCACAAGGCACGTCAAGTAGCCCATCGGAGAACGAGTAAGATATTTCTTTTTCTCCGAGATATCGCTTCGTCTTCAACCGCTTCTGTCCTTGATTCATATTGCACTAACATCCTGCCTGGTACATAACAGCTTGAAGGGTCAAAGATTATTTTCCTTTGGAGGGGGAACCAAAACAGCGAGGTCAAGTTACTACCTACTAGGCAAACATTCCGGAGTAATATTACGCAGTAGTCATTCATTTGGGTGGCGCCAGAGAGATGTATAGTGTGTTGCAACTTATTGTATTCTAAAAACCAGTTAACAGGCGTCCGGTCCGCCATGTTTAAAAGCAAAAAACCTTTAAAAGGATGCACGGTCCGCAGAGTGTTAAGCAAGATAGACAAGACCAGATGATGGTCATGTGCAGCTGAAACATGTAGTGAGGAAGAGGGGTCACTAGATCATAAGTTGCATTTCAGATGGAATTATATGTGTACAAAAGATATATGAATGCAATACAATATTTTGTTTATTTATTCAGATTGTCTTCATGGAAGTAAGATTGGTGGCAGCAGCTTCCTAAGAAACATTGGTATCTATTTACCCAACTCTACCAAGTGAGTTGTCTGAAGCGGTGATGCTTCTGTATGTGTTCAGAAGGTGTTAGGTTGGAATTCCGGCTGAGACCCCAGTTACCCTGACAGATCTTTTTTCTGTATTATTGTAGTTTATCCAGGCAAATGTTAGGGTAGTATGTCGAAATATCTGTGATGGTTTCTTTTCATTTTCTTAACATTCACTGCTGTGAGAACCTGGTGTCTCATAGGACATATTTGTGTGTTTATAGTTTTTAAATTTAAACTTCATTAATGTAACTTGTGTTTGTGTTGATACTAGGTTCATACTTTTTATGAAGCAGTGGGGTATATGATCAGTGCACAAGTGGATCAAGTTATACAAGAGCATCTCATTGAGAAATACATGATGCTACCCAATCAGGTGTGGGATGATGTCATCAGTCAAGCATCAAAGGTAAGAAAGTTGCTTGTTGCCTACCATATCAAAGGTGTAAAGCCACGCCTTACAGGAAACTAGTAAAGCACCTTGATAGGTATCATGCAGACTGGCTGCTTCTACCCGGGGTGCAGCAGTAACCCAGTTTTTAGAACAGGAGGCAAACAGAATCTAGGCAGTGACCGTCTGGTGTGAACATCGCAAGCCTGAGCAGAAGGGTAAGGCTAGGGGGAATGCTTGAGTCACACAGACTGGAAGGATGAGGTGGTCAGATGCATACTTTTCATAGTGATGTAGAGTTGTGGCCAGTTCTGGCACATGGTTGACTCACAAAGGTGGCATCTTCTTTCGTTTCACCATACTAGATTTGTATTTTGGAGATGCTTGGTTTGAATCTCAGGAGCCAGGATAACATGGTATAGCGACTGACTATGGGCTTGACGACTTAGGGGTTTGAGTTCGAGTCCCAGTAGTACCAAGAATTTTCTCTTCTCCACATTGTCCAGACCAGCTCTGGGGCCCATCCAATATCCTATCCAAAGGGTACTGGGGCCTCTTTCCCTGGGAATAAAGTGACGGGGGCATGAAGCTGACTACTTGCCTCCAACTGGTGCCAAGGTCATGGAAAATGTGGCCTAAACAACCACTCCCCCATACACCTTCATGGTGTAGTGCTTGATTAGCACAAGGAAAACTTTTGCTTTTTACGTTACTTGTTTTTAATCTCACTGAGACATCTATTATACTGCCAGGGTATTTTATTTTTGATTTTCCGTAGTCCCTCCAGGCAGACAGTGAGGTACTACCTTGATAGGCTGCAGCTGCTGCCATTGAGCCCACCTCATGGCTAAGGGCGGCAGCAGATTCCTCATCAGCAAGGGTAGAGAAGTAACTGGGGTTGTAAGTGACCACAGCCAGCCATCTGCAACTTCCCAAATTTTACAGTGAAACAGATACAACCTTCATGTTTTGGGTGCCCCAGTGGACTCGCATCTTCATGGAGCTGTTGTTCTGTTACAGAATGTGGATGTGCTGAAAGACCAGGATGCCGTGAAACAGCTAGCTAGTATATTGAAGACGAATGTGCGTGCGTGTAAAGCTCTTGGTCATCCTTACGTTTTGCAGGTCAGTAAATGATTTATACACGTGTCCCAGAGGAAAGGTTAGTATTCTGGGAAGTCATAGTATAGCAAGTGTCACGTAACTTTGAACAAGGCCAAGAGTAACCTTGCATGCGCAGAAGACAAATTTCAGACAAAAGGTGGGTTCGAGGGTGTGAGGAGTGGCAGGCGGCCAGTTGTTTGTAAGGCACCCTCGAAGCAGGTTATACTTACGGTTTTTCTATTATCTGTTTAAAAACGTCAGTTTCTACATGTGCTTCCATGACGAATGGCTGAATTCTTTTCTTCATTACATACGACTATTATATTTTAATTTTCAAAGAATAAGCTAGGAATACACATTACATGTATTTTTCTTTGCATGACGAGTGAAAATATATTTGTGTTATTGTAATATATTCTTCGAAAAGAGAATAGGGTAGTGTCAATGAAACATGAGGGGTCAGTGAAAGTGGAAGAACGAGTGTTAAGAAACTCCTCCCACCACAAGCTATGCGCGGGATTTGACTAGGAATGTGGGGCTTTGTTCGGAGTTACGTGACACTGTCTATATTAGTCATTCTAAGCAAAAGATTGTATATGTACATTCTGAATGGTTTCTAATGCAGAGCTATTTCACTGTACAAACGAGCAACACGCCATGTCCTCACACGAGTTGCAAAGTGCATTGATGTTGACGGTGGAATATTCTGAAATGTATTATACTAGGTAAACTGTACCAGATTTGTCAGTTGAACAATGAATACCGGTATTAGAAACAGTACATAATATCTCTTTCTTATCAACAGTTCTGGAACTGTACAGTGAAATAGCTCTATCTCGGAAACCGTTCGGCATAGGACACATGTACATATACACTTCTTTGCTTAGAATGACTGGTACTATGACCTCCAAGAATATTGACCTCTCCTCCTGGGACGCCCTGTGTTTATTTGCTTGGTAAGTATTTTGGCATACCTTGACAGCATTGGACTTGTGAAGTCAGTATATTATGACAGGAGTGCTGTACCAACTTAATAAGTGATATTTGTACACTAGACTCACGCAAGGAAAATTTTTTGCTTTTGGATAGTCGCAAATAATGAGGTATGCTGTCATACCTCTAAACACGCCATTCATCATGTGCATATATCTGAACTGTTTCCAAAAACCTGTACTTTTCAATGTTGTCGAAACTAGAAGAGGTTGGAGGAAGAGTCTGGTAGAGTACCTTACAATTCCTACATCAGAGAGTAAATGTATAATGGAACATCCTATCATTTCTGTGTACAGTTGTAAAGTAAGGTGAAGCTGTCCCTGTAACAGGCCATGGAGGCCCATAGGGCTGTGAGATGTCAAGGCTCCCACCTTTTCTAGACACTCGTCTCACAGATGGCAGTGAGGTTGTCAGCCTTACACACCAGCTGCCCTTTATCCCCAGGAAAATTCCTTGTACTCATTTCTATTAGAGGCCCAGTCTAGCCCAGGACCATAGTATGGCTGGAGCGATTAGGTCAATTAAAAAATCCAGTGATCTCATCAGGAATTTATCCCATGATAATCTGGCTTGTAGAATAGTGCCTCAACCAGTTACGCTACAGCATACCCCCTCTGCTCCATTGTACTTTGTTTTTGTTGTAGTTGGGTCGAATCTATCTGGACATGCTGAACGTGTACAAAGTTATGAGTGAGAACATCATTGCGGCAATTGCAGTGAATGGTGAGGGTGTCATGAAGCAGCCACTAATCAAGAGTATGCGTGTTGTAAAAAAGGAAACACTTAAGCTCATATCTGACTGGGTCAGCAGGTCAAATGACCATGCCATGGTGAGTTTAAACAGGCATTATATATTCCATATGTGGATGAATGTTTTAAAATATTTTAGAATGATGTTTCAAGGACAGTAGCATAAGCATGAAACAGGATTTGTACTTTTCATAATAGAGCCATAAGAACCTTCATTTTTTAATTGAATTCAAGGGTTGAAAAAATTGAGTTGTTTTGGTGAGATGCATGTGACATTTTTCTTTGACCATAGATATAACTGTGATATTTATGATGAGTGGGATGTGAGAGGACCCAAATAAAATATGTTTATTCATACATACACTCATGCTCACGCAGGACAAAAGTCAGGGATCGGGTATGGTGTAGAACAAGGAATTTGTTTTAGCAAGCATATTTTTACCCATTGTCAATTTAATTATATTAGGTGAAAGAAATTTATGGACATTGACGTGAGTGAAGAGCGTTTTAATTTCTGTGATGTATAAATTTCTGTGCTGAAATTTATGATAAAGAGGATACGTCTATCTAAGTTTCAGGCAGAAACAGAACCAGTCAGATCACAGTTAAGATATAGTTATTGTAACTGTTTATTATTAAGAGTTTATTACTTTCTTGTAGTTTCACATGCAGCTCTGTGTTTTATAACGTTTATTAAAAGTTCTATAAAAATCCATCACTACATGTTTCGACCAATACGGTCATCATCAGGTATTCAAATTACTGGGTGAGGAAATTGCTGCCTTCCATGGTTGCTTATGTTCTTAATATACAAGTCCTCTCATTGTGCGCATGTGTTTGAGTTAGTGGGTTAAGCTCTCTCATGTTGTGTGTTGTGCTGCGTGTCCTGTTCTCAACCTCAAGATGTTAATGAATTAACGACACTGAAACCGTTTATCACTCTGATGTTTTTGTTATAGGGCCAAATTATTTCTGTCACCATTACAGTGTGTTTGAAGTATTCTGTGAACAAGGAAGACAGGCTTATATATTGACCATACCCATATTTTTTGTACTGAAACTTTGGAAAAGAAAAAGTGTGACCTATATGAACTTCAGTGATACTGACAGGCTTTCATGTAGAAAGTCCTTATAATCTTTAGGTAACCTTGTGTCTGCAACTTGATTTTGGTATTGACCTCCTGTGTTAGCAATTTCCACTGCCAGTTAATGACTTTGATTAAATTTTAGATTTTCATTATCCTTCCTGTGCTTTGTTTGATCTGCCTTCATTCCATCTCTTCTACCAGATCATTAGGTAGTATTGTTAATGTATGCGCGCAGTCACATGTTTGTGGTGTGTGATGGTGTGCATGCATACCATGACTGTGTTGGATTTGATGTCCTCGCAGCAGTGACTATGAATGCTCAGTCTTGTGGAATATAACAGTGTGTAGTCTGCTGAAAGCCAGCTGATGCTGAAGACACGGTAAGATATGTTCTTTTGAAATGTTGGTTGACTTTTGCCAGACCACACAGCATTACACCCAGAGGATAGAACTCTTCATGTCATGGTTATTATGAATATTCACTACTTTATTTTGTTGTTCCAGGTTTTGGAAAGTTTCATCCCTCCATTGTTGGATGCAGTACTGATAGATTATCAACGGACTAGTGTGCCTTCAGCTCGAGAACCAGAGGTTTTAAGTGCTATGGGGACCATTGTTAATAAATTGGGAAGTCACATCACAAGTGAAGTGCCCAAAATCTTTGATGCTGTCTTCGAATGCACACTGGAAATGATAAATAAGGATTTTGAAGAATATCCTGAACATAGAACAAATTTTTTTCTGCTTTTGCAGGTAACTAATGAATACAGTGACATCTGTGCATTGAGTTTTTATTTTGTTAACTGTGAATCTCAGTTACATTTTCAAGGTTTATTCAGACTTTTCCAGTGTTGGCCTCCTTATATGTTAAAAGCATCCAGGAATGCTGTGTTGCCACAGTGCTCATTTGGCAAATGAAGAATAGAAATTCTCTGTTGTACCATATTCCTCATCAGGATTACTGGGTTTCTGGGCTTTTTCCATTGCCTGCTGTTCTAAAGAATGCTGCGTTTTGGAAACTGGGTCTGTTTCCATCCTTGCATGAGGGAGTTGGAGTCACCTGCTATGGTTGGTCCTTTGGAATGAACTAACCTCAATCAGTGGACCAATCATCAGAACTCTTTAGAATCTCTCAGATTCCCCGTGTACAGTATGTTTCCACAGATCTAGAAATGAAAGAAAACCACTTCTTACAGCAGACATTTTGAAGAAGATACTGTCATTAAAATCAAAGAATTTTACTATGTTTAAAAGAAATTGTTGCATGAGGGAGTACTTGTTAAAATGGAAGTTCCTGATATTAGCTGTGGTTGTTATGTCAGAATTCTGTTGTATCAAACCATGAAACTTTTGATAGTAGCTTTGTGGGAACCATAATCTAATCTTAAAACTATGCTCAAGTCCTCGTAAGAAGAGCTAATTTAAATCGGAATTGCTGAATGACCTCGTCAGTTGTAACAAATTATGCTTGTGTTAATGGATGATCACCATTTAATGTCCGCTGCAAGTTTCTCTCAAGCAGCCAGCATAGAAACTGCATATTTATGCATATCAGGTTTCAATACATTTGTAAAGTATATGTCAGGAATGGGAAACTAATTAGTTTAGATTAATTTAGAAAAAAGTATCCCGATCTTGATTTGAATATTGATTATTCAGTATCAGACTCCAAGAATTTTCAGGTAGATGCTGTTGCTCTAAACTCTTTCATAAATTCATCCATCAGAATCGTAATCATCTTGTCAACAGTGAATGTGGGTGGCTGTCGTCTTTCTCCCCATGGTGAAGGAGATAATTTAAATTTTTTTGTGTAGAGGGTTCTGTGCAATAACAAAAGGAGTATGGTGTTATAAACAGTTATGACAGTGAAAAAATTGATTTAATAGAGGAAATGTTTGTTTGTTTGTTTATCAAAATTTTGCCAGTTTCTCATTTTGACCTTGTCACTA
Source organism: Cryptotermes secundus (assembly GCF_002891405.2). Classification (NCBI taxonomy): domain Eukaryota; kingdom Metazoa; phylum Arthropoda; class Insecta; order Blattodea; family Kalotermitidae; genus Cryptotermes; species Cryptotermes secundus. The sequence goes on from NW_019724742.1 coordinate 4,290,640, forward strand.
ACTGAAAATGTCAGTCTCACATATGCGTAATGGACAGATACAGTTTTGTGTTATGGATGTCTCTTGCCTAGATATTGTGGAGCCTTAGTAGGTTCAGTATTTCACATCTAGATGGCATGTAAGGGCAAAAGTATGAAAACAGTATATTTGTATCGGTCAATACAACAATTCAGGTAAAAGTAATAACAAAGATTATTTACATTAATGTTGTTCACGACATGTTTTGTTCCCTGTTGGGTCATCGTCAGGTGTATTTCTGTGTTCTTAGATGCTGAATTCTGTTCCATATGGATCCATATTTTTCTTCATATTTGACTATGATTATGTCATTATTGCTTAGTAGTGAACCTCTGGTTTGTTTGCCATTCTGCTTTAAACCATAAGTAAGGAAAATACGTAAAGCTATCCCTGTAACAGGCTGTGAAGGCCCATAGGGTTGTGAGACGAGGGTCCCACATTATCTATACGCTCGGCTCACAGATGGCGGTAAGGTTGTCGGCCTTACGCACTGGCCACACTTTACTCCCCAGGAAAATTATTTAATTAAATCCTGCTGTTCTGTTAGAGGCTGAGTCGACCCCAGGGCCGTATTGCGGCCAGAAGGATTAGGTCAATTGTAAAATATCCAATGACCTCATCGGGACTTGAACCTGCGACCTCCTGGCTTGTAGCATAGTGCCTCAACCTAAAACATTTTTTAGTGGTTGCTGCAGGAGTAGTCGCATATTTTGATTTATTATTGCTGTCCCTAAAACTGGCTTCCAGTTTCCTTGAGGGATCATAACCTATTTTCAGATTCCTGTGTTTCTGGGAAGTCACAAAATGTAGTTTGTCATTTGCTTCCGTCTCCATTGTCAGACACCCTTCATAGATGCAGTATGTCCCTCTGAAACTTGGCTACCCATTTACCGAACAATATGGAGTCATACCAAAAGTTTTGAGTCTCTTATGATTCATGAATATGATAATGAAAGCTGCAGACTGCTGCATAGAGATGGTAGAGGCAGATCCTTATTTATGTAAATAACACTGTAGCAGATGCAGACCAACATAGTTCAGATTATTTGTAAAAGATAGCAGAGGTGTATGGTGTAGACTGGAAGAAATGTGGATGTTATTCTGTTTGCAGGCTGTGAATAACCATTGCTTTCCAGCATTCCTAAGTATTCCACCAGCTCAGTTCAAGCTGGTGTTGGATTCCATTATCTGGGCCTTCAAACATACAATGAGGAATGTAGCAGATACAGGTTTACAGGTTGGTACTTTTGTTGCAATATTTTATTAATGCTGCAAAATTTTGATCTAGTGATGTTGTATATTTAGGGAATATTGCTTCTGCTCCCAACCAAAGCCAAAAAATGTAAACATTCTATTAGTTGCAAATGTTTAGCAAAAGTTTGAAGTTAGTAAATGACTTACATTTAGTTTAAGAAGTTCCATCCGGTGTTGTGTTTATTCAACATACATATCCAAAGCAACCAGGAATAATAGACTTCATATAATACCATGGCCACTGATGTGTCCCAGTACTACACCAGGTGTTCAGGTGCTGTGGAGAAGGGGTGAGGGTTCAGTGTTTGCACGTATCTGGCCACCTTGGCTTTCATGTCATCATTATGTCAGAAGTGTTCTCGTTTGAAATGCTTCTTCAGAGGCCCACAGAAAATTGAATTGTTTGGCACAAATCCAGGCTGAATAGTGGGGAAGCTGCAAGACAGTCCTGCAGAGCTCCTCGGCCACGAGGCTGCAGAGAATGGACATTGCTATTGCACAGGACTGCAACACCTGAAGTAAGCAAACACTGGATCCCGCTCGAGTTGATGATCTTGTGGAGAAATAGACGGTTCTTTACTCTGTTTGAGATGTATGTTAAAGCGATAATGAACATAAATGTAACAGTAGCAAGTGTTGGCTGTTTATTTTCCCAATGGGTGATGACTGCTTTTACAGATCCTGTATCAGCTCTTGCAGAATGTGGAGCAACATGACCAAGCTGCCCAGAGTTTCTATCAGACTTACTTCACTGATATTTTGCAGCATATCTTCTCTGTGGTCACTGATACATCACACACAGCTGGTAAGGGAAACCTGGGATGTGATGCTGTGCAGTTTCACCTATCTTACTCCAGTTTCTTTCTTGCTCATCATGGTTCCCATCTCTATATATCCAGACCACCTTTTCCACACTTGGCTTCCTCATTGCACCCTGAAGATGGAAGCAGCACATTGGTAAACATCTACAGGACTACATGGTGTCACCCTAGAAGATGATAATCATAGTTACAGCTGTGAGAGTCCCAGATTCCATTTATTTGTCAAGCTAAGATAGCTGAGTATAGCATCAGGCTATGGCTTGGATGGCTGGGATTCAATTACCAGCAGGGTCAGGGATTTTTCTATTCTCTACAGCAGTGCTGTCAAACGTTCTTATGTACTCGGGCACAATTCACTGATGCCTATGGAGGTGCGGGCGCCACCACACACTACTACTACTACAAATAATAATAATACAATTTTTCGAAAATATTTAACAGTACTCAGACGTTCAAAAATGTCTCTTGTCTTACAATTTGAATTAATATTAAAAATCGGTTCAATTATATGTGGTTACCAAGGGCACCAGAAAAATATACCACGGGCGCCGCGTTGGACAGGGCTGCTCTACAGCATCCAGATTTGCTCTGGGTCCACCCAGCGTCCCACCCTGTGGGTGCTGGCCCTTTTCCCCCTGAAGTGAAACAGCCGGGGGATAAAGCTGATAGCTCACCTCCGTCTGATACTGAGGTCAAGAAAGGTGGAGCTATAACTGCACTCTGCATATGTCGTCATGATGTGGCACTTAATTAATTAAGTACAGGGACAACTTTACCTTTTTTTACCTTACCATGTACTTGTCGGCTCCTAAGTCCTCACTGAATGTGAAGACAGCCCAGTTACTAGTACTGTGGATCCAGAGTTTTATAACTGAGATGTCACTTCACTCTTCACATTCCAGTAATCAGGTTTACCCCTTATGCGGGCAGTGAAAATAAAGTGGAAAACTTCTGTGGGTGGACACATACCAAGTAGCAGCTGCCATTACCTGTCACAAGTCAGTCACAGCTTCCCACTGTGATGGCCCAGGTTCTATAACAAGTCAGGTGGAGTTTTTTGATAGGGTGGCACTGGGACAGGTTTTCTTTGAGTACTTCAGTTTCTCCTGGCAATTCTCAGTTCAACTGCCCCACATATGTTAATCATCCTATCATTAATACTGTGACACAATTGCCTAATCATTCATTGTCTGTTGCTAGGTAACAGCTGGGTAAAAATATAACAGTGCCCATCTCATTGCTAGGCAATGGCCATAGTAGCAGTTGGAGAGGTTAGAAAGGTTATTTTCTTTGCAGTCCATGCCACTGTTATTTAAGGAGAGCTAAGATAGATAATTAGTCATTTGGCATAGTGCAGTTTCAAACCCTTCAGTCAAGGAACTCGTGGCCCTACTCGATTTGAGCAAATTCTCTATGTCAGCACCACAGTGCTGCAGTGGTGACATGCTAGATGCTGTGGTCCACCAAAATATCAGGAGTGTCAGATGTTATTGTCTCCAATATTCTGGACTCAGATCACGTACCAGTAATATTCCAATATTGGATCGTGTCAAAATTGGGAATATTTCGGAACCTATTGAGAAATTCACAGATTGGAATCAGTTTCAAAACATCGCCGCAGAATTAATACAACCCAGAATCAAAATTCACTTGGGGGTTAATGCCGGTAAAGCAGTGCACAATTTTGCAGCCTCTGTCACTTCAGTATATTGGCTGTTGACCAGTAAAGTTACATTTTCAGACATAAACAGTGGTCTTCCTAGTCGAGATTGGCTGTTAAAACATAAGCGGAGGGTAGAAAATTGTGGCAGGAAACCAGTGGTCCACTGTGGAAAACTGCAGTTAATGGCTCATGAAATCAATCAGACAAATGACCCATAAAGAGGCACTTGATGGGTGGGAAACAAAAATAGGTACCTCTGAAGTCACACCTCATGCTGTGTCGCCAATTGTGAAATCCCTCCTAAAGAGTAGTGGACCAAGGACACCTACTGCTCTTCATGGTCCTTCAGGCCTTCATTTTCATCCATCCGAGAAAGCCAATGCAATTGCTGACTGCTTGGAAAATACAACTTGTGTTCAAGCTCTTCTTGAAGCTGTAGACAACCCCCCCCCCCCAAGGGAATAAAACCATGTGACTAATGAAAACTGATTCATTCCTTGAAATTGAGAAATGCATGTGCAATTGATGGTATTCCAAATGAATGCCTCAGGCATCTTCCAAGAAAGCCATTGGTACACTTCACATATTTATTTAATCACTGCCTCTCACTGTCCCATTTTCCAAAGCCTTGGAAGGGACCAAAATCATAACGTTAGAGAAACCCAGTTAGGATCCAAAATGCCCTCAAAATTTATGTCTGATTAGCAGTGTTGTTGCCAATTAGTGAACCAGATGATGAAGAAGACAGTATAAATGAAATGTTTCCTGGCTGGAACCAACTTTAATACAAAGAGCTGTTTTCGTTACATACTTTCAAAGTTCCTAGATTTAAACCTTGTTTGTAATGTAGTCATTTTAATTCTAATTGGTTTCATTAGGTTTGACGATGCATGCTACGATCCTGGCGTACATGTTTAGTCTGGTGGAGTTGGGGCGTATTACTGTGCCCTTGGGTCCAGCCCATGACAACACATTGTACGTCCAAGAGTTTGTGGCAAGTCTTCTGCGGACAGCATTCCCACATCTCACTGACAACCAGATCAAGATTACAGTCCAGGGACTCTTCAACCTTGATCAAGACATCCCTGCCTTCAAGGAACATTTACGTGACTTCCTTGTTCAGATCAGGGTAGGACTTTTATGTCATGTATTGTTCAGTAAAGTGGGTTTGTTTCTTCCCACCATGTTCTGGCTTGCACATGTTGTGGATGGTAGCTACCAACTAACCTGTTTTCAGCTGACTTTATTTCTGAGACCTGGTTGGCTGCTGCTCCTAAACAGCCATACCATGTCTTGAGTATTTTGTGCTACAGTGAGGTCCAAACTTAAGTGACCCGCACTTAACCCTTTGACGTGGTCATTTAAATTCCGCGGCCGCGGCTCCTGCGGTAATATATTCAGCCGGCCATTTAAATTTTGCTCGAAAATTATTTATTCATCATTGTTCTTAAATTCTATGAGATAGGAACATGAAACTTTCACTAAAATGATCTTAAATGGTGGTTTTATAACCTTACCTTATAATATGGGCGCCCTGTATCTCGGCCATGGAAGCAGGTTGTTTAGTATTTCAGCAGTGAATGGTACGCCTTGAAGGATGAAACTTTCACTAAAATGATCTTAAATGGTGGTTTTATAA
>NW_019724742.1:4296190-4378611 GCF_002891405.2 Cryptotermes secundus
TGGGTGCTATGTACTGTGCGAAAGCAATCGATTTTGCAGGCATAAACTTTTGTACATCCCTCTTCTAAGAATTCCAATTGAATAGCCAGCTCAGGGCAATATGATATTATAAACACCAGCACATATCAGTCTCTGGTGTTTATAGCTTCAGAGCAAACAAAACACATCATTCATAACAGAAACAGCTCGCAATAGCCACAGGAACGTTGCTGCAAGACAGGCATATGTAACGACGACTTAGCGCTCTTAAACGCGTGTGTCATTAAATACAGTCCTCCTGACAACAGGCCAGTGAAAAATCTAACAATCTACAGCAAAACCATCAATTATTATGGGCGTTATAACATACGTGTGCAGCTGGACGAAACATACACGTCGAACCCCCCCAGACGATTTAAATCCCTGACGAAACATACACGACGAACCACGGCAACGGGTTAAGCATGACTTGGAGCATGGCTCCGAGGACCGAGTGATTCATGCTCCTGTCTCTAATGTGTGTTCTTTCTGTCTTATGAATTTCAGTTTTACAGTCTTGGAAGTTGAAAGGGACAGTTACCATAATGTAGAACCCCAACACACTGAAATGCCAAACCACAAGGCCCTCTTTGTGTATTACCAAGTCTAATGAAACGGGTTACAAATGTCTTGAGATGATGTTTCCTGTTGAATTATGTAACACGCAGAAGGCATTGAGAACATAATTCCCATTACATTTGATGAACAAACGATGGAACAGAATTATATCAGTCAGTCCAATTTTAATATTTTGGCTTTTTTGTTTTACCTTAGGAATATACAGGCGAAGATGACTCTGATCTGTACTTGGATGAGCGTGAGACAGCATTACGACAGGCGCAAGAGGAGAAACGCCGTATCCAGATGTCTGTTCCTGGTATCCTGAATCCTCATGAAATGCCTGAGGAAATGCAGGATTGAATCAGGAATTGGCTTGCTGGTCGGCAGCCATTCCAGTGGTAAAAATCAGTCACCTAGCTACCTGGATTTATGCAAATCTCTACCAGATTTCTAGAGTGATCTACTTGTAATCAACGACTGGATAGGACTGAAGAATTTGAATATGTATCCTGTGTGTAGTTGGTATTGATATTTAGCTGGGATTTTGTAAGGAACAGGCCAAAATACAAAACTTTTTATAAGTTTGTATGGTAAATAATTTGTATACTAGAGCCTACTGACATGTGAACTGCAGCTGATCGATATGTTTCTCGGTACTCACCCATTGTAAGTCACAGGACCATTTCAAAGGTTGCACTGGAAATTCTTCCAAGATAATGCCAATAGTGTATTGCCTGTTTCTAGTGAGACATAAGAGAGCTGTAAGTTATTTTAAGTCTTTTTTTTTTTCCTCCCCCCAGTGGGAGAGATTCAGGAATGAGCTTGAATTGCTCGTATGCTGCATGAATAGAAATTCAGTTCCCGATGCAGCTTCTGTTAGGGAATGTTCAGTGCAGTTTGATTATGCTCATCCTTTTTTTCCCTTCCATATAGGGCATCGTGTTCAAGCAGTGGTAATTTGGCATGAAGTATCGAAGAGCGAGACTTCTCATTTAGCGTATGCTGTTACTGGATTCTCTCTATGTTGAATTCAGCTGTAATCTGAGTAAGCAAGCAACCAACCAAAAGGTACCTGAAAACGTAACTTTTTTATAACAATGCTGTGTGGAGGTGCCGAGCGAGCAAATGCTGAATTGAAAGGAAGAAAACTTTTATTCTCTCATGTTACTGTTTCGTGTTCTTGCTGTCTAGTGCCCTCTGTGAGGAGCAGCGTTCCGTTGGTGTGATGTGGTTCATATGAGCCTCAGTTGTGTGCATGTGTACGAGAGCAGAAGAGAGGTGGATGGAAACGTGGAATGTGTGAGTAAAGAGAGGAGGATGAATGAGCCTGCATAGCAACAAGCAGGGTGGACTATCGGGAGGCTGCGTTGTGACCGTGTGTACTGTAATGAAAATGTTTTCTAAACTCTGTAATTATATTAGCAATTATTATTATTATTATCATCATCATCGTCATCATTGTCATCATCATCATCAGATACGTGTTTGATGAATCCTGAACCTATCCCTATGTCCTACATGTCTGCACTAAACCATTTACCTGTTTTTAGATAAGTTAACTGTGGCAGTTCAGATCAGTTCCATGTTTGTGGTATGAGTCAGGGCTTATGTTTATGCAACTTGGCATTTCTTTGTTACTTTTTTAAGAATCCACTTAATGTGTTTTGGTGGATTCTTTCTCATAAGTTATTGCAGCTGGTGTTATGATGTCTTATAGCTTTTTCCTTTATGAAACAGTTGAGAACTGTACACTGTATATTTGTAGCGCTGTAAAAACTTGTTGAATGCTGTGTCATTCCGTTGTGGCTAGTATGAAAGATCAGTGATGACAGTTAATCGTCATCTGTAGTGCGTGCCCGTCTGCTTGTGTATGTGTTTTGTGCTTGCATTTGTAATTGGTTGTCAGGAATTTATTTTTCAAATATTTTTAAGTTTTATCATTTTCATCCAACTCACAAAGACCAAATACCATTAGCAGATTCTGGCCATTCTCCCATCTCATGTATATTAATTGAATTTTGGTTTGATATTTTGTGGTTATGTGGTACAGATGAGAGACTTGTGCTTGTTACATATTTAAATGAAGTAGCTGATCCCAGCCTTACCCCCTGTATAGTGAAAATGCCCATCAAGTGTTGTAAAGCTTCTTGCTTGAAGGATTGGTGTGACTGGTGCCATTGATTGCTCCAGTGTGAAGGGCTTTCTTGTTTTTAGTCTCTAACAAAAATTAATTTAAATTGGGATTAACTGAAACGGTACTGTTGAAAGAGTTTTTGTAGTAACTTAAATTGGAAATGAAAGATTCTTGTTAACTTGTGATGACACTAGATAACCATGCAGCACATGTTAATGTATGTTGTGGGCTTAGGGATGCTGGAAACTCTCTGGCTGCTGTTCTGAGAAGAAGGGAGCTGGCTTTTGAGAACTTGCATGTATAATGTAGGTTACTCATTGTAAGAAGTTAATAAAATATTTTACAAATAAGACTGTTATTAGGTTAGGAACTTGGATTCTTTGAGGAATGGATATCATGAGAGGTATAAAATTGTAAGATGGACACAGAATACTTCTGTAATGGTCGCATGTAACATGTGAAAATCTGGTGTATTTGTCCATATGGAGAAGTATACAGCATGAATGAATCTCAGTTGCTCTTGTGTTAAGTGTGTACTTAAATTCAACTGCTCCTGGACCATCATTTTCTGCGAATTCTATGTTCAGTTGCTGAGTAACGTTTGTGATACCCAGGTCTGATGGGTATGTGTGGGGTCTGTTCAGTGATTACTATTAACATCTGAGGGCGTTTTACCCTCATATTTATTACTGCAACATACATATCAGCAGGACAAGATTAACAGACAAAACCTCTGTTTCTTCATGTAATCACCAGATCAGTTGTGGCATTTGTCCCAGCATTACACGACCTGTTTTTTTACAGTGAAAAATAAAATTAGAGCTCAGTGTTTGTACCACAGCTTTCACCTTGTTATCATGTTATGAGTTTTTCTACATTGTTGCTCTGTGGTCCAGGAAATGTAGAATGCCCAATATTCAAGAGCAGCTACCATGCAAAGTGTGAGGATTGTCTTGTCCGCCCACCATTGAGCCCATTCCTTGTGCCTTGTATTCTCAATTTTGACATAATGATGTGAGGAAAACAGAGATGTGCGGGTGGGTTCATACACAGAACCCTTAGTTCATTTCCTTGGGAATTGAATGTGTGGCGTATCAGTGGGACGAATGTCTTCATTGATCAGGCAGTTATGTGAAGAAATACTATGTGTTAATCTTCATGGGTTTGGATGTGCATCCCAGAATAAATACTGAACAGCATATGTAACCATTTCATAACTGTTGATCTGGTTTGAAAGTGCTGCAACCATGGTTTAGAAAGAACAGGCATGTTATGTTCAGAGATCTGACTTCCCATGGACAACTTTTTTTTGATATGAAGAAACACGCCTATAGAAAAACTGGATTTAAAAACTGTAGAATAAAAATATACCAGAGTAAGGGAATGGTTGAAGCATTTGCTACATTGAGGGTACTGTAACTTGAAAACGTTAAGGACATCGAATCACAGTTTTTGGCCTACTTAACGCTAGTTTTTTAAGTGCTGTATTTTTCTCAGGTCTGGATTTAGCTATAGTTTTACTTCCATTACACACGCATGCACGGTATATAGAGGGTGTCCCAGCAGGAAAGGTCAGTATTCTGGGAGGTCATAGTATCTGTCATTCTACGCAAAGAAGTGTATATGTACATTTGCCCTGTTGCAAACAGTTTCTGAGATAGAGCAATGGATGTTATTACCTGCATAAAGGAACATCAGGATGCACTTAGACAAGCAACATGCAATGTCCTCGCACGAGTTGCAAAGTGCATTGATGTTGACAGAATTTTAAAAAATGTATTATACTAGGTAAACTGTACCAACTTTTTCACTTGAACAATAAATACCGGTATTAGTGTTGTTAAATAAACTACAAATGAAAAATTAGTGTAAATTGGTTGGACTGTAAGTGGAGTTTTGGTGTACTGATGTGATTTAAATAATGGAACCGTTTGGCGGGATAGAGATGATCACAGCAGGGATATGCAAGTTTTATGACAAGTGTATTAACAGAGCTCTTAGAGATAGATTTGATCAGAAGTAGAGCTCAAGCTCAAGTTCAAGTTCATGTACATGGCTGCCACCATGATTTTTTGAGGGGGGGGGATCAGAAACTTTGGTTATAAACTTGTTTAAGATATTTAATGCTTCATGGACCACTAGGGTTGTGGGTTTCTGTAGGACAGAAGAAGAATTTATAAACTTGTATTTTGTCCTATTCTGGTTTTCTGTGATTTTGCTTTGTTCTTGGGGAATTATTGACGTATGGTTAAGTTTCTTATACAGATGAGATGGGTGGGCATATGTTACCTGTGGGTAAGATGAGAAATGGGTTCAAAGTTCTGGTCAGAAACCCTGAAGGAAAGGAGACCACATGTAAGATCAGACATGGATGACAGGACATGAAAATGAATCTTGAAGACGGTGTGATGGCATGGAGTGGATTCATTGACTGAAGGCAGAGATCAGCGGCAGGATTTTGTGAATGTGGTAATGAACCTTCAGGTTCAGTAGAAGTTAAGAAATTTCTTAATTAACGAAGACTCTGCTGTGTGAAGTAAATTCAGTTGCTTGTAAAGAAATACTCATGGGGCTGAGCCCTTCTGGAAGAGCCGCGAATTCTCCAGCTATTCAAGAATTTTATGGAACCCGAAGGTTCATTACCGTGTTCACAAGAGTCCTCCACTGGTCCTTATCCTGAGCCAGATCTATACCATCCCATCCTATCTCTCGTAAGATCCATTCTAATATTCTCCACCAACCTATGCCTCATCTTCCCTGTGGTCTTTTTCCTTCTGGCTTTCCCACCAATATCCTATACGCATTCCTCGTCTCCCCCATTCGTGCTACATGACCTGCCCACCTCACCCTCCTTGACTTGATCATTCTAATTATACTTGGAGAAGAGTACAAGTTACGAAGCTCCTCATTATGCAGTTTTCCCCAACCTGTCACTTCATCTCTCTTCGGTCCAGATATTCTCCTCAACGCCCTCAGTCTGTGTTCCTCCCCTAATGTCAGAGACCAAGTTTCACACGAGTACAGAACCACAGGCAAAATTATGGTTTTGTATATTCTGATTTTTATGTTTTTGGACAACAGACGAGAAGACAAAAGGTTCTGGACTGAGTGTTAGCAAGCATTACCCGAAAGAAATACTCATTGCTAAACAAAAACCGCCCACGTCAAACGGTGCTTATATCAAAGTTCAGATTATTGCCACGTCCTTTAATGTTTTTGTAGTATTTATAGATTCTGGTCCATATTGAGGTGACAGATCCACGAGAGATCGTTTCCATATTGGAATACATTGGTATAACATGGATAAGGAATCGTTGCTCACGTGCGGAAAAATGTTGCTCTATTTTAAACTAAACTCATCCTGAAAAGTGCCGCTGTGAGGTGTCGGGTTACTTATGATCCAGCCTATGCGCCGTGCAGTTAATGCCAATCTCTGATCTTGCGACTCAAAAACCGATTATGTTCATCGGGTTTCCTTCAGCTATAGATACTTCTGTCTGCGCATACATTATCGTGTTTTGAAACAGGTCACACGTCTCTGCCCTCTTTCCGAACATAACATTAAGGGCTAACCATATGATCTCGTGTAACGACGTTACGAAGGCAGAGAGTAAATGTGTACTCGCAAGGTGATTGATATCCCTGTGCTGATTGCTGTGGCTAGTCCAGCGCCCAGCGTCTGACCCGGCTTCTTGGACTGTCTCAAGCAAGGGGATGAAACTGGCATAGGAGAAGGGGAAACACGGTAACTACTGCCTCTGTACTACCTCTCCTGTATTATAGAAACTAACCTCCGGTGATTAAGGTTACGTCCTTCTAGGGGTTCAAACAGAGTAAATATGCCCCCCCCCCCACCTGGTTTCTGTGTTCACCCATGCTTTTTAAGTTTTTGTGAGTCTTCGAAATTTCTCGTGACAGTGGTCCATTTAGAATAAAAATTTTCATACATAGTTGTGTGTTGTATTTTGCTATCTTTTGACGAACATTTTGTTTCGTAGGCAAGTGGTGAGTTAAGCAAGGGAACAGGTTTTGAGTTATATATATATATATATGTAAACTATCATTTATTAGTGCGTACTTTAATAGATACTGCGAAATTCAATTTCGTAACATTACAGCTACTTCTGATGTCTAGCTTTTCACAGTTCAATGCAAAATCACACTTTCATGCTTCACATACACAGTCAGCCCACGAGAGAAACTTAGATATTTTGTTATTCCGTCTTTTTTTCGTGGTTTGACAGCAAGTTTTTGATTATCTTTGGATACTGTCCCACCAATTCTCAGATACATTCGCACAGAAAGTACTTTCAGTTGTAAAATATAGTACGTTGTTGGCTAATCACCTCTTAATTAAAATATAGAACACAGGTTTAAAGAACTATAATATACACATCATACAATGAAAATTCTCCATTGATTCGTAACGTGCCGAATTCTTCAGTTGGCTTCTTCTTCCATTGGAGACGACAGGACAGTCGCAGTTTGTATTGGCAGTTCACTCAGAATCTGATGCTGAAACCCCGGAAATCTTGTCTCGCGAGATACTCCCAGTTTCCGAAATCACAATGGTCGATCTTGCTTCCTGGGCTCCCCGTCCTGGACAACCATTCGACCCTGTGCCAGACACAGATTTATTTTAGCTAAATTCCACTAGAGGCTCCAGAAAGATAAAATTAAATAAACTGTTACGTCGTGAAATTGGGCAAGTTTACCCAGCTGGATCTGAGATTCTCGGAGGGCGAGAGTGTCTTCTGCATATTAACGCCGTCAAAGCGGAAGAGAACTCGACATTTCGAAGGAATTATCACCTTCAACTTCAGAGTCAAAGAGTAAACTTAGCAAGAAGCCAGCAAACTTGCTGCACGCTTCTTATGTGTTCTTGCTTGGTTTACTTTTAGACTGTAACGGTACAGGCGATATGTTCCTCCGAAACGGCGGTACAGCCCTTAAATTGACTCTGCTCCTTGAATCTCTGGTGACTGCAAACTCTAAGAGCCACAGAGCTGCTAGCAAATTAATATGTACAATTAAGAGCACTGTCTTGTGGGCTATGGCACCATGTAGTCTGGTAGAATTTCACCGGTTTCGCGAGAATGGATTTACTTCTTATTTCTTGTTAATCACGTGATTATCTTACTTTTGCACCCTGAAGACTGAAGCAGATTATGAACTCTGCGAGAGTCTAAACTCCAAAGTTATATACCTGGCATTACCTGACAATAAGCTGCCAGTTTATTGGGATAAGAGAAATATGGGAGCGAACATTTGAGCGAGTGGGAAGAGAAAATCTGTTGAGGGAGTGGTTACGTAAAATATATTGTTAGTTTCAGAACATAATCAAAATACATGGATATGTAATAGAGCCCGTAAATAGCTGAAAATTTAGTGCTTGTGACTAGCAGTAACAATAGAACTTACAATGGAATACACGGTGTTATATCCAAGAATATAGAGCTCTTCATAACCACTCGGCCAGAAGGGTTGGATACTTGTTCTGACATGATATTTTCATATTTTTCTTCAGTACCTCCGTACAAAATATTGGGTTGGAAACTTAAAATAAGCTGTGGCCCTTTCTTTCCATTCCCTTTTACAATCCACCGTTCATAACTACTCTTCCATTCGAAGCTACATAAACTATGCACCTTAGAACTTGTCTATATAAGGTAAGAAAAACAAAGCCTCTGATTAAAACCTGATGATTCCGGTCGCTTGAGTCTCTGATGAGCGGAGCTACAGAGGTTAGCCTGGTCGTTTGTTCCCTGACATCAGGGTCAACCAAATAGAACGAATTTATCGCAAATTTTTATATGGTCTGCTTCCACAAATCGTCCCTGATATATATATATGTATTTTCATTTTAAATTTGTCTGCGTAAAGAAGGAGGTCGGATTATCTCAGTCGGTATAGCGACGGGCTACGGGCTAGGTGGCCCGGGGTCAATTCATGGCAAGACTTTTCTATTCTCCACAGCGTCCAGGCCCAATCTGGGGCCCACCTAGCCTCTCCAATGGGTACCGAAGGTTATTTCTCCTGGAGGTGAAGCGGCCAGAGCGTGAAGCTGATAAATCGCCTACATCTAATGCCGAGGTTAAGAACGGTAGAGCTATACGTCCACTCCTTCATGTCTTCATGGCGTAGTGCTTAACTAATTAAACACAGGAACAGCTTTAACTTTAATCTTTCAGTTGATATAGTGACTAGGCTATGGTCTTTCATCATCGGAGAACTTTGCACATTTGAGCAACTTTTGCACCCACACACATGTCTAAGTTGCTGCTCATTCCGTCAACATGCTGAATACAGTCTGTTTTACATCTCGCAATTTTTAAAGTTTCTGTTCTTAAATTTTTTAAGGCTGTATGGGTGATACAAAAATAGCTGAAATTCCAATTTAACGAACATCTGCACTTCGCATGTCTTAGATAAAGCTAGAAGCGACTTAAGTGATAGTCTTAAGTTTTAATGTGGGAATATTTTCATCACTTTTTGGTTACATTTATCATTTGTGTCACTTACTGTAATAACATTTTTGAGAGTGAACACTGTCTGAATCGAACCTTGCAAAAAATGTTGAATTTAAGTTAAATTATTTTTGTACAAAGTAGTAAATCGAGGGCAGGGTGCTCAGGAGAATAAGCGGGCCTGCCAAGAGGACTAACATTTTTTTTTTCATGAGAGGAGCTTCGTAATTTGTATGTATCGTGCCTAGCAGAGATGGAACATACATATTGTCATGTGTTTGAATGTGACTGTAGACAGGGTTTGGATTGGTAATCGGATTTACTGAACACTTACAAAGCGTAACTGTAAATAACTACGACAGTCTCACTGAGTTACACACTCCAAAGATCAATGTAACCACAACACACACAAACTCTTCTCGTCTTGCTATGGCTTCACTAGTCGATGCCTGGTGACGGATCCGAACAATGTCTTTCGCTTCCTTTCTCACGTTCCTACCGGCTGGCGACTGCCTCACAAGTAACTCATTGCTCCAAATTTGGACTCTCAACTAACTAAAGTCTCAGTAACTGTCCTGCTTATGACATCTCGGTACGGACTGCAAAGGAAACACCGTTGTTGCCATGCAAAAATGATTTTACGAAGCCATTACCTAGTAAAGGCTGTTGTATATTTGCTAATCGCGAGGTCGTTGCCAAGTAATGGGTCTATATGCTACACCATTTATTTTACTAATAATTTAAAACCGGTAACTGGGCCTAATAATGAAAAGAAATCGGTTCAATGTCTATTGTTTATATGTACAGCAAACCCTTGTTTCCTTGAAAATTTGACCTATGCAATTTTCAATGCATGAAATTTAATAGAAATTTTTAACTCCATTCTCGAAAAAAATGACAGTTTTATGTTTCGGGACATCTGCGAAGGATCCCTGTTTTAGGAGCTAGATTGTTCCAGTTCACGGGGAACCGACCTATGGCTGATAAACTCTTAAATACTCATACTCGTACTCATTATGAATGAAACCCATCTAACCGTTCGGGCGCTATCGAGGAGAGCACGCGTAACATTCTCATCTCCACGATCACAGCGATTTCTCATACTTCCTGTAGGTAACGAGCGTCACGGCAGCTGGCAGGCAATGTTCTCCACGCGGTCGGTGTTACAACTGCGTGACACAAAAATAGAACAGTTGGAAGCAGTGTTTTCTGTGCGGTCCGTGCCGAGATGCCATAAACAGTGTAGTTAGTGAAGTGGAGTAGAGTGAGTTGATTTGTGAGCTAGTTAGAGAACTGCTGAGGTTGAGTCTCTGTTAGTCGTTGCTCTTAGGAGGTGGCAGCTGGGGCATGGGGATAGTTCAGGAACCCAGAGGAAGGTGAACGTCCGCCGTTGGAAGCCGCTTCCAAGCAACGGCTAGTGAAGAGTGTAACAGACTGAGAAGACCTAGTGTGAAGTGTGTAGAAGAGTGAGATCATAATGCCTACTTGTAGTTACGAGTTGCAAGAGTTCAATAAATCCGATTGCCAATCCAAAATGCCTTACATATTCACACAAAATCGTGATAATATTTAAATAATCAGCATTTGTGAAATATTTCTCTCGGCTCAGCGGTGTGCCATGTTGCCGGTTAGACCAGCGGGCGGGGGTCAGCACAAACACTAAACATTGTTGTCAGAATGCCAGCTGGCTCGTCAATATGGCACCTGTTTATATTTAGTACCGCTTGTCTTCTGCAAGAGGATGGCCGTATTTCAAAGTCAGGATGTTTCAGCTATGTTCAAGGTACCGTGGTTGCAATATTCACCGTGTACTTCAACAAAAAAATAATTCATGTAATTCCTTACGTAAGAATGACGTCGACTACGTTGTTTTGGAAACGGCATTGGTCGTTGCTCGACCATTGTCAGTTATTGAGCACCGAACAACGAGACCTGTCCGAATGGTAAAACAAAGTTCTATAAAATCGGTGTCTCGCATGCAGGTCCCTACTTCCGGTGTAGTAACTGCCCTGAATGTACTTCCTGTGCGGTTTCAATTAGGGAGACCCTCTCCACACACAACAAATTTCAGCCAAATCGGAGAAGTTTTCGAGGAAATTGCCATTTTGTAAGATTTGAGGTTTACACGGCGGCGACTAGGAAGAACACCGTCTTCTGGGATGTGGTGCCGTGTAGATTCTGTGTGAACCGACGTTTCGGAGGAACGTATCGCCTCCATCTTCAGGGTAAAACAATCCACGAGCGAGGAACTAGATTGAGCAGGTGACTGCAGCCACCCCGCCCTCACTCCGCTGTTCTGATGCACAAAATCACACACACACAGAAACAGAACCACACGAACACGAATACACACACTCACTTCGACCCTGAACATGGAAGCAGCAAGTATCTCCGAAAGGTTCGGCAATTAAGCCACAGCCACGGTACAATGACCGCAAGTTGTGCTCGTCTTGTGCCCGTCTTGTCCTCTGTGCACTGATGCGCGTGCAAGTAGCAACTTAACTTTGTAGTAAACAACGGACTAAGGAGCTGTTGTGGCTGTTGTCTGTCTCTGTATATTTGGTGTTGTCATCTTGACATTTGACCAACTTTTACGTCACGGATATGTTACTTATAGAACACACGTTCAAGGTCTGAAATATAGCACAACCGCCCCCCCCCCACATTTTTTGTTTTGTTGAGTTCAGATATGCGTCAGACATTGTTGATATTGTCATGCTTCAGGATTGACACTTCAGTCATTAATACATAACAGGAGCTTCCGTTCGCCGCGCAGTTTGACAGCATCTGAATATGCGCTTAAAATACAGGAAATGAGATGTGCACTTCTGAAACTGTATCGTCTGAGGAGAGAGAGAGGTGAATAGTATAGTAGAAGAGTAAGTGAAGTTGAAAAGTCGTGGGAGAAATGAGAGATATGTTATTGAGGGCAGAGAGAGAGAAAGAAGAAAGTTCCTCGGTTCGCCCGCCAGTCCTTCTGTCAAGAGAAGAAAAAAATGAAGAGAGTAGGATGGCTAGAAGCAGTGGCCTAAGAGACAGGGGCAACGGGATTTTTATTTTCTAAACTAATGCCGAATTTTTAGTTTGTAGAAAGAATTTTGGCGGCAGTTGCAGCGATGTGGACCTTGATTTTGATTAATTTAATTCGGGGGGGGGGCAGCACGAGAAGCACGCAATAGCAACTTGGAACCTGGGAATCGTCTCAGCATTTGCTTACAAGCAGAGGAGAATAAGAGATGGCCGGTCACAGAACCTACCGGATGTCAGCAGTCCGGCGAACTGTAGAGGAAGGGAGACTGCGTAACATATGTGTTGTTGCTCTGTCGCTAATGTGAATTACAAGTTACCTGCGTATAGCAATATACTGGAAACGGAAACACTTCTAAAGGATGTTAATAGAAACTAGCCCTTACCGCAAAGAAAACATATTGCGACTCGATTACAAAGACCAGTCAGTTGTTGATATGGAGCTAATCATTTTTTGTTGTGAGAATCATATAAAACACAGAAATGTACTCTGTGAAAAAAAGGAAGACAATTTTTACACCAAGGCTTGTGGTACATATAATGACCACATGTGAATGCGATAATATTTATGTGTACAACATGCAACCCGAATTCTGTCATTGCAGAAGACCTGTGTTGCGCTTCCGTGGACTTTGCTCTCCCAAGTGACAAGCCATTCTCGGCGAAGTGTCACAATTTCTCTCCCTCTGCTGTTCATCTCATTTTCTGTTCTTTCGTCTAGCGTGTTTTAGCCTGCTTTCCTTATTTTTAAAAATTAATATAAGCTTGTGTCATCGCCATGCTCTCTGTGAGTGTACGTGTGCCCCCCTATAAACTTTTGGATGCCTGAAACAATTATAACACATTTGGTATGTACAGTATGCGCCAAAATATTCAGTACTGAAATGAAAAGACGTCCTGTTGATACCACTGTCTATTCATGTGAAGGCCCCTTGCATGACAGACAATTCTGAAATCCTGAAGAAATGGTCCGATCACCATGTCCCTGTAGCGTTCTTGTGTGACGGTAAGAGCACTGCCTTCCTTATCCTCAATGAAACAGGGGCCTAATGTACCGTGTGCTGAGACGGCACACCATACCGTCACACGTGTACTGTGTAGTGGTTTCTGGATGACAACATCTGGCCGCTCAGAACCAAGGAAGCGAGTTGTCTGGCGACCACTTCCGTGTGAGCGGAAATAATACTCAACTATGAATACTTTTTCCTCCGTCGAGAGACCCATTTCCAACAACAACTACACAACACAACTTCCTTTTTCACTACTGGGAACACGTGCGGCTGGAGCTGTGCCCTGTCGACAAACACACATGCGCGTTCGAGATGCGCGAGTTTCAGTACTGAATTTTTGGCGCACACTGTATATCATGGCACCTGAACCTGTCTTAACGGCGTACTTCGTAATTACCTCCTATCAGTCTGTGTGTCTGTATTTGTATCCCCCTATTATTGCTAGGCAACGGCTAGGTAAAAACGTTACCCGGACAACAAATATACAAGCAACAATAGAACAATTGTTGGACGCGTCCTTTTCTTTGCTGTCCGTGACATATCAAAGGAAAGTAGGGAATTGGTTTTTCACAGAACTTCTTGTACTGATTTTTTTTTGTAGTTTCGTGGATATTTGGGGTGCTATCGGTAACTAGACTGTACATGTCTAGTGGTAGGATGTTTGTTGAGTGATGAATTGGAAAGGACTTTGAAGTAAGTAGTCATGGAATTTTCGTTGAGGGACTGAGGAAAACCATTAAAGGTCTTAATTAGTACCGTGTTGTAACGTCTAGTACCGTTGCTATGCAACGATCACGAGAAGTAACAAGTGTTGCTTAGTAACAGCTCGGTAAACACGTTCCCGCGGAAAAGAACACGCGTGCAACAATAGAAGAACAACACGCTTTCCCTTTCTCCCCATGCGTTCTACGTGTTCTGTCCATTTTACTCTCCTTGACTTGATCGTTCCAATTATATTTGCCGAAGAGTACAAGTTATGAAGCTCCTCATTATGCATTCAGTACTTCCGCTGCTAGGGCAAAAGTACGTCGGAAGTTCGTAACAGTTCGCAAGAGAGCAGTGTAGCGACCATTATTACTGACCACACTGCCAGGTGTGCGCTCTCCTCATGCCCACTGTAACAGGTCTTGAGGCCCATAAAGTTTGTGAGACGTCGAGCCTCCATATTTGCTAATTAATCGGCTCGTAGATGGCGGTGAGGTTGTCAATGTTAACGCGCCGGCCGGCCGCCCTTTAGCTCCATGAAGATTTCTGGTAGTCATTTCTGTTAGAGGCTGAGTCGACCCCATGATCATAGTGCGACTGGAAGGATTAGGCCAACGAAACTGTACTCAACACATGTTGTCGTGTAGGATCTCACAGCAGTGATCATGATGAGCACATAGAGTTTTGTGGGATGTGGTGTCATTTAAGACGCTCAGAAAGACCACGTCGGTGAAATTGCGCCGGGCTGTACGGCGTCACATCAGAAGATAGTATGTCATCTTGAAATTAACGTCATGGGCTGGGCCCTCTTTACAAGCCGAAAATTTCTGAACCACTCTAGAACTTCCCAGTATTTTATGCAACCCGGAGATTCATTACCGTGTTCACAAGAGTTTGCTAACCGTCCTTATGCACTCATATACGTCTAGATCTTTCAGGTGGTCTCTTTCATTCAGGGTTTCCTACCAAAACTGTGAATGAACTTATCTTCTCTGCCACGCGTGCTATGTGTTTTGCCCATCTAATGCTTCCAATAATATAGGATGTGTACAAGTTATGATGTTCCTCTTAATGCATTATTTCAAGCCTCATTTTACTTAGTCCCTGTGGGATGCAAATATTCTCAGCGCCCTGTTCTCAAGCACCGTCAGTCTATGTTGCTCCCTTAATGTGAGAGACCAGATTTCACACCTATACAAAACTGCAGGTAAAGTTGCGGTTTTGTGTATTTTAGTCCTTGTTTTTACTTAGCAGATGAGAAGACAAGTTTTGAAGCGCATAATAACACTTCTTTTCACACGTAACATAACTTAATTTTCATTTTAAGGAAGATACTGAGCATGATTACTGGCAGGGTACCGATCTCATCTTGGATATTATATCAGGGGACCGCATATACTGAATGATGTATTTCGGTTCGATTCCCGATGAGGTCATTGTGTTTTCCAATTGATTTAATCCTTCCAGCCGCACTACGGCCCTGGAGTCCACTCAGCCTCTGACAGAAACGAGTATCATAAAAATCTTTCAGAGGGGTAGAGGGCGGCCTGTCAGCTCGTAAGGCTGACAACCTCACCGCGCCATCTGTGAGTCGATTGTCTAGAAAATTTGGGAGCCTCGACATCTCACAAGGCTATGGACCTGTACGGCCTTTTACAGGGATAGTTTTTTCTTAACCTTTACTGGAAACGAAGTTAAATAAACCATGAAAATAGAAGCAATCTTCATCCTGAAAATCTGGACACTGGTGCGTTCCTCTACTTACATCTGTTCCACTTTGCTTCTTTCTCCCTGCATCTTGCCAACTATCGTGCCCGTCTTGCTGTTCTTCACCCAGCCTCCAATTCCCAGCTGGACACACAGGTCTCTGCAGTACTTGGTGAAGTATACACCTGTCAGGCAGTGAAACAGCGGAACTGTTATACCGCGTCTAGCGGACGCCAACAAAATCTTCAAGAAATAAAAATAACGTTTTATGTTGTCGCGTGCGTGCGATTTTTCGCTGTGGTGACTATGAAGAGTTGTTCCGGGTGCGATAAAACAACGTATAGTCTAGAAAGATTCAAGCGACGTTTCGGAAGAATGTCAAATTCCATAAAGATAACATTGTTACAATGATATTAAACCATGTTATTATATTTTTGCATAGCTCGGTTGCTTATTTTCGAAGCATGAACCGTCCTGAACCGTCTACAAATTTTCCCTGTGCTGGAAATTAAAGAGAACACTTGTAAGGAGACCGTTTGAACTGAAGAAACGCGAGTGATGGGAACAGTTGTTAGGTGCAGAATGGCTGGGAAATCAGGCCGGCTGTAAACACATGCCGAGAGTTTAATAGCTGCTGCTTGGCATCTGTCCACTTCCCAACCCAGGAACACCCATTGTGAGCGATATATCGTATCTGGCATTCTAGAGCTTTACAGAACTGTGTCAGTTATCAGACAAGTTCTAATTGCAAGAATTTATAGTTCGTTTGCGCGATAACTTCGTCTTTTCTTCAACGGTGAAGGCGGAAACACGCACATGCTCTGAAATTTTTTTATTCGCATAGAAGGGGGTGGAGTCCAGTTGTGTCCACTCGGCACAGAGGCCACTGAGTGGCCTATTGTACCTGCCCTGGGTTATTATAATGATGGAGAAATTGGTAGAATGAAGATTGACAGGAGAAAACGAAGTACTCGGAGAAAGCCTACCGCAGCGCCACTTTGTCCACCACAAATCCCACTTGACCAGACCCGGGTTTGAACCCGGGCTGCCGCGGTGGGAAGCCAGCGACTAATCGTTGAGCTATGGCGCGGCCCTCTGAAATGTTACTACCACACCGCACGGGGCCACAATGTAATATTAACCGCTGTGAGGACCGTAAATCTCACAATTCGTATTCTGAATTCTCTGCTATCCACAGTGCAAACATAAAAATCATGTTCACTTCTGTGGCGAAGAAGCAATTGGTGGCATTATAGTTTTTACTTCAGCAGTAACAGTATCGAAGGAAACGTGCAGTAACTCAAAGTAACATCAGATTTCAGAATGGATTTGAGGTTAAGATACAGTCTGCTGGGATGGAGCATCGTACAGTTCAGAGAGATCTCTTCGTTTCAGAGGAACGTATTGCCTCCATCTTCAAGGTTGAAAGTAAACCAAGTTAGAAACCAGCTGAAGAAGGCTGCAAACTGATTTTGGTCTTCGACCCTGAAGATTGAAGCGGTCTTCTGATATGTAACGCTGCGTAGTTTAGATAAAGGCTACTTTTCGGAGGAAAATATCGCTTACATCTTCAAATTCGAAGAGGAAGACGAACTTGCTGCTATCTTCAGCTGGTTTCCCGCTTTGCTTAGCCTACGGCCCTGAAGATGGAAGCAATAGTTTCCTCCGAAACGTCTGCTCTCTCCGAAATACACGGCGATGAAACCCAGAAGACATTACTCTTCATGAGGTATGAGGTTTTCATAGCGACGTGTATATTGTGACATTCGGTTTTTTATTGTTTTCTGAGATTGTGGCGTCATCTTTTGCTTGGAACATGAACTGCTGTGAAATGAATGAACGGGATGGCCATGAGTTCGCTGCAATGGCAAAGCCAGTGCTGTCCCGGCAGTGGAGGAGACAGAGCCAAGTGCTCTCAAAATGTACTGGAATCTTCGTGTGAAGTTACTTCTGTCCGATTGAGATCATTTCATTTTGTCGACAGGTTTCATTGAACATTACAACAATAACTGTCACGAAAATCCTTTCCTTTGGAGCTGAGCTGTTTCACGTGGACGGACAGACGGATATACGAAGACTAATCTAATAGATTCTTTTCTTACGAACGCGCTTAAAATTGGTTCTTCTGAATGGCTCCTATAGATTGGAAATTTAATTCCCTTGGATTAAGATGTGGTCTGAAAGGGTCAAAATGTGAAGAAATTCCGGTTTTAAGAATCAAGTAAATTTTTGATTACGTATGAAATTTACCGAGGCAAATGCTGTATGAGCAACAAGAATAAATTACTGTTTCCAGGTAATATAATTGTCTATCCTCCTGAAGCATGAATTTGTATAAATAAAAGTTCTCAGAATTATTGGGTTTTCGGACTTAGTCCATTGCCCCGTATTGTAGAAAGTAGAAAATACTATATTTCGGAAACTGAGTCTGTTTCCGTCCTCAGGCAAGAAGGGAAGACTCAAAAGAGTACGTGTGTCTCCCCCCCCCCAACCCTCACCTAAAGGCGGAAACAGGTCCAGTTTCTGAAATGTCTTTTTTTTTTCTAATTTATAGAATACCTGACGATGGGCTAAGTCCGAAAACCCAGTAATTTGAGTGTTATGCGCCATCGTCAGAACACTTTTGAACTCTGAGTGGAAGTTACACCTTCAGTTTTTGTCTCACAAAACCTCCGTTGAGGAGATCAGCCGATTAATGCTCTTTAGGGAACAGAACACACTTTGCCCGAGGATGCGCGTTATGCATACGTACAAATGCACTGTGTGGGCAAAATGCGGTGTTCCTTGGATGCTGAAAGCAAGTGGTACAGAGGTCTCGAGTCACAGCAACTGCATACCTTAAAGTAGTACCTAGTAATGTCTCTCTCCTTAGGGGCGTCACGTTGCCACTCCCTCCAGGGGTGCGATACTCACCTTGCACTTGCCCAAAGACCTCAAACTCTGCAGACACGATGGCCGAAGGTCCGTCCTGTGCACCCATTTTGCGAATGCCGACTGTCTCTTGTCTGTGTTAACAACAGACTCTTTATTGAATCGCGTCGCGACAGCGTGAAACCTCGGTGGCTATTTCCGACGCGTGTGTTAGAACACGCCCCTTCCTTGACGTCACACAATTACTAGCACAAGACACGTCTGTCCGTCAGTCATCTCTCCGTCAAACCGCAAACTCATGCGTCAGTTATTAGATCTACGCGTTTGCTCTTTTGTGTTGTCTTCTTGTATTACAATACCAACTTCCTATCTAAACAACTCTCAGTAAGGAAGTAAAAGTCACTCAGGTGCTCAAGAATTTTTCATCGTTTAAAATCCTTATCTTTTAATCCTATCCTGGGCCACGGAATCCATCTGGGTCCAAGGTCCTGTGTAGCATTAGATAGTCGCCCAACCCCCAAGCTCGAGCACCACCACTTATCGGCTGTCCACGACTAATTGTTATGTGTTTCCAGCAACCTTCCATGTAAAGAGGGCGTCCCTTCCATCCGCAACCTGAGGACGCGCCATGCCCTGGTGAGAACAGACCCACTTCGCATTGTTTTGCACCGTGTCTAGTAAACTTTTGAGGGTTCATCGTCATCATCAGAAACTGACGTAGATAATTATGTCATCATTAGGAAGTCACTCACTTAGCTGAGCCCTTCTTGAGAAGCCGCCAGTTGTGCAGCTACTCAAGAATTTCCAAAAATTTTATGGACCTCGAGTTTATTACAGAGTTCACGAGAGCCCTCCACTGCTCCCTATCCTGAGCCAGATCAACCCAGTCCATACCATCTCATTCTGTCTCTCTAAGATAAATTTTAATATTGTCCACACACCTACATATTGGTCTTTCTATTGGTCTCTTTCCTTTTGACTTTCCAACCAATATCTTATATGCATTCCCCTTCTCCCTATTCCTGCTACATTCCCTGCCCACCTAACCCTCCTTGACTTGATCATTCTAATTATACTTAGCGAAGAGTACAAGTTATGAAGCTCCTCATTATGCAGTTTTCTCCAACCTTTAGTCACTTCATCTCTCTTCGGTCCAAATATTCTCCTCAGCACCCTGTTCTCAAACACCCTCAGTCTGTGTACCTCCCTTAATGTCAGCGACAAAGTTATTAGGAAGTTACTGGATTCTCTTTTTGCAATCTGAGGTGAAAATTAGATAGGCACAGGTAAATCAGTTTCAGCAAGTGCCTCAGGAACTT
The DNA here is from genome assembly GCF_002891405.2 of Cryptotermes secundus. Lineage (NCBI taxonomy): Eukaryota > Metazoa > Arthropoda > Insecta > Blattodea > Kalotermitidae > Cryptotermes > Cryptotermes secundus. Next base: position 4,316,010 of record NW_019724742.1, read on the forward strand.
CCTTTCTGGAGCCTCCTCTTCTGTCTCTTCTCCATATGCATCTCTTGTGCTTCGACGTCATCTGCAGTACATTCTTTACCTGTCCGCACATCTTCCTATACTGAAGCAATGCCTCCTGCAAATTCAACTGTAAAATGTACCAATTGCTGTCTGTCGCTGTGGGTTTTCAGATAAGCCTTCCATATGTCCATTATTACACATTGTAGCCCTTGAGGGACACGCTGAGTGCACGTGCTGTCTGACTTCGTCGGAAAAGCCGAGACTGCAGTACCGACTGAAGCAGAGTTACTGTTTGTTTCTCACATCGCCCAATCCTACTCCTATTACCAACTGTAACATTAATAAAGTCACACGATTGAGTGAATATAGACGGGTTTTTGGATTGATGCCAGGATTTAAAGGACCCTTTGATACGGCTCGTGAATACACTTCACATTACACTGTTATACACATACGCTCTCGTCCACATTCACGTCTTCATTGCCGTTGCTTGGTAGCGGCTTCCAACGGTGGACGTCCCCCTGCCTCGGCTGCCAGCTTCTCACAACTGAACTCTAGCGGTTATTACACTAATTCATTAACACACCAACAAACTCAACTATTTACTGACACATAATTTTTCCTGCTTATAATATCTCAGCACGGATCGTACAGAAACACCTTTCGTCTGTTGCTGTTTACGGGCCGCTCCATAGTAACGGCCGTTGTATAGTTGTTTCTTTCTCGGTAGTTGCCTAGCAGCAGACCTACATTTCACAATACCGTATATGCATAGCCATTCACAAGCAGCGTCCTGTTATTAACGTAGCCTGAGAAGTCGCTCTACTCTCTTTCGTCTCAAATATCTTCTGTGGTGCGTCATAACCATATGGTGACGTAGACTGTTACGTCATCATCAGAAAGTTACTGATTACTGTTTTCAACACACCATGGAAACCAGCATTGCTATAGCAGAGAGTTCCTTGAACACAATTTCTCTTCTGTAAAGTTGCTTACTCAAAGTGTGATGTAACCTAAAACTGTTTTAGATAAAGTTCATACCCTCATCGCAAAGTTTCTTTAAGTATCTTGCGCGATTATTGAACATTAAAATTAATAATGCCACTATCCCAAGTGACTGGAAAAGAAAGCATAGAGATTCCTATTTACAGGGGGGGATTACCGATCGCTGGTCTAAAATTACAGACCCGTCAGTCTAACCTCAGTAGTCCGCAAGCAAATGGAATATGTCGTTGCATCGTACCTGAGGAAAGTCTGGGATAAAAAGGATTGGTTATTCGAGGATCAACATGGACTCAGGCCGGGATATTCATATGAAATTCAAGTAATCACGGTTTGCCAGGACATGGCAAATTACTGGTCGTGAGTCTCAAGGGGCTTGTCGCCAAGACGAACTGATTGGGGATAGACCGCCAACCGTAAAGTACATCTGATTCTGACTCTGACTCTGACTCTGACCCAGTTCAGTTGAGATTTGAAAGTCAGCCTGTGAGGAAAAGACTAGGAGGTTGTTTTGAAATGGCCGCCAGCCTGGCAATTGAGGAGAGAGTCGAGTTCCGAAGTTGAGTGTTTGCAGTTCGCAGTTGTCATTTGGGACCCGAGAGAGTTCTGCAGGGGTGGCTGTGACGAGAGGACCTGAACATGGAAGCTGAAGAATCTTCACTATTAGAAGCCGTTGCCAGGGTACTGCTGGTTACGGCACAGCGGGCTGGAAAAAGCTTAGCGGATATTGTGATGATTTGTAAAGTGTGGAGATTAGCGACAGCGACGCAGTTCGGAGTTGCGTCAATAAATCCAGTACCCAATGCACACCCCGTCTATAGTCACACTCTTACACGTGACGGTATTTTAGGAGTTGGTGCTGGTGTAGTACTGCGGCTTCAGATGGCACTACTGTACCAACCCCAGACGCTGGATAGGTGTGCAGAATTGGTGGAAGGATATCTCACAGGGGAAACCTAAAGTAACTGGAGATGCCATTTTGCTCACCACAAATGTCACATGGACTTCCTTGGGAGTGAATCCGGGCCTGCGCCGTAAGACGCGAGAGACTGTCCTACGCCTCAGCCTTACAGCATTGTTAAACGCCTGACCACGAATATTCCGTCTCTCGTCTTGGTTACTGCAATGGTGGACAGGCAGGGCACTGCAATGCCCACATCGGTCTAGTGCGAGCCTGCGGTTGTTGCCAACAAAATAAGAACAAATGTTACTTAGAAGAGATAAACAATCTCGTACTTGCTGTTGAACAATGCGTCGTTTGCCGTCTCAGAATCAGGCAAAAGAGTTACTTGGCTTTCGGTTCACCCGACAGTTTAGACTTGTGTATATTTTCGTTATTTTTAAATCCCTTTTTGTTGGAATCTACGGGGTGATACTACCAGCGGTGTGACCCTCTATAACTCAGCGTATGCGTCATATACACCCTGTAGTTCGTTTCCTGCTCTTCCATGGCACGTGTCCACAAGGCGCAAAACAAATTGATTTGAGTCCAAACAATTAACAGACAGCAAATCGATTTAAATAGAATGAGTCTTACTTAACGACGATTTCCCAATTGCACGCTGGTGTTTGTTATTGTCCAGTCGACACGACACAACATGCGTTTGCATGTGCCACATGTTTCGCTTATTTCGGCAGTTATCACGTATATAGTGCCTTTACACTCACCCTTATTTCTATATTCTATGTTCTCTTCCTCCCTAGACTGGCCAGTGTTTGCACATTGGGAGTGCGTGGTATAGGTACAGTGTGTGTGTAACACTTTGTGTTATAAAACGCATTAAATACTAATATTTAACTTTTCAAGTATATTAAAATATTCTAATTGGAATTAAAATTCAGTTATGTGTTAAGAGGTATATATATATATATATATATAAACTAACTTAATGGAGCTGAGCACTTCTTGAGATGCTGGCAGTTGTGCAGCTACTCAAGAACTTCTCACCATTTTATGGAACCTGCAGGCTCATTACCGTGTTCACAAGAGCCCTCCACTTGCGATATCCTTAGCCAGATCAATCCAATCCAAACCATCCCGTCTTCTCTCTCCATGTTCCATTTTAATATTATCCGTTCACCTACGTCTTCGCCTTCCAAGTGGCCTCTTCCCTTCTGGCTTGCCCACCATTATCCTGTATACATTCTTCTTCGTCGTCTTCTGCCTCATTCATGCTACATGCCCTGTCCATCTCATCCTCATTGACTTGATCATTCTAATTATACTTGGAGAAGAGTACAAGTTATGAAGCTCCTCATTATGCAGTTTTCTCCAACCTCCCCTCAATTCAACTCTCGCCTTCTGCTTTATGTTGTCATGTCTCTTTTCCTACTTGTTGCCAGATGTCTGGGTGGTGTTTGCCAGCGTGCATTCATGTTTTCGTTGGATTCTTCTTATGATCTTGTGTTGAAAGTGAGGTTATGTGTTGGCCTTCTGATGTTTTCTTCCTCTTGACTTCCCGCGGCCCGCCCTTATGGGGAGAGTTTATTGCCTCCACGAATGGCTGTGTTTATGCAATGCTGTATGAGAAGGCGCCTGGGAATGCTGAATTGGGAAAGATCTAACATGAAGAGACCGTGTCCTATTTGGTAATGTTCCAGAATTTTTCTGCAAATAGTGGACAAACTCGCAATTCGCTGCTATCAGTTCTGCCAACATGAGGGACCGTGTTTATCCAGTGTTACTAGCGGTGTCACTTTATGTATATTCCACTCAAATGCTTGATTATTGTGGTATATAGTCTCGTTGCTAGGCAACGACCACGAATAAATCAGCTATAAAATAACCATTTGATAAGTAATTGCTCCCTAAACAACGGCCATTTCTATGTAATTGTTGCGACAGTCACGCACGCAACAATAGAACAGCTGTTAGAAGTCTCAAATCTGAGACAGTAAAATATGGTAACAAGTCCCACAGGACTCGGACCCGAGAATGACTGCGCTGGCGAGAGCCAGCAGCAATTGTAAATGACAGGCCCATCATATCGTCAGAGAGCATGTTTCATAACTACAATAACAACAAGGGTTCAGTTGAAAAAATACTGGCCGTGAGTCTCAAGGGGATTGACGCCAAGACGAACCGACGGCGGTGGGAAGAGTAGGAGGTTGGTGTGCTGGGAGTTAGTCAGCTGGTACAACGGTTCGCTAAGCACGTTCACGTGGCAACGGATATACACAGAAAAACAGAGTAACAGAGGAACTGCAAGACATGGTGACATGTTCGATTCGCCCCGAAGTTATGAAAGGGTTAGTTCAGTTCATTCGTGAGTGAGCCGTCGCTCGGCACGGTTAAGAGAGTTGTGTGTTCAGCTGTGGAGCGCTAACCAGCGGACAGCGGAAGCCGAAGAAGTGACCGACTCTTGAGTCAGAGAAGTCAGTCACAACAGAAGAGAAGACACACGTAGTTCAGTAAGGAATGGAAAGATTCTTAAGCAGTATTGATTGTAAGCTGTTATCATTTTAAAAGAAGTGTCAATAAATCCAGTCCAGAACCGGATATTGTACGTCACGCAAAATCCTCACACATGGCAAAATTTAGCAAGTTAGTTTGAGATATGTGAAGGAGCGCTGTGAAGTTCCCAGTATTTAGTGATAAGTTTGGGGGGAGGAGCGCATCGTCAGATTTGATTTAAACTGCTCTATATTAAAATTTATGAAAGCCGTTTCAGGGTTTCTCGCGTTGCTCCCTACGTGTAAACAGACTGATGGACGGACAGACGGACAGAATGGTTATAATAGGCGTTCGGCTGTGTTGCGGAACAGTCTATGGCGGAAAGCGAACGAACTACAGGGTGAATCACATAAATTGTTACGTCAGTATACATTTTTTTGGATGTCCTGTTACTCCGCATTGAGCAACACCTGTAAAAATCAGTTCGTGTCACATGATAAGAGACAAGACACGGGTTTTGGATCGGTAATCGGATTTATTGGATCCTTATAACTCATAACTAAAGAGAACTCCACTACTTACTGCAGCGCTCACTATGTCTTCTAGGCCTCTCCAGCTTCCGTGTTCAACGGCTCCTGTCCTCGCTCGCTGACGTCTGTCTCGCAGCTCAACTAGGCGTTGCCTGCTTACAGTCTTCTGAGAAGGGCTATTTGCCATTCCTTTACGGCTCACGAATGTTGTTCCTTAAGAGGAGACTCAGGACTGTCAAGACAACACGTTTACTCTGCCCTGTAGCCAGTCGTTATACCGACTGAGCTATCGAGGCACCCTATTCTCAGAATCAAAAATACACTATGGAGCCGAGTGCAGTGCACTTTTAATGTTAAAGCTGGTGTGCATATAATTAATTCCGCTGAAATGTGAATGCTGAGGTGCCAAGATGCTTGATCATCGTCCTGTCCGAGGAAATAACAAAAGCAAGAAGTGAATATCAACAAACCACATGTAAACTGAAACTGAGCCTTCCTCATTAACACTGTTGGCTACTGACATGCACTTCCAGCTGTCGCTCATAATTCCTGCCGTACCCAGTTCTTGTCCTTCTTGCAACAAACGTCCTCATTTTGTCCACGGGGCTGTGAATGTTAAATTGCCTTCACACAAGCGAGACTCTAGGGAAGTTTGTTATTTGATGGTTGTGCTGCTTTGTGATTGGCTAACAGGATGCAGCCTTATGAACCGCCAGCAATGCATGTCATGTGCATTTAATTAACAAAGAGACTAGGGCTATTTAAAGAAGATAATAGTGTGTTGCACGCAGCAGCAATCAGAGTCAGTAGGGGTCTTTGGAAACCACCAGACGACCGCTGGTAGGTTGATTGTTGTAGGAGGGAAGTTGTTACGTCATTACTGAAACATCAGGGTTGCCAACTTCTGCGCTTGCACAACATCGGTTGCCCAGAAACAAAGGAAATCATACACACCCCTGAATCGAAGTCATGACGCTCTGTATTGACGAGGTTTTAGTGCTTTTTTCCTCCACAAGACTGCAGCACAACGTGCAGTAGTGGAATGTAACAAAATTCAACGCATCACGCAATTTACAAGTTATGAAACTGTAGGTCCAGAAGACTTTGACCGTTCCTGTTGCACTAACTCTAATATTTTCAAGGAAATACACAGAAATACACATCTTTCCATGTTGATCAATTTTGCCAACAACAGATATGCCCAGAATCTGATTACCGCTGACTTGAACGGTGCTTCGGTTTGTTGCACACTGGTTTGAAACAAGGACATGCTTTAATGTCATTGCTTTTGAAAGAGCCATTAAGAAGGTCCGAGAAAATCAGAAGGAACTAGAACAGAATGGGACATATCACCTCGTCGTTTGTGCTGGTGGTGTTAATTTTGGTAGAAAACGTAAGTACCATAAAAGAGAAACCCTGTTATGCCCTGTACAGAGTGAATGACAAGCGCCGGAAATTTTTTGGCACGAGTTCCACATACCAAAACAAGAAAGTCCATATCCACATGTATCCGGAAACCATTACTTCGTGAGTCACAGCTGAAAGAGAACCGTGTAGACACCAGCAGCAGTTCAGCATTAATGTAGGCCCGCATGTTTTGCCACGTCGGCTTACAGGGCAAAGCTGGCACGTGCTGCGCGAGATGTTCTCAGTAACACCTGTCATGACCGATGGACAGGTAGAGGAGGACCCACTGCATGGCCTCCACGCTCACCTGACTTGAATCCTCTGGATGTTTACAACGAAGAGGCATATCACCACCGCAGTGTGGATGCAAATGCCCCGGCATCTTCGCACGGTTGCGGCGGCTCATGATGAGACGTGTCGAGGCCTGCACTGAATCTCACGGAAGGCATTCTGAGCACTTGTTACAAATGCACTCTTTCACCTATAACTCAGAAATAAATATTTCCGACACATGTTGATGTGGACATTTTTTCTTGTCTTGTTATGTGGAACTAGTATCCGAAGTTTCTCAGCACCTTTCAGCTACACCCTGTAGAGTAGTTCGCTTGAAAATAAATAAAATTGTTTGGGGGGGGGAACTCAGATTAAGAGGAAATTGAATTCGGGTAATGTTTGCTACCATTCAGTCCAGGATATTTTGTCTTCTCGTCTGCTGTATAGAAACATAAGAATTTGTTTGTTTGTTTTTTTTTTTAATTTTGCCCGTGGCTCTGTATAAGTGTGAAACCTGCTATCTGACATTAAGGGAGGAACTCAGAGTGAGGGTGTTTGAGAACAGGTTGCTGAGGAGAATATTTGGGAGGAAGAAATATGAAGCGACAGGAGGTTGGAGGAAACTGAGGATAAGCTGGTAAAGCGACAGGAGGTTGGAGGAAACTGCATAATGAGGAGCTGGTGAAGCGACAGGAGGTTGGAGGAAACTGAGGAGGAGCTGGTGAATCGACAGGAGGTTGGAGGAAACTGCATAAGGAGGAGCTGGTTAAGTGACTGGAGGTTGGAGAAACCTGAGGAGCTGATGAAGTGACAGGAAGTTGGAGGGAACTTCATAAGGAAGAGCTTGTGAAGTGACTGGAGGTTAGAGAAAACTGAGGAGGAGCTGGTGAAGCGACAGGAGGTTGGAGGAAACTGATGAGGAGGAGCTGACGAAGTGACAGGAGGTTAGAGAAAACCGAGGAGGAGATTGTGTAGCGATAGGTGGTTGGAGGAAACTGCATAAGGAGGAGCTGGTGAAGTGACTGGAGGTTAGAGAAAACTGAGGAGGAGCTGGTGAAGTGACAGGAGGTTGGAGAAAACTGAGGAGGAGCTGATGAAGTGACAGGAGGTTGGAGAAAACCGAGAAGGACCTGATGAAGTGACAAGAGGTTGCAGAAAACTGAGGAGGACCTGGTGAAGTGACAGAAGGTTGGAGGAAACTGCATAGAGAGGAGCTGGTGAAGTGACAGGAGGTTGCAGGAAACTGCATAGAGAGTAGCTGGTGAAGTGACTGGAGGTTAGAGAAAACTTAGGAGCTGATGAAGTGATAGGAAGTTGGGGGAACTTCATAATAGGAGCTTCATAATTTCTGCCCTTCACCAATTATGGTTTCGGTGATCAAATCAAGAACAAAGAGCTGGACAGAGCTTGCAGTAGGAGAAGCGATATGCATACTTGTTTGGAAAAGCTGACATCCAAAAATATCTTATTAGGCCTAGAAGTAAATAAGAGGATAATTTTAAAATATGTCTTAAGAAATAGATGTGCTGTTGGCGCGCAGTCGGTGTAGCGACTGGCTACGAGCTGGACGACTGAGGGATCGGAGTTCGAGTCAAAAATTTTCTACTTTGCAAATCGTTCAGACCGGCTCTGTGGTCCGCCTAACCTCCTAGCCAATGGATACCGAGGACTTTCTCTGGGTTAAATCGGCCGGGGCTTGAAGCTGACCACATACCTCCAGCTACGGCCGAGGTCAAGAAAATATGGATCTATATATCCACTCCCCCATACGCCTTCATGGCATAGTGCTTACTTCGTTGAGCACAGGGACAGCTTTACCTTACAGAAATAGTGTGAGGGATGTAGCCTGTGTCCCGTCGGCTCAGTAGAAGAGATCAGCAGCAGGACCGTGTGAACATGGCGATGGACCTCCGGGTTCCATAAAAGTCTAGGGTTCGGGGGTCGCTGAGGGAGTACTGGCTTATCAAGGAAAACCCCTACTCCATGGAGATCTTTTGTTTTGGCCGCCGATTTGCCATTTTATTACCCACAATACCCTCATGACGTGCACCCATATCAGTTGAACTCTGTTACGTTTGGACAGTTGTATGAGGGAGTGGTGGCAGTCCCAGCCCAGGTACATATGCGAAGTGCTTTAATTGCAGCTTGACTGTCTGATAGAATGTGCATGTTCCTATTTTGTAGTTCCTGTCTAGATTCTCAACTGCGCATGCCTCAATGGCATACACTTCTGCCTGGAATACTGTTGTGTAGTGCCCAAGGCTAAAACTGTCCCATAGCAGTACACCCCCCAGATCCTGTGCTTTTATTTGTCTTGGAGCCATCTGCCTACCAGATTAGTGCCCCCTTTCTGTTGGGCTGAACCCCTCTTTCCATTCACTCCTATCAGGAAATTTGACCGTGAATGGTTTATCATAGACATGTCCTGGGATCATTTAATCAGTGTCCATCTGTAGATGGGTTCTTCTTTCATGCCCCGAGTCATGTATGCGTGTCCAAAACTTTCAGATTTCGGTTTCTGTTGATCACTGCAGTAGAGTCTGTAAATTCCTGCTCTGGCCTTAGCCTCCATCTGCACGTGTAGTGGGGGGAGTCCAAGGAGGACTTTAATTGCAGCTGTGCGTTGTGTCTCTTCTGTAAGCACATGCAATAAGCACGTCTCCAAAATCAAGTAACACTGTGTAATTGTCTTACCCATCAGTAGAACGTAATTGGCCAAGCTCAGTGACTGAAACGAAGTATAACCGATGCTACCATTTCACTTGACTTCATTGCACTACTCTGGCTATACCAGAGAGAGAAGAAGCTGACTGTGGTGGTACTGTTTACCGTTTTAGAGTTGGTTGTCTTAGCACGGACAAGATTTACCTTATGACTACAAGACATCGAAGTTTGCCTTACTGAAAGCCAATAGGCATCCATTTAGTATTTGCAGACATAAGTTCACCTTCTTAACAAACATTTTTAGGCACCTGAAAGACGTAAATAGTAAGCAGCAGGAGACTTTACAACTTGTAAATGCAGTATACAACAAAGTATCTGCTTCAGAATGAAATTATTCGTACCTCATTCACAGCTTTTGAATATTACGAGGGAGAGTCAATGAATAGGACACGAATGGAAGTAAAAGAGCTTTAATGGACGTAATAGGTTTCCTGTATGAATCGCTAGGTATCATCACAGTCCAGATTCATTACAGTATAGGTACCAGACGCGCATGCGCATGCTCATAGGCTGGTTTCAGTAGTCAAAATGGTGACCGTACTTGAGATGTGTACTACCGAAAAACAGCGCTCCTTTGTGCGTTATTTGTGGGCAAAAGGACTCTGTGCAAACGATATTCGTAAATAAATATTCTGTTTACTGTGGGAAGTGCTGTCGCGTAAATCGTTTCACAACTTGACGGCAAATTTTCGCTAATGTCGAAGGTGTTGAAATGGAGGTGGGAAAGTGGCTGGGACAACAGTCTAAAGACTTCTGTGCTGCGGGTTTCGACGCACTGGTGAAACGATAGAAGAGATGTATCATTGTTTGTGGAGGACATGAGTAGAAGTAAACGTTTTTCCAGTTTCGAATATCACATGTTTTACGGTTTATATCCATTTGTGACCTATTTACTGACTCTCCCTCGTAACCATTGCTACTTCCTACACAATTGGAAAATATTTCAGGTGTGCTAGACGAATAATTTTCGGTGCGTCAGGCTCACTGAACAGTTACAGCAATCAATTTCAGACGGAGTTATGGTATTCCATAAGGAAACGGCAATGTTCAGACTTTTCTAACAATTCTGAAGCATTATATTAAGTTTCTGAAATGTCCTCAAAACATGAAGCAATCGCAAATTAAAAGAAACACAAATTTGCGGACGTTAACAAGTGTCTTCATAAAGAGGAGTGCAGGAATCTGCTATAGATGTCACCTCTGTGTTGTGAAATCCTCTTCCGAAGCATTTACATTTGTGAATAAATTTTCTCGTTGATAAAGCTGAACAAATCGGCACAGAGGACTCGGCTGACATCCGATATCATGTCAACCTTTCGACTACCTACAGGGAGAAACACGCCTCACATTAATCTCTTGGCATCTGCTTTGCAGGCCACAGTATTAAGTCTGTACATTGTAATTACTTATAAACAGTCCAAAAGTTTTATTTACATTAATACTCATTTACATTAATCTTTATTTACATTAACTTTTCAAATACAATTTTATATAGATAAATACTTCCAACATTTTTTTGTGCTCTCGCTACAAAAGCAAATCAAATACTCATAATATTAATAACAAAATTTCCATTATTGTGTGTAAACTCTTAAATTATGCAGTCCTTAAGTCAAAGATCGGTCTGACAATGTGACCCTTTGCAAGAGAAATTTCGCGCAACACTGGCCTATATTTACATTTTTCACCTCACAGGAATTCTTCAGTTTGTGAGACTTGAGGTTCTCATGGTGGTGATTGTTACGACTAATACCTTTGGGTTGCGACGCCGTGTAGCCAGGTAGATTGTTCCAAACATTTTGAAGGAATCTGCTACTTCCGTCGACTTCAGGGTAATCCCAGAGTTGAAAGAGTGGTACGGGCATCGGGGAGGGGCTCAGGATTGGAGAGCTAAGAGGGCCAATGAGTGGAACGAGAGCAGAGCGAGCGAGCCAGTGAGTGAAAAGGGAGCTGAGCGGGCCAGTGTGTGGAAGGAGTGACTCAGCCACTGTCTCCCTAAAATCTCGTTCCCGCTTTCCCTCTGCTTCTTGTTTTGGTAACTCAGCTCCCGTTTCTTATATTCACCCTGACCTTCGAAAATGCCCCTGTACACTCTTTTCCATTTTCATGTTTGTTACCGAGGGCCATAGTTACTGTCGTTTCCCGCCATGCATCTGTATCATCCTTGTGATGCTTGGCTTGTTCGGTTACTCTGAAGACGGACGCAGCAACCTTCTCCGAAAAATAGGTAACTACCAACCTGGCCACACGGTGTTGCATCACATAAGACAAGTAGTCGCTCTTAATTTTCACTGTAGACTTTTTATTGTAATGAGATAATTTCCTAAAAACGTAGCCAATTTTGTCGTTCATAACTCCAGTTTAACGTTTGGCGAATTGCTGAATACGAAGTCAGCGAGTTTATTTCCTTTGAGTGGGCTCGGTAACATGAGCACTGCGGCTGGCCCCATTCGCGATTCCTATCGTCACTTTGGTCATTAGTACCCCGAAAGATTAAGACCTGAATCTCTCAGAATTACTGGATTTTTGGATTTTGTCCATCGTCTGGCATTCTAAAAACTGGAGGAAACAACATTTCGAAAACTGGACCTGTTCCCTTTCTCAAGTGAGTGGGGAGACACCTGATCTTACAAGAAGCGAACCCCAATCACTGGACAGACTATGTCAGCATAAATACCTGAAGCCATACCTGGTCTCAGGTATCTTCAAGCTGTAGTTACACTGACATGTGTTGTTCAGTGATTGAGGCCGAACAGAGCGAGTGTCTCCACACTCACCTGAGGAAGGAAACAGATCCAGTTACCGAAACGTTATTCTCCAGTTTATTTTAGAATATGAGACGATGGACAGCGTTCAGGAACCCCAGCAATTCTCAGTGTTATACACCCTTTGGGATCTGAAACCAGAATTCTCGTACATTACTCATTTTCTCTGATTTTATGTTCGTGACGACGTTTCGGAGGTTGGAGTCTGTGTCCTACAGGTAAAACACAAACTCTGTTCAGCCCAAACGACAGAGCCGGTCTCTGTAACCCTGGGTCCGGAGACAGAGCCTAGTTCCGTCGAATTGTCCAAACAGAGTTTTTACCTGAGGACTGAGATGTAATATGATCTCCGAAACGTAGTTTAGAATGAAAATGTGTGATTATGGATAATTCTCGGAAGTCTAGTAATTTCCCATGAAAGACTAGCTTACAGAAGCTTTCAGAGTTCTGAGGATTCTGTTTTGCGTTTGGGTTTCTGGACAGTCCATTCTCTTGAACACAACGGCTCTTCAGTGAGTAAGGCTGGGGTGCTGTGGCGATCTCTAAGTGTAGAGATTAGTGACAGCGCTGTAATTCTTGTAGTGCCGAGGGATGTGTATAGGTGGGCAATAAATCCAATATCAAATTCGTACCCCGTGTATAGTCACACTCCTAAATACGTAACAATATACAGATATTTTCGCATTTGCGCAGTAATTGTCACTGAGCTGCGGCTCATCTGTGTTGGAGCTGAATACTGTGTAACGGAAACAAACTTTCTGTGTCACAGCCTCCGGTGACAGCAATACTTAACGGACAGCATGAGACTTCGCGGGCGTATTTCCTTATTCTGTCAAAGTGTCCACTACACATTGTCACATTCTTTCAAAACGAGAGCTGATTGCTATGTCTGCTTAGCCAGACCATTTACCAACACAATACGGACCCTGGAGGGACAGTCTGCCTGCTGAAACAAACTAACAACAGAAGAAGGGGGAGGAGACGTGAATTGTCCTTTTTTAAGGATTTGTTCAACATTTCTCAGGACATAGATATTGCCTCCTTCCCTTCATTCCGTCTGTTCACTTTTCCAGAAATTGTAGTCACCATATTTACGTTTAATCTCATTCCTAGTGATGGATGGTTTTGACCCTAACTCTCCAAACTGCAATATGTGCTTAGTTCACTGCCAACCACGAGACAATTTTCCCACGGTTCAGTGTGAAGAGACTCAGGGTACATCTTGTAGTGTCTGCAACGGGATTCCCGAAGCGGTAATTTGTTCGTGATGGTTGGCCGCACTGTTCGGTTGCTGCATATCCAGGGTGACAAATCCTGATGCTTGAGTATCAGTCTCATTTATCCGCTTCCCCGTCGTTGCAAGGAACGGAACCTTCTGTTCCTGTTGCTGTTGTCCTTGTTGCTGTTGCTGTTGTTGCTGTTGCTGCTGTTGATTTTGCAGATGCAGCAGTTTCTCCTTCCTCTTGTTCTGCAAAAAGAAGAATCATTGCTCTCAGAAACAGAGCCAGACCAACCCAGTCCATACCACCCCATCCTATCTCCCTAAGATCCAATTTAATATTACCCACCCACCTGTCTTGGTCTTCCTAATGGTCTCTTTCTGGCTTACCCACCAATATCCTATATGAATTCCTCTTCACCCTATTCGTTCTACATACCCTGCCTACCTAATTCTCCTTGACTTGATCATTCTAATTATACTTAGATAACAGCACAAGTTATGCAGAGCGCTTTGTGTTGCTGTACACAGTGGGGCCTCGACACTATAGACATTGAAACCACGTCCTCATAGATTTGATGAGAAGAAATACCAAGACACGAACCATTGGTTCTAGTGTAAACAAACAGTTTTTGTAACTTTACCTTTAAATACTTGACTGTGCAAATAAATTAGTTATAATAACTCATAAATGTTCCAACAACCTTATGTACTCATGCTGTTTCAGGGTATAATTTTTATATACGTTATTAATGACATTGTAATAATGGTTTCCTAAGAGTTGATTACGTCCTTCTGAAGATGCTCAATCCGACCGAAATGAAGAATTGAACTGGCACCGGATGGTGTTGCAGTGTTGCAATTCATTTTATAATAGTGAGAACCTCAGATACAACAGTGGTCACCGTGTTACCATGGCAAAATTGTTGTTGCGCAGTCACCCCTCTGCTCTCCACTGACCTGGAAGAAGAGGCGCAGGTAGTAACATGGGAAAACGACGCATTTTCCGCCCTCCTCTTCTGCGTCTATGTAGACCCCTCGCACCAGGATAGAGTTGGAGCAATTGATGAGCACCAGAAAGAGGAGACACCCCGCGTGGGTTATCCAGTAACTCGCTTCGGGGTTGCCTGTGCACACGAACAGCCACACACGTCACTTTCAGTGGCTCACCTAAATTATTGGCCTCTCTCTCTCTCTCTGCGTAAAGTTCTTGTAACATATAAACTGCTGAAATTGCAGTTTATGGTTAGCACAGCAAAGAACTGCTCAGCGTTGACCCGTAGTAGGTCACGAAAGAGCGAGTAGTTTTTTTTTTTTCAGCGTATCAGGTCTGTTCTCTGAGTACTGAAAATACTTTGATGTGGATTTGTGTGCACGAGGTGAAAGTAGATCTCTAATTTGCTCACAGAAAATATGGACTGAGGATTTCTGAGAAGAAGAGATGAGGTGAGTGTCCGGACATGAAAGAGCGGAAATAATGGGAGGCTGGAAGGGAAACTGGAATCGAGGAGCTCCATAATTCGTGCCAAATATTATTAAATTATTCAAATTAATTTTCGGCGTGAGCTGGATGGGACAATTAGCGAAGTTGAGGAATCTGGGATATGCTAACGAAAGTTTAGTTAGAACAGTTGAAGGGTGGTGATAAATTGGGAGGCTTGAATAAAGCAGTCTTCTGGGATATGGCGCCGTGNGGAAGCCTGTTTTCTTCAGTTACCGCCGTGAAAACCTCAAATCTTACATAATTATGAGACTTATTTGTCAAATTTTAAGAGCCAGCAGCCTCAGCGTAACTGGCAGCATTTCAGTGACTGAGACCCAACTAGGCCAGTGTCCTCACAGGAACACTCATTTAACTGTCGTCATTACGACTCGTACTCGATCTCTTCAAATTTCTTGCTTCTCTACTCAGGTTACCTGGCAGGAAATAGATGTTCAGTAGCATCCAGATTCCTCTCCAAACATTCACGGTGCCGCAGAAAGAGAAAAATAAATAGACATCGACAACGCAGACTCTCCAGAAGCCCTCCAGACGTCCACAGAGGCTCTTGAGTGGAGTCTGCAGGCTGAAGGTGAGGAGCACGATAGCATAACCCAGGCCCTGCAAACCAGAAACAGAATTATGCAGTGTTTCTCTTTCGTCCGACAGAGGTTACTAGTTACAGTGGATGCGACGAAGCGCAGTCTGGTGGATAGTTACAAAAACTCGGATGAACTTGAGTGAGAGCTGCTTCTGAAAATGGAGCTCCTCACTAAAGTTAGTATCTATCTACCACACTACACGGTGTCAGTCCCGAGAAATTCATTAAATTTTTTTCAAGATTCAGATGTCTTGTACTGCGCCTAAATCTTACTAATGATTCTGAAGTCCTTGTGGAGTTCAAGTGTACTACAGTCTTCTGCACGAGTCAGCGGTGCCTTAGAAGCCTTCAGTACTTCAGACTACATGGCGTGGAAAGGCAGAATGATTACTGAAGAATGAATGGAAGTGTTGTGGGGGCTGATGGTCATGCTCTAATTTGAAGTTCCAGTACTGTCCAAATAAATTCGTGGATGTGCCCAGTAAAATAATAATTTAATGACGTTGCCAATTTCCGGGCTGAGATTTGAGCCCAGGACTTCCGAAATAAGAAGTACGGTTTGCTGAACACTAGACGGTTCTGTTGATATGACTTTAAGTGGCCAATGAGGGAGAGCGTATAGCGAAACGAAGCTGTAGAACACGTGTATCTCACGGTTGGAAGCCCTCAGTGTTGCTCAGTGTGACAGTGGCTCTGAATGACCCAAGTATTTTCCTACAATAAAACCCCCGTTCTCTTACTTCATGTATTTCTGTGTTGCAAATTCAGTTTGTTGGAAACAAGGGTTCCTACTCGTCTCTACTGAAGACAGTGGCGCTCTATCGTGCTACATCCGCACTACTGGAAATCATGATCGATCTAAGGCATGAAATATCTTCGCCCTCTCAAACACTGGGATCGTGGGTTCGAATCCAACTTAAGGTATAAATGTCTGTGTGCGTTTATTCTGTTTTTGTGCTGTTCTGTGTTCAGATAGCGGCCTAGTTACAAGCTGAACCCTCGTCCAAGGAGTCCCACCGACTGTGTAAAAAATGAAGGAACTAAAAAAGCGGCCAAAGGCCAACAAAAGGCTGTAGAGCCTAGGTACATTAGATAGATTTTTTTATTGCTAGTGGGGTGGGACTAAGTCCCTTGTACTGCGGCCACTTCTGGCCTGTTGTACCAGCCCCAGATGATAGGTGAGGGTGATTGTGGAGCAATTGGTGGAATGAAGATTGGCAGGGGAAACCGAAGTACTCGGAGAAAACGTGCCCCAGCGCCACTTTGTCCACCACAAATCCCACTTGACCAGACCCGGTAGACAGATAGATAGGTAGATAGATAGATAGATAGATAGATAGATAGATAGATAGATAGATAGATGGTTGAAATTATGCCCAGAAAAGAATCGATAAGCAGTTCAGTTATGAATTTAGATTTCTTGGTAACCTCACTGCACGGACTGCAGCACTTGATTTGGAGACAGGCTGTGCCAGTTTCTCCGTAACGAAGCACAGAATTCTGTGCCATTAAATCAACAGAAAAGATACAGACTAACTTTCGCTTCACAACGAATTCTAAAAGAACACTTGACAATTTCTTCTGTATATATTTTAGTTTCTTTGAGTGTTGTGAGACTTGGTGCGTCGGCCACTATTCGGTCTACTGTGCCAGCCGCGGATGATAAAGCAACAACACACATGTTTCGAAATCTGAGGAGAATTCTGCATCTTGTAGCTGCCGGACTGGAAAATCCTGCAGCCGGCCATCAAGCCACATGTTGTTGTGTAGCAAATGCTGAGATGTTCCCTTGCACGAGGACCTCCCCGATTTGAATACTCCAAAACCAAACCGTTTCCTTCGAAGCCCTTAAATTTCTTTTAAGGGACGAGAGTCCCCAGGGCCAACCGGGCGGGAGCCTCTTCAGACAAATGCCAATCAGGGCGACCGATCCAAGACAGAGTCGAGTCAGTTGCTTCTTCAAGGCAATGATACGAACTGCCCTTGGCACGATTCGTCTCAAACTGTGCGTCATTAGTACAGGAAATTGAGGCTAAGTCTCTTTATTTGATAATCGCCACATTGTCCAAGTGAGCAAGCAAGGTCTCCCAGCCTGCACGTCTGGTATCGGTAGAATTGACCGCACGTAACAACACAAGACGTTTGCAAGAAAAATACAGACATTAATAAGGACAACGAATTAGGTGTTTTACATTTCAGTTCTGAAGTTGCATTTCCTGCTTTAGGGGCGCGATATTTGTCCATTCTTGCTTCATTTAAGGACGCTTTCAGCTATTCGCATTATATGGCGCCAAAATGGTTTGATAATGAGTGCTGAACTGGTCTTAGCCTGATTTAAGGCAAAATCCCGGTATATATATGCAGTGACTGAGGAAGACAACGAATAATTTCAGTCAGAATAACTAGTTTCCAGGACGAGTTTTGAAACTGGGAGCCTCCGAATGTGAAACATGAGTTGGATTTGAAGTCATCACAGAGGTGGCTGGATTTTACCGACGTTTCGGAGAAATATACTGTCATGTAGTATGTGTGACTACGAACGGGGTTTGGGTTGGTAAATAGAATTTTAAACCACTTACAGAGCGTAACTACAAATGCATATAACACTCTCTGCTATATCCACATACTACAGTTCACTATAGCACACAGTCTAGTGTTCTTATTCTGTTAGTAGACGTTTCCTGTTAGCGGCTCCAACAGTGGCTATTTCTCTGCATCCGGGGTCGACTCCTCTCTTCACAGACTCCCGTACAGAACTCGCTAAGCGCTAACCTTGTCCCTTGCTTATAACATCTCGACACGGTCTACATAAAGAACATAGCTCTTCCATTCTTTAGTCTAACTGTTGCATTATGAAGATACTGCTACCTAGCAACGGGCGGTGTTCCGATGTTTGTTTCGCGGGAACGTGTTTACCGAGACGCGGCCCCGGAATATCCGTCAATCTCACGGTCGTTGCTTAGCGACGGCTCTGAACGCTACAATATGCTCCAGGGCAAGCACATAGGGCGCTTGTGGATGTGGTTACCGACTGTTAGCTCCTTTACAAGGATGGACTTAGGTCCGTAACGATAGACAATATAGCATTTTGATGAAATGCAGACAGTTTGGATATTACAAGAAGAATATTGGCACTTACACGTGATTTGAGATACGGTATTGGACATTAAGGAGACCTGGTCCTGGGATGTGACCTCACTGACTGAAGCAGCACTCTCCTCCCAAAAGTTGACATTTTTATATTAAACTATACGGCGTCACATCACGGAAGACAAAATGTAATGTCTGTGTTTTCTTCATAAACCTTTGATATACTGTTGAAATGCAAACACAGTGAATGGAATAAAGCCTACTGTGTTTGCAGAGTTTAACGAATCCGTCGTAAATATTTCGTGTGAGCACTTTCAGAGTTGCGTGGCCGTCTGTTGGTGCGCATGAAGCAACTCCAGAATTGCGAAACGGATCTTAATGAAATTTGGTATGTTTTGCTGATATTTGTGGGTAAGCTAATAGTAATAATATAATAGTAATAGTAATAGTAGTAGTGGGTCTGGAACGGGGTCCACTCAGCCTCGTGATATTAACTGAGGAGCTATTTCAAGGAAATAGCGGCTCCGGTCTAGAAATCCGAAATTAACGACCGTGGGGATTCGCTGCGCTGACCACGCGACACCATCTGTTCGCAAAAGTTGTCACAAACTTCGTCGACATGCGGCGGTCGCTCGGTCGCTCGGTCGGTATAGTTCGCTTGCGGACTAAAATCACGGAGTTTTTTTCCGTTAGATAGCAGCACAGTCCATCTTCATGACAGTTTAGGTATGAGACGCGTATGCATATGTTCAGAATTTGGCTTCAGTAGTCAAAATGGCAGCCGTACTTGATGTGTGTACAATCGAAGAGCGACGTCCTGTTGTGCGCATTTTTGTGGGAAAATAGGACTCATGGCAAAAGATATTCATAAAGAAATGTTTCCCGTTTACCGAGGGATGTGTTTGTCGCGTAAAGAGGTTCACAACTTGGTGGCAAACGTTGCACTGATGACGAAGAGGTTGAAACGGAGGTGCGGAAGTGGCTGAGACAACAGCCAAAAGACTTCTATGCTGCGGGTTTCGGCGCATGTGTAAAGCGGTGGGACAAGTGTAAGAATGTTGGTGGGGGATATATTGAGAAATAAATGTTGTTTTCCACCCAGATTCCAATATCATATGTTTTACATTTTATATCGATTTATGATCTATTTACTGATTCTTCCTCGTATTTACTACTTGCATGTCACTTTTTTGTAGTTTCTAAAGGGTTCTGACGTCGGTGTATAACGTTCAGGATTACGGAGTCCTTTGGACTTTGTCCATCGTCCGGTATTATAGAAAACAACAGAGCACAACGTTCAATGCAGTGCTTTATCTCAGCTGTTTCCAACGGACCCAACATAATAGTCTCTCATCCCTCGCCTGAGGACCTAAACAGGTCTAGTTTCCGAAACGTTGTGGTGTTTCCTGTTTTCTAGACTACTAGGCCAGGGAAGGCACCCAAAACCCCAGCAATCCCAATCAAATTTCTTGTTCATTCTCTGAAGGGACGCAGTCAACCGCGTGCCACAGAAGGAGGTACTCACCATCGACGTCCACGCTGAGCGGTCCTGGTGGTGCGGGTACAGAAACAGGTCGAGTGTTGTCCAGGCGCCTCGCCAGACGAACACGACGAGGGTGCCCACAATGAGCACGCTGAAGAGACAATCCAGCACGTACAGGGAAGCTTCTCTCGAACCCTGTACGGTAAGAACATGTATTAACTCCACAGTACAGATCGGGCATGTCAAATGCTCAGCTTGTCGAGACGCGAAAACACTTCTCAGATTCGTGTTCACAAAAACAGGCTGAAAACGGTGGAGGGGATACCGTTCCTGCCTCCTGCTCGGGAGAGCCCCGGACACTATTAATTTAACTCTGGCCTCGGGTTCGTTCCCAGGTGACTTCATATGGGTTTCACGGTGGACGAAGTAACAGGGGTTCTCCGAATTTCTTTGGATTTACCTTGATAAGTGCGACACCCCTGCCCAAGCATCCATCGAAATAAAGTCATCCTTGTAACAGGCTGTGGAGGCCCATAGGGTTGTGACACGTCGAGGCGTATACATTTTCTACACAATCATCTAACAGATGAGGTTGTTAGCTTTAGCGCCGGCCGCCATTTACCCCCAGGAAACATCCTGGTGCTTATTTCTGTTAGAGGCTGAGTCAACCCCAAGGCCATAGTGTAGCCACAAGTTTTACGTTAATTGTAAAATCCAATAACATCAACGGGAATCGAGCTCGCGACCTTCCGGCTTGTAGCGTAGTGCCTCTAGTAACTATGCCACCGCATGCCCACGACCAGGCGACCAATGCTGTGTGTGACCCATATTTTACAGTGCCGAATCAATTAATATTCGTGATTAATGAACTGGAAAGGATGCAGAAGAAAGTGGTGTTGCATAATTGAAGGAGTAATCGAGGAGAAGCAGGGAAATTCCCAGTCATGTTAGTTGGTGTGGCCAACAACTGATACGTTTGAGCGTATTTTCTGGGCCAGAATTTCAACTTTGAATTTTTATTTTTACTATGTATTTTTTTTCTATTACTAGTGGGGTGGGACTAAGTCCCGTGTACTGCGGCCACATCTGGCCTATTGTACCAGCCCAAGATGATTGGTGAGGGTGGTTGTGGAGCAATTGGTGGAATGAAGATTGGCAGGGGAAACCGAAGTACTCGGAGAAAACGTGCCCCAGCGCCACTTTGTCCACCACAAATCCAACTTGACAAGACCCGGGATCGAACCCGGGCCGCCGCGGTGGGAAGCCAGCGACTAACCGCTTGAGCTATGGCGTGACCTTTTTACTACGTAACTCCTAACGCCAGGTCTCTCTGATTCACGAACTGAATCCAGTCCAGGGAAATACAGCTTCCATCTCTCAAATTATCTTCTATTCTTAGAAGCAGTTTATTGACCACGGATACTAACATACCAGTCATGGTTCCCTAGGTAGAACACTTTTGCGGTGTTGTTCGTCGTGTGGCAGAACTCCCTAAGTGGAGGATTGCCCATTGGGAACTTCTAAATACACAGGGAAACACAGATAATTGCGTCATGCCGTAGGGGTAGGGATTCGAACCTACGATCCCCATGTTGAGGATGTCTTGAGACATCATGCGCCTTAGACCACGAGGCCGAAAGATAAATTTGAAGCCGATAATTTAGTTTCAAAGTATAGTATAGACGAAAAGCACTGTACTTGTTGAAAAGATGTTGAGGCATGCGTTAGGGGAACCAATCGACCCATCAAGTTCCATCCGGCTGTCGTGTCCCCACTCTGCCAGCGTCACGTAGCGTTAGCGTTCAACTGGATGTGTAGAAATGCGTCCACGGCGATGGAACGCAGGGGCGAGCCCCAGGCGTAGGAGAATAGCCCGAACTGCCAATGCCGCTCATTTTGCCTGAGAAAGGACTAAAAGCGGAGGTACCCCCCCCCGGAAGATTCCTGGTACTCATTTCTGTTAGAGGCTGAGTCGACCCCATGGCCATAGTGCGGCTGGAAGGATTGCGTCAATTGAAAAATTCAATAACCTCATCAGAAATCGAACCCGAGACCTTCCGGCTTGTAGCATAGTGCCTCAACCAACTACACTACCGCGTGCCTCCATAAAAGCGACGTTGCAGATTTTTAATCATCATGAACCAAATCTTTTATAAGTCAAATAACTTTTGTCAATTAAATACTCGTACATTATTGTTGGGCCCTATACAAGTTTGAGTCCCTTTTGTGTACCGTGGCATATTTACTCAGGGCAAGAACTGTGAACCTAACAGAGACAGCCGTTTGTTAGGAAACGTCCCTGCAAACACGCCCGTTACTAGGCAACAGATTCGTATCACGCAACAATGGATTAATTAAGGAGCGATGTTCTCTACGCGGTCAGTGCCGAGGCTACATAAGAAGTCGATTGTGCGTTGTGAGTGAGGAGTCAAGCATACGACCGTTCAAGTGAGTGGACTGTCGTAGCGAAAGCTACTAGAAATAGGGCATAATCTGCTGTACTGAGCCTGGACTAACAGAGACCTGTATATATTTTACATACATTTATTTACATGTTTAACATGTAAAATGTAAATATTCTTTACATTATGACAAATGACTTACTACTGCAGACAATGACTGTGACAAAAGACAGACCCGTCCTATCGTCAGAAAGGGCGCCCCACAGAAACAAGACCGAAACTGTCAAACAGTAATACATACGTGGTTATAAGCCACAGACTGGGCTCGGCACCAAGACTGACTGACTGACTGACCGTCAGTCGCAATGTGACTTTGACTTTGACTTGTGAGTAAGGTCAGCAGTTGGTAACCAATTAGTTTAGGTCAGGAGCTACAGTTGAAAGATGCCAGCCGCTGGAGACGGAACCCGAGGACGGTAAACTGTTGGAAGCCGCTACCAAGCAGCGGAGTGAAGACCGTGACAAAGAACACTTGTCTGAGTGTAGTAGTGATTTATAAAGTGTAGTCACGAGTTATTTAAGGGTTCAGTAAAGCTGATTATCAATCCAACCCCGGTCTATATTCACACTCTAGCACGTGACAGTGTTTTGTCTTTGACTCGCTGGTTAAAAGGTCCAGCCTAGTGACCAACATTGTCTAATATTGCGAATGAAAGATAAGATGGAGTCCCTGTGCTTAACCTAGCATCACAGCACTAAGAAGTGTGAGGAAGCTAAGGTTCAGTGCCACATATTCTGAACTTGGGCGCCAGGATATTTAATGAATAAGTAGGCCATGGCGGCTTGACTCCAATTAGTCTTCTCATCGCAACTGTACAGCCCTCGATACTGAGAACACATTAAAATACCCCCACCACTCGCTGGCGGCGATTAACTTCATGTCCGGGCTACTTCACCCATGATGATCGAACTCCGGTACCTACCGAAACCAAGTATGTCACACAGACGGTTTGGAGGCTGTGGTGAAGAGAAAAATACGTGTCACTACCGGGAAAATATTCTGGTTTCCCAATCTTTCAAAATCCTTAGCTTCATCAAATAATTTATTTGTTTATTTTTTAAAGCGTCCTACTTTATTTTCGCCCATTGCCACATTTGGAAGTAAACACCCCGGAACATGTTTATGAACCACTCTGTAGCAAATGAGAGACAAATACGGAACTAAGAAGTGCTCGTGTTGCAGCGTCATATCGCGGGTGGCTGAATAATTTATTGCTTGTTTTAATCGCCACAATTAATGTGTATATTTACACTGTTTACATCGCGTGCCGGCGTTTTGGGCCATAATCATTTCTAGATTAACCTTTATTTTCTGATATTTCATCCCTTGACATCTTTTACAACAAGGTCAATGCACAAGAACAAAGAAAAAATCGAAGAGCATAACAACGCATACCTATAGATAGTAGTGGAACATAACCCGAATTTCAGGCACAAGATTATAATACGAATTCAACTTTACAATGACCAGAACACAAGGGAAGATAGCGACATAATTCGCAAGACCGCCGCATTATAAAGGAAATAGGCACAAACCACTACACAAGACTTTAACATTTTAACCTGTGTGTTAGGTGGGTCCCTTGTCACCACGGCATGGCGCGTCCTCGGGTTGCGGATAGAGGAGACGCCGTGTAGGTATGAAGGAGAGCTGCGAATATATTGAATAAGCAGTCGCGGACAGCCGATAATGAGTGGTTCTCCAGTTTGGGGGTTGCGCGTGAGGCTAACAACCCAACGTAAAAGTAAGTTTGTTACGGAAGATCACAAGAAGCCTCGGACCTGGGCGGATTCTATGGACAAACGGCCTAAGGCAAAGAAAATGGATATGAGATTTGGTATTTGGAAAGTTAGGAGTGTGTATAGGGCATGTTCGTTCAGGACGGTGTTATTAATGGAGCTCTGGAAACTATTGGAAAGAATATAAAAATGTCTGCCAAGGAGAGTCTAGGTTATTATGAACTGAAGAAACATAATCCATGATTCGAAAAAGGCTGACCAGAATTACTAGACCAAAAAAATAAGCTAAATTGAAGTGGTTACAGGATCCAAGTGAGTTAAATGGGGATAATCTGAACAATATAAGACGCAAAACCAGCAGGCATTTCAGGAACAAATGGAGGGGATATCTGAAAGACAAAATTGATGAGCTTGCAATGAACAGTAAGAACAAGAACATTAGAGACCTGTATAGAGGAATAAATGACTTTAAGAGGGGTTACCAGCCTAGCAGTAACTTAGTGAAGGATGAGAATGGTGATCTGCTTGCAGATTCCCACAACATTTTGAATAGGTGGAGGAACTACTTCTCTCAGTTATTGAATGTACACAGGGTAAGTGGTTAGGCAGACAGAAATACATAGAGCTGAGCCGTTAGTACCCGATCCCAGCCCTTTTGAGGTTGAAAATGCTATTGCAAAATTGAAACGGTATAAATCGCCAGGTAGCGATCAAATTTCGGCAGAAATTATTGAAGGAGGAGGCTAAATATTACGTTCTGAGATCCATAAACTAATTAATTCTAAGAATTAATTAGTTTATGGATCAACCATCCTGCATAATTCGTATATAAGCAGCACCTTTCACATCCTATCACTACAGCTACTGCTCTCTGCATTCCAAGCCATTCAACTGCTCTGAAGATGGGGGCGCTACGTTCCTCCGAAACGTCGGCCAAAACGAAGAATACACGGTGCCTAAACCCAGAAGACGATTTTCTTCATAGTCATCGCCGTGAAAACCTCAAAACTTACATAATTAATTCTATTTTGAACAAGGAAAAATTGCCTGATCAGTGGAAGGAATCTATTATTGTACCAGTTCACAAGAAGGGTGATAAAACTGACTGTAGTGATTATTGGGGGATATCACTGCTATCAACTTCATACAAAATTTTATCCAATATTCTTCTCTCAAGGTTAAGTCCATACATAGATGAAATTATTGGGGATCATCAGTGTGGGTTTTGACGTAACAGATCAACTACAGATCAGATCATTTGCATTCGTCAGATATCGGAGAAAAAATATGAGTACAATAAGACAGTACATCAGCTGTTCGTAGACTTCAGGAAAGCCTGTGGTTCAGTTAAGAGGAATAAAGTAAAATGAAAGAAATGAATAGCGACTTAAATGGGCAAATGCAGATGCAACGACTGATGAAAAATTACCGAGACAGATTCTGCAATACAGACTATAAGAACGCTTGGGACCAAGGTAGGCCTTGCAAAAGATGGACTGAGTGTATGAGGTCGGAACAGGCTAAATTGTCCATACCTTGAAATGAAGAAGAGTGTTGTTGTTATTTCAATTTACCTGTTACACTTTGCGATGCTAAGAACGAAAAGCGAACAGTTAGCCCAGGAGCAGCAATCTAGCTCTATGGCCGTGAGCTGCCCCTTTCGAAACCCACCTGGGAACATCGGATAATCTTCAATGATAGTTTTTCTTTGTTTCACTGCGTCCCTCCAAAAATGAAGGGGCAGTGTCTAGATCGGGTCACTGCCTTCTAAACCCTTTCGAATCCTTTACTGATGGGCCACCATTTTGTACTTTAGCTCCTGGCAGCGCCGGTGAGTAAAGCTCAGTGTCGAGGAAAGAAATCTTGGTGTTCGGTTTTTCATATGGATTATAGGTTAAAAATTAAACTGTTGTTGATTTCTAACATTTCACGCGTCAGAATCAATTTTACAAACACTAGCCTTCTGCAATATTTGGGAACGACGATAACAAATCAAAACCTGATTCAGGAGGAAATTAAGAGGACATTAAACTCGGGTAATGCTTGCTACCATTCAGTCCAGAGCTTTTGTCTTCTCGTCTGTTGTCCAAAAACATTACGATTAGAAAACGCAAAGCTATAATTTTGCCTGTGGTTCTGTATGGGTGTGAAACTTGGTCTCTGATATTGAGGGAGGAACATGGACTGAGGGTGTGTGAGAACAGGGTGTTGAGATATTTGGACCGAAGAGGGATGAAGTGATAGGAGGCTGGAGAAAACTGCATAATGAGGAGCTTCATAACTTGTACTCTTCTCCAAGTGTAATTAGAATGATCAAGTCAAGGAGGATGAGGTGGGCAGGGCATGTAGCACGAGTGGGGGAGAAGAGAAATACATATGACATTTTAGTGGGGAAACTGGAAGGAAGAAGACCATTAGGAAAACCAAGACGTAGGTGTATAGATAATATTAAAATTGATCTTAGAGAAACAGGATGCGGTGGCATGGACTGGATTGTTCTTGTTCGCGAGAGGTACCAGTGGAGGGCTCTTGTGAACAGGTAACGAACTTTAGCGTTCCATAAAACGCTGGGAAGTTCTTGTGTAGCTGCACAATTGGCGTCTTCTCAAGAAGGGCTCAGCTCCATGGAACTACTTAGTTCGATTTCTGCGGAAGTGTGAAATTATTTGCTTGTTCCAATCCTTCTAATTGCATCAATACATTATAAATTCTTCTGACTTTTGTGCCTGAAATATTGCACATCACAGTCTTCTTCAGTACAGGGAGCCTACCAGAGAGGCCACGCGTTTATATGAAATTTACTGCTGCTTAGAATTCTGTGTGCTACCGCGTATATATTTCTCGATAATCCATTTCCTTTTGTCCATTCCCACCGTTACGCATCGCCGGCCTCTCTCTCTCTCTCTCTCTCTCTGCCATACACGCGACGAGTGTTCTAGGTAACTGATGTTTCCTGTGTTACCGACTGAAGCACCGAATGCTAAGACTAATAGCTGTAGTAAAAAAAAAACGCTATTCCTCTAACAGTCCGTGGAGGCCCATAGTGTTCTGAGACGTCGAGGTTCCCATATTTTCTAGATAATCGTTTCACAGATGCCGGTGAGGTCAGCCTTACCCGCCGACCGCCCTTACCCAAAGGAAGATTACTGGTGCTTATTTCTGTTAGAGGCTGAGTCGAACCGTGCATCATAGTGCGGCTGGAAAGATTAAGTCAATTGAAAAATCAATTGACCTCATCGGGAACCGAAGCCGCGACCTTCGTGCTTGCAGCATAGTGCCTCAACTGACTACGTTACCGCGTGCCCTTATAAGACAATCTGCATCACAATAAAATTTTCATAGATTTTGTTGAAACGGTTATGGTAATGACATAGGTACGTATCTCTGTTCAAAACACAAACCTTTGTAAAGCCAAGGTTTAGCTGAATTAAATTCAATTTACACGCGTTAGTACACATATGAAGCACAGTGAGGACTAAAACTGTTTAACTACCCAGAGACCGCTAAGCAAAACTATCCTTGAAATAAGTAAAATTTAATTAAACATGCGCACCTTTAACGTTAGTGCTCTACGTTAAAGTCTGTGTAAGGGCTCTCAAAATATTGTCACGGATTTCTTTAGAAGCTTGAGTGACATTGAAGTTAAAATAGGCAAATGAATTGGCAGACATGAATTAAGCGCATCTGCCATGCCGAATTTTGCTTGCATGGGGCACTTTTACGTAGGGACAGGCACAGCTTTAGTAATTTTTTACTTTTTGAAGTGTGCCTGAAACAAACTTTACACTTGCTGAGCCACACGGCTTTGGGAAAGTGCGGAGGCACGTGTGGGCATGCGCGGGGGCGTTCATATAGCTTGGTGTTCATATCTGCAAGTTTAAGTTGCTGGATTCAAACCACTTCTAACTAGTTAAACCTACTAAATGTCACGGTATAAGGGCCATAATGAACAGATCAGAATGATTTTTTTTCAGCATGACACTAACTCATTTGGCCTGCATCAGGAATCTTTATAGATATCTAGATATTTGTCCCATAGAATATCATTCTATTTATTTATATGAGTATCTTGAAGCTAGATATTCTTGTACCCCACACTGGATTTCAGAGCCTATCAACATAAGAGCGAATGAAGCTTGTTGGGTTGAGGTTCTGTCCTCTGGGCTATAAGGGCTTGTACTTCGGAGAGAGTTTATTTCTTGACTTTCACAAGATATTTTTCTCCGAAACGTCGGGTTCTCTCAGAAAAGCTTCGCGTTTTAACCTAGAACTTCCATGTATTTTATTATTGTTTAAAATAATTATGACAGTAAATCCTCGTTAATCCGGTTACAGTTAATTCGGATATGTGATAATTCTGATCGAAATATGAAAAATAAAAAATTCTGTTTACATACATTAAAAGACTCGTGACATTTAGGAAGGCAGATGATTCTGTTGGGACAAAGCTTGACAGTTTCTTGAAACCTGCATTATCACGTTCTGAGTCTTCTGTCGATGAATATATGTAGTGTTCTTCACAGTTATCAAATAAAGGCTCTATAGTAACATTTCTATTCATTTTCATCAGCACTTCTCATATCATTAAATTTGCCATTTATTTCTGTTCTTTTTCTTTTTTTGTTTTGCTTTTAGGGCTACATTTTCCTCCGTTAATATAAATTGTCACTTCCCCCCCCCCTTGGAACTACAGCCCCAGTGGGCCTAGGCCTACCTCCATGAACTCCGCTCACTTCGGTTTTTCTAGATCTTACACATTCGGTAGGACTCCTTGGGCGAGTGATCAGATCGTCGCAAGGCCTCAACCTGTAGGCAAACACAGAAAAACGCACACAAACATCCATGCCCTGAGTGGGATTCGAACCCACGATCCAAGCTTCCGAGCGAGCGAAGACAGTGCATGCCCGAATTGTCACTTAGTCCCGAATAATTTGCACTATATATTTTATTAAATTTTCCAGTCATTTTTGTTCTAAGGTTTCTTTTTGTCTTTTCGAGCTATCTTTCGCTTCATCAATCCGGAGACCTTCCCAATTTAATCAGGATTATCGAGGGTTTACTGCACTCTGGGTAATCTGAGATTTTCTCCGGTTCGTGTAACGCATCTACGAGGACGACATGTGGTCTCGTCTGACGACGAAAACAGATTGAATGATGGGGCACGGCTTGCTTTTAGCTCTCGCGTGATTTGCTTTGTGAGCCGGGCGCCTTCTCACACGAACTGGTCAATTAACTTGAGATCTGCTGTTCTGACGGCTGTGTACATGAAGAGTGCTTGTTGTGGGATGTGATTCCGTGCAGTTTGGTAGATCGATAGCAGCCTTCAAGAGAACCAAGTTGTCACTAATCTTACGGTAAAAGAATAATGAGAACCACGCTGCAGGTATAATGAGCGCGTTACTAACGTTTCGAAAAGCCTGCTGCCTCCATCCAAAGGATAGAAGTGTGAGGGGCGTAATGTGAACTTGGAAGCAGCAGTTACCAACGTTACATATGAATCTGGTAACCTAGTGTAGAAAATTTTTTTCTGAAAACAATTGAAGCAAGTTCCTTCTAAAATTTGAAATATATCTACTTTGATTAAACGGCGTCATAGACCGGACTACAGCAATGTTAATTTTATTAGCTCTTTAAGCCCAGAATTTCATTCGAATATTAATTACATCATCAGTTTCTCTCTGACAGAAAACACACTGCATCTCTGTTACAAAGAAAAATCTGTTAACTCCGTGTAGGGGGAAAAAATGTGCTGTGGGTAGAGTTCACAGTTTCTCAATGTTAAAGCAGGTGGTACGTATAGTAACCATTATGCTCTGAAAGTTTATCTGTGTAGCGCAACTCACCGACACGCGAAACATAGTGGGAACCAAGAAATATCCATCACAATAGTCCACTGCTATGGAGAATGGCGGCGCCGAGATGTTCCTCAGCGTCTTCATGGCTGCCAGAACGATGACGCTGAACGTCGTGGTGCCCAGAAGTGAAACAGCGTCGTATCCTGTATGGTGGTCCAGCAACTTCCACGCACCACGCCACGAATTGACGCAGACGAATCCGAAAAGCACTGTGTAGATCCGAGACGCGATGTAATAGGAGAGTCTATGGTGGTCGGGGTGGAAACACCTGGTCATCGGTGTCTGAATCAGCGTGAATATGATGTGTCCAAGGTAACCGATAGCAGCCGACACCCACGAACTGTAAATGTGTTGGTGTGGAAACACGTAGTGATCCATGACCATCCAAGTACCGCGCCAGTATCCGACAACGGCAGGAGAAACCAGAAGCGCAGACAGCAATGTATCGACGATGGACAAGAACTTGTAATGGCTCCTTTTGGAGCCTTTGAAGGCATCAGATATACCGGCGGTGCTTCCTCTCATGGCTGACCGTCGGTCAAGGAGCGTCTGACCTCTCCGAGAACAACTACACGTTGCTCACTGTTGTGGCCATTTTGATTGCCATCAACAATATACACGGCCAGCATGCCCAGCACTTGTGCGCGCCGTGCAAGTGGGCTCCTCCACCCACCTACATCGCCTCTGTGTCTGTCTGTCTGTGTCGTCCCCCTACTCTCCTAAATGCAAATCGCCCCTCCCACTGAAAGTGCACGACAGACCATGCGATGGAGTGGTGTAGGTCTGAGCGTAGGATAATTTGTCTGCAGCTGGGCTCTCATTCACTTGGTGCGCTGCGGTTGGGCTCTTCTTCTGTCCGTCTGTCGCGCTTTCAGATTGTTCCGAGGCGTGTGAATGTACCCCACTCGAACACAGTACAGTTCATTCAATATGTCACACACTGACACTCTGAAAATGTTAATGGTTACTATAGTTACCACCTGCTTCAGCATTTAAACATTTACATTTTGTTGACATACAGTATTTGTGTCTTAGTTATGAATATCGCAGTAAAAGAGCGGCTATTTCTCTAAGCAGCAATAGCCAGTCGTTTTATTGATGGGGGCGCAATAAGTTTTCTGTGAGGTACGAGCTGCGCTTTAAAATAGTGCTAGATAAACCTTGGGCTCCAGTGCCGGACAGCAGGTTACAAGACAACATGCGGAAGCTCTTGCGAGAGTCCAGCTCTCGTAAGATTTTCTTTGCTTTTCTTTGGTCAGAGAGCAAATGCTTGGATGAATGTATAAGGGGTGGGCCTTCCTGGCCCTTGCACCGCGACCACAGTGATCTATTGTGCCTGAGCAAATGCTTAATTCGTACCTAAATTCTAAGTTTCACTGCAAGGTTCACATGGAGCCCTCCCAATGATAACATAAAAATTCAACCATAAAAAACCCTCCACATATTAATGTCAAAATTGAACCCTAAAGTAGCCCTCCAAATATTAACAAAAATTCAATCCTAAATGCCCCCCCCCCAATATTAACATCAACATTCCATCCTAAAGTAGCCATCCCAATATTAACAAAAAATTCAATCCTAAAATAGCCCTCCCAATATTAACAAAAAATATAATCCTAAAGGAGCCCTCGCAATTCATTCATTCATCAGTAATCTGTCAGATGACAGGTCCACAGCCTCTTCCAAAACAGTTTCTCCACTTAATGCGATCTTCTGTTTTTGGAAAGAGACTATCCAGGAATAGTGATAATGTGGTAGTTTTTCCATTTGCTTTCCACATCGCAGTACAACAGCCGTTCAAACCACTCTGGTCACGCCTGTTGCTATACGAACTTGAACCATCTCGAGCATCATTTTCTCTGTGCTTCAAGTCGCCGCTGATGACGCTGCTTCCGGCATCTGTTTTCGGTGTCTCTCTTCGTCTGATGCCTACCCTTTGACCTGTCCAGCAAGGGAGGCCCTGCCAGTAGCTACGCTACCGCTGGTATAGCTCTCAGGGTCCTTGGCATACTCAAACACCCTCACCACGATAAGGTGGAGACACCAACGAGGGGCCCTCGCAATATTACCAAAAAATTCAATCCCAATGTTAACATCAAAATTCTACCCTAAAGTAGCCATCTCAGCATTAAAATCATAATCCCACTTAATACAAACTTCCCAATATTATTAGAAAACTTTGTATTTAACTCAGTAAAGATCCTGCCCAAATTCTTTCCCTTCCTCATAACACAAATATCCTAATTTCGTCTCATTACCCTCATCATTTCCCAACGATTTTCCTTCTTTCCTACAGACCTTTACTAGAAGTGCGAGCGGTCTGTGACGGGGAACCCCCTGTTCCCAATCTTGGAATGAAGCGTGACTCACCATCCGCGTCTATCCACAGTCTCTTCTCCACACTACAAACAGAGCATTTCGGTAGTGACTAACCACTTTTTGCAGCATTCCACATCCCGGAAGGTCGCGAGTTCGGTTCCCGATGAGGTCCTTAGACATTTCAATTGAACCTAATCCTTCCAGCCCTACTATGGCCCTGGGGTCGACTCAGCCTCTAACAGAAATAAGTACCAGGAACCTTCATGCGGGTAAAGGGAGGCCGGTGCGTAAGGCTGAAAACCTCACCGCTATCTGTGAGCTGATCGTCTAGAAAATGTTGGAGTCTCGATGTCTCACAACCCCATATGCCTCCACAGCCTACTGCAGACATAGCTTTACTTTTATAACTTTATAATGAACTATTCATATTGTAGCATGTAGACCCGTTGCTGGGCAACGACCGCGAGATAAGCAAATATACAAGCGCTTTTGCCGAGTAACGGCTTCGCAAACAAACATGTTCCTACAGAAAAGATTGAACTACAATAATGACGAGCAGTGTTTTCTATGCGGTCCATGCCGAGATGTTATAACCAGTTGAGATTGGAGGCCCTGCGAGGAGTAGAAGGAGACGAAAAGGGAACCCAATACCGGGGGTATATCCGGGCCACCCTGTTCTTGGGGGACATTACCACGGGGACCTAGGCCGCCAGGTTTGGGGAGTCTCAAATCTCAGACAGTAAAATGTGGTCATGAGTCCTCCGGGACATGGACCTGAAAATAATTGCGCTGGCGAGGACCAGCAGCAGTTGAAAACGACAGACCAAACCTCTCGTTAGAGAAGATGGTAAATGAGGTCTATGACTGCAAATGTTCAGTTAGAAAATAAAAAATTACTGGTCGTGAGTCTCAAGGGGCTTGTCGCCAAGACGAACTGATTGGCGGTAAATCGCCAGTCGTAAAGTGACTTTAACTCTGACTCTGGCTCTGGCCGAACTGAAAAATCCAGTGACCTCATCGGGAATCGAAACTGCGACCTCCTGGTTTGTAGCATAGTGAAGATGGTACCTACAAAAACATACGGCGTCACATCTCAGCAGATGGTGACATTAATTTCTGTGTTCACAGAGCCAGCCATATTGTAAAATTAATGCTTAAATAATAAGATAAATGTAACGAAATTTTAGGTTATTACATTTTGATTGGTGAGTTCTGGGCTAACGTAAGTAACGACTGTTTCCCCTGATATTCGGCAACCCTTCCTACGTGTGTGTTCTAGTGGACGTCTGCTGGCGGGGTCAGTGGTTACTGCAGATACTGCTCGCTTTAACATAAAACACTGCGTTATTCCAACGCGGTTTATTTGCTTCGTATGAATTTCAGAATAAACAACAAATATTTCTCTAAACTTCATTCCTAGCCTCTGTTCCTTATTTGTAGCCTACTTCTCTACTTTGAAAAACGAAAGTAGGCTTATGCGATCTCCATGCTTTCTGTGTGTCTCTGAATCCCAACGTATTAACTACTTCACCCCTGAAGCAACATTTATGGAACTCCGTATGTATATCATGGCAACTGAGCCCTTCATAAATCCCTCCCATTATCCCATGTGGCTGTATGCTTATCCATCCTACCGTTGCTAGGCAACGGCTTGGTAATCACGTTCCCGCTGCCACGAATACACGTAACAATGTAAGAATTGTTTCACGCGTGTTCTATGAGTCTGTCTGTGAACCCCCCTATCACTGCTAGCTAACAGCAAGGTAAAGATGTTTCCAGCCGTTCACGGTAGCCGAGCGGTCTAAGGCACATACTGTCTTCGCTCGCTTGGAAACCGGGATCGTGGGTTCGAACCCCACTCAGAGCATGGATGTTTAGTTTGTGTACAGGTAGAGGCCTTGCGACGAGCTGATCACCCGCCGAACGAGTCCTACCGAATGTGTAAAATCAAGAAAAACCGAAGTGAACGGAGAAGTTCATGGAGGTAGACCTCGGCCCACTGGGGCTGTAGTACCAAGGGGGGGGGAGATATTTCCACAGCAACGAAGAATTGTTGAAGGCGTCGTTTTCTGTGTGCTCCATGTCGAGTCAGAAGGGAAGCAGGTGACTGGTTCCTCTCAGAACTTCTTGTCTTTAACGCAGACGCAGTGTGTTTCCCGTGAGGCAACTGAGGTTTTTAATGTTGGTGTAATGAATTTTATGCTTCCAAGTGTTAATGAAGTAACGCGGAGACCTGACCTAACGATATCGCATTACCTACGCATTTCGGAAGCAACTCGTGCTCAGTAAATTTCCGCAGTTGTGCTGAATGTAAACTTGCTGTTGCTGACGACAGTAACACCACTACTACTGCTTCTGTCACTGCTGCCAACCGCACAGACATTAGCGCTTGTACCTTACTATAACGAAATATATCTCCACATAAATCGCTTCCGTCTCAGACAGATTTCCGTCTAAACAGTTTCCTACTTTACAGGTTTGTGTGTTACAGTTTCCCACACTGCCCCTTTTAAACGTCTTTCATAACAAAGAATTGAGAGGAGGTTCTAAACAAACAGACACCATGGAACTGAGTCCTTCTTG
The DNA here is from genome assembly GCF_002891405.2 of Cryptotermes secundus. Taxonomy (NCBI): domain Eukaryota; kingdom Metazoa; phylum Arthropoda; class Insecta; order Blattodea; family Kalotermitidae; genus Cryptotermes; species Cryptotermes secundus. Next base: position 4,350,937 of record NW_019724742.1, read on the forward strand.
GGAAGCCGTCAGTCACTTAGCATCTCAAGAATATTATGGGACCTCAAGGTTCAATACTGTGTTCACAACAGCCTGAGCCAGATCAATCCTGTCCATCCCATCCTGCCTTTCCAAGATTCATTTTAGCAATACCCTTCCACCTGTGTCTAGGTACTACTAGTGTTTTCTTTCCTTCTGGCTTTCCCACGAAATCCTATATTCATTCTTCTTCTTCCTCCCCACGAGATCTAAATGCCCTGTCCATCTCACCATCCTTGACTTGATCATTCTAATTATACTTGGAGAAGAGTACAAGCTATGAAGCTCCTCGTTATGCAGTTTTCTCCAACCTCCTGTCACTTCATTCATCTTCGATCCAAATATTCTCCTCAGCACCCTGTTCTCAAACACCCTCGGTCTATGTTCCTCCCTTAATATTAGAGACTAAGTTTTGTACCCATGCAGAAGCACAGGCAAAATTGTAGTTTTTTTATTTTCTGATTTTTTACGTTTTCAAACAGCTCACGAGGCGATAAATTTCTGATCTGAATGGTAGCAAGCATTACTTGAATTCACTGGAGTCAGGATAGCTCACTTGGTATAACTACAGATGTGCAAGATTTTTCTCTTCTCCACAGCGCCCAGACCGGTTAAGGGGCCAACCCACCCTCCTATAAAATGAGTATGTGGGCTCTTTCCCTGGGGTTAAAGCCTAAGGTACGAGAAGCTGACCACTTACCTTTACGTGATGACGAGGAGCTAATGGAGCTTATACCTCCATTCCCCTGTATGTTTCCATGGCGTAGTGCATAACTAATTAAGCACATGGACAAATATATCTTTCTCATATAAACATTTTTCTGTAGAATAAGTTTCAGGGCTACAGCGAACACTTAACTGCAATTACGAGATATCTTAACTACAGAGCTTGTGGCTGCTCAGAACGATGCATGTAATTTGAGGAAACTGACGCTACGAAGGTGCGAAGTAAAGATTCCAATCAACGCGTCTGCATTCGGCGGGCAGGTCACGCTCATGACATGAGCCGAACAACTTACCGAAGTCCGAAACATGGTGGGGAATGTAAATCCCGGCTCCAGGCCGTCCACGTCGATGTTAAACGGCGACGTGTTGATATTCCTCAGCGTCTTCATGGCGGACAATATGGCCAAGCTGACGAGAGTCACAGCGATGACAGGGCCGATCTGTCGGCCTGAGTACTCGTCCATCATGATCCAAGCGCCGCGCCAGTGAGAGATACAGGCGATGCCGAACACCCACGTGTACGTCCTCGAGACGACGAACAGGATCACAGGGGATGACCTCATACATTTCTCTCTCGTCCTGCTGAAGTAGTCTTGGAGGATGTCCTTCAGCAGAGCGAACATGAAGTGCAGGATGGTTCCTGTGAGGAAGCAGGTCCACCACGGAACGCGGTGGTACTCCGCCAGCATCCACGTGCCCCTCCATTGCCCGATGACCAGAGGAGTCACCAGTACTATTGTCACTATCAAGTCCACCGTCTGAATGTGGAGCTTGACGCCACACACCGAGATGCTCTTCCTTACCCTGCCAGTGTCTGACTCTACAATGTTCAGTACTGGTGTATAGTCGACAAGATGCTTGGGAAATTGCGGCCTCACGTTTCCGTTGTCATCGTCGTGGTCTCTCGTCATTATTTGGAGTCACTGGTTTTATTTCCTTCTTGTACTCTCCTGCGTTAATATTTTGCGCATAGACTTTCTTCTCCGTCTTGAGGATCCTCCGTCGGGCTCGCGGTGCGGGACGGGCCGCATAAATATTGGTCCTCTCGAGCTGCTGAAAACAAAGTGTGCCTGTGTTAGTAAAGGTGAACGGCTGCCGTAACGCGAGTAGATCCATATCAGTAGTTAGGGGGAGCCACGGTAGCCTACTTGGTTGAGGCACTATGCTACAAGCCAAGAGGTCGCGGGTTCGATTCCCGATTAGTTCAATGGAATTTTTAATTGATGTAATCCTTCCAGCCGCACTATGGCCCTGGGGTCGACTCAGCCTCTAACAGAAATGAGTACCAGGAAACTTCCTGGGAGTAAAGGGCGGTCGATGAGTGAGGCTGACAACCTCACCGCCATCTGCGAACAGACTTGTAAAAAAAGAACTGGTCCATACACTAGCTCGTAGTTTGCTTTTTTTAGTTCCTTTGGGGGGGGGTGAGACTGAGTCTGCTTTGTACATCGGTTACTTTGCCTGTTGTACCAGCCCCGGATGATAGATGAGTATGGAGCAGACTGTGGAATGAGAATTGGCAGGGGAAAAGGAAGTACTCGAAAACCGGTCTCATCGTTATTTTCAATGCCACAAATCCACATGACCTGACGTGGGATCGAATTCGAGCAGCAGAGGTGAGAAGCCTGAGCTATGGCACGACCTGTGTCGCACGACATACCCCCAGCACTGTACATGCGTTCTGAGCTCAGCCTGAAACACCATGGCAAATACGCAGAGTGATTCTAAATTATTATCGACATTTCCGTTTACTGGCCACGGAAACCCCGACAATAATTTAGAATCACCCTGCGTATACCGCCTATTTAAGATTGGAATAACTTCGAATTTTACCCCAGAGGAGCCGGAATAGCTCAGTCGGTACTGTGACTAAGCTACGGGCTGAATGACTGAGGTTAATTGGATCGATTCCCGACAGGGACAAAAGTTTATTTTCATCTCCACATTGTCGAAACCGGCTCTGGAACTCACCCAGCCTCTGTACAGTGTGTTCCGGTAACGTTTTCACGGGGATAAAACGACCGGGGGTTGAAGCTGACCCCACACTTCCATCTAGTACCCAAGTTAATGATGCTTGGAGCTATGCCTGCATGTCCTTAACAATGCGATGTATTTTTTCGCATGGTCCTCAGAATAGAAACCTTCTGTACTCCTTGATCCACATTCGGAAGGCGCCGTTTCGTGTCTCGGCTCGGGACTGTCTGTCATACCTCAGTTCCCCCTACAATTTCTTTATGGACATGCTTGAAGTTAGGAAATCTGTGTATAATGTGATTCATTCTTCTATGAAAATTTGTATTCACTCGATTAAACATTTAACGAGTTGGGCGCGAAATTCTTAAATCTTCATTTTATATGCCCACCACTGTTATCAGAACTGGTATGGAAGATAATGCTCCGTAATACTTCCAAATATCAGCGAGTCTGTGTTCTTGCACGCGAACGGACAGAAGGACAGACATGGCGGAGCTAAGAGGTAGAAGTGTGAAATTTTAATAAAACATTCCTCAAAATTTCGTGAGAGTTTCCTTCAATTTATTTTTCTTTTTCATTTCAAAGCCATTATCCTGTGCGGCAATACAGGCTGTCCCAGGAGGAAAGACCAGTATTCCGGGAGGTCACAGTATCGGTCATTCTAAGGGAAAAAGTGTACATGTACATGTGTCCTGTTCCGAACGGTTTCCGAGATACAGCTATTTCACTGCACAGACGAGCAACACGCCATGTCCTCACACGAGTTGCAAAGTGCATTGATGTTGGCGGTGGCATTTTTTGAAATGTATTTTACTAGGTAGACTGTACCAACAGCCGGTCACGGTAGCCGAGCCGTCTAAGGCATATGCTGTCTTCACTCGCTTGGAAACCGGGATCTTGGGTTCGAATCCAACTCAGGGCTTGGATGTTTAATTTGTATGTGTGCGTTTTTCTGTGTTTGTGTACAGGTAGAGGCCTTGCGACGAGCTGATCACCCGCCTAAGGAGTTCTACCGAATGTGTAAGATCTAGAAAAACTGAAGTGAACGGAGAAGTTCATGGAGGTAGGCCTAGGCCCACTGGGGCTGTAGTGCCAATGAAAAAAAAAACTATACCAACTCTGTCACTGGAACAATAAATACTGGCATTAGAAGCAGTACGTAATATCTCTTTCTTATCAGCAGTTCTGGAACTGTACAGTTGAATAGCTCTATCTCTGACACCGTTCGGAATAGGACACATGTACGTGTACACTGTCCTGCTTAGAATGACCGATACTATGACCTCCCAGAATATTGACCTTTCCCTTGGGACATCCTGTATATCAATTATGCAGTTCAAATAAGACGTTAAAGTAATCGAAGCGACAAGCGGTTACCTTATGTTCTGTTTGAAAACGGGAAACGTGAAGCTGTGTTTGATGTCAAACGTAACGAGCCCATGTTCACAGTAGGAGGAAATGCAGTCGGTTCATAATAGCTATTCATATCGTCATGTGATGGAGTGTGACTATAGACGGGGTTTGGGTGGTAATAAAATTTACTGAACCTTTCAACTCATAAATGCAAGTAAGAGCTATGCTCTCACCGTTCTACACATTTAAAAAATCGCTAAAGGACGCACTAGGTCTTCTCAGTCTGTTGCCTCTCGGCGGCTTCCAACGACGGACGTTCCCCTTCCTCTGGATCCCCGAAATGTGCCCATGCCTCAGCTACCAGCTTCTCCCAGCAGTTCTCTAACTAACTCACTAACTCATCAACCAACTCCTCACTAAAAATGGCTGACTCCTAATTTGTTCTGCTTATAAAATCCCGACACGGATCGAAATGTACAACAAAGTGTAGACTTTTGTAGGTTAGAGCATGTAGTACGCATAGCGGTGCTTTAGATTGTTAAGTCAAACGTGTATACGCGTCTGGTGCATGGGAATCAGAGCAAAGTTAGGTTAAGTCTATGGTAAGAGGCAACGGGTAGCTTCTCTTTATGTCATGAAGATGTATGAAGGTTGTGGACTAAACATCCACGTATTCGAGATCATGACTGCATAAAGAGGTGATCTGTAGTATGACACTCTATTCGCTTTATTCCTGAAGATACATCCCTCGCTACCAATGAAATCAGAGCGGGAATAGATAACTACAATTTTGGGGTGCCGAATGTGGCCACTTCGATGTGATCCTTGGTCCGGAAAGCCGAAGATATAATTGAGTAATTCTGTTTATAATCTGTCAGGCCTCTCGCTATAAATGTTTCATATTGACCGAAGCAGTTCTGCCAAACGCATCGCTTTGCATTTCAGTTACTTTTCGCTCCCGGACTAGCGTGAAACCAGCTTGACACATTCGTACGCCTACTCCAGTTCGAAAGCTTAAAAACTGTTTGGATAGTTAACTTTTGTAAAAGGTCCATAGGATTGTGAGACGTCGAGACTCCCACATTTTCTAGACAATCGGCTCACAGATGGCGGTAAGGTTTTCAGCCTCATGCGACGGCCGCCCTTTACCCCAAGGAAGATTCCTGGTACTCATTTCTGTTAGAGACTGAATCGACCCCAGGACAATAGCACGGCTGGAAGGATTATGTAAACTGAAAAATCCAATGACTTCATCGGTACTCGAACTCTGACCTACCGGCTTGCGACACAGCGCCTCAACCAACTACACTACCGCGTGACCCTCCCCCCCTTGCATTTACGGGGTCGTTTTATACGCGGTGCGAGTACTAATTTGAACGGGTGAACTTACGGTAGGACTCGAAACATTGCCGAGGACACCTCGTTGCTGTGTTTGAAGCAGACGGAAGTTTCCATTCTGCAATCCTTCACAAATTAAAGGACCGATCAGACACTTCCCCNCCCCACTTTGTTTCTGTCTTCAATATGAAACTACAGATAAACAAATTTCGTGTCCGACATCCATCTTTGTCTGCTCGCAGTCCGTTTTCTGCTACGGCGGGAATTCGTCACTTCGCGTCATGTGCGTCATATTCACTTCCGGGCATGGACGGATAAATGACGCTCTCGTGACCCGTACTTCTCCGTCAGTGCGTGACACGTGCGTTTCGTCTGTGTGTCGTCCTATGTATGCAGCGGCCCTGCGATTGGTACGTACCGAACGATGAAGAAGGTAAAGATCGATATATATCGATATCTAAATATCACCGCGTGACGTGTCAATATTTTCGTGGGCCTTCCCACCGGGCTAGCGCAGTCGGTATAGCGACCGGCTACTGGCTGGACGACCGAGGAGTCAGAGTTCGATCCCCAGGAGGGTCAAGAATTTTCTCTCCTCCATGTCGTCCAGACCAACTCTGGGGCCCGTCCAACCTCCTATCCAATGAGTACCGGGATCTGTTCCCCCTGGGGTAAAGCGGTCGGTGCGTGAAGCTGACCGTTCACCTGCCAACTAGAATAACAAGTATCTGGAACGAAAATCGAAGCCTGGGCTTCCGTAACGCATTATGAAACCCTCATTATATAAGATCTTCATATACCGGAAGTCTCCGGTTCAATTCCCGGTGACAGACATTCCTCCTCCTCAGTCTGTTGCACCTGCTCACGTTGGTTCGCTCGCGGAATTCTTCTTGTCTTCTACCCTGAAGATTGAGGCTATACGTTCCTCCGAAACGTCGGTTAACACCACATCTACACGGTGCCATATCCCAGAAGACTGCTTCAATCCTCATCCTATTCGTGAGGTCCCGGGTTCCAGTATTGGTCTGAACATCGGGTATCCTGACATTTTACCATGATTTTCCTCAGTCCCACGAGATTGTGCTTAAAATTAAGTCACGACCGCTTCCTTCCACATCCTTTCCGGTTCACTATTCACTGGTCGCCCGTACAATCTACAATTTTGTCAGAGCCATGAGTGCGCCGCTCAGTAGTACACAGATAAAAATGCAGACACAAATGAGAAAGCGTTGGAGGTGACCTGAGAGCAGCAGAAACCAGAAAAAGGTCACGAGAAAGAAGACTTCCGCTATCTGTGTTAAGATTGCGTCACAAATGGAAACTCTCCAACGATAAGGGCCATATTCAGTCAGACCGGGGTTTCAGGATATGGCTTTCCGGATGAATCTCACCTTCAGATGTTGCCTAGCGCCGAATGTTGTGAAATAATGATGGCGATGGGTTAGATTGGATTGTGATGGCACTGGTGGCTCTGTATTTTAAGACATTACTTCTCACTGGCCGCAGTGCCTGGAGAAAATCGCACAATATTCTTAAGTCGGGATATCCGGTGTTCCTGCTGAGATTCGAGTCGGTCACCTCCAAAATATGGGCCAGAAGCATTATTAACTGAGTCAGCGTGCTCGGTAACGCCTGGACAAAATCGTATGTTTAACGGTGAAATAGCGGGCACGCGGCGCAGCTACGTAACTTCAGAAATCGAATGAAAGGAAGGTGAAATAGAACAAGTTCTGTGATAGATCCCAGTGAATGTGTGATAAGAAGACAAGTTAACAACGAGAGACACGGAACCATGAGAGGTCTGAGGGCATCTGCCCGCTCGAACCTGAATTTGGAGGCAATAGATATGTCTGAAACGTCTGTTAACGACCAGACATCATGCTCATCCAGCAGTTCTCCGCGTTATACAGGAAGTAAATGTTTCGTGTTTTTCTTTTACGTGGAATTTGAGGCCCTGTCTACTACCGTTCTGCTCAACCGAAGACGTCCATACGTCACTCCTATCAGCCACGATGAAACTGTGAATGGCCTAGCGGAATATTAGGATCGCAAAGTGTTTAAAATATCACGATCATCACGGAATAACAAAACGTTAAATACAAAGCAATTTGCTTGTAGTCTCATTGAAGGCACAGGACACAGTGTCAGGCTACCCGCGTCTTCAAAATGCAATATACTCGTAAGTTTCAAGCCTGCCATTTGCACTCCGCTCCCCTCCCCTTAACCCCGCAGCTCTTGTCTGATGCACTACGTTTTTATTACTGGCTACTTAATAACGCTATCGCATGTGATAACAGCAATACCACAATCAGGCGTTTTCTAAATAATATTGTGACATGACTCCTGAAAGGCGAAATGGCGGAGCCCGAGTGACGGTCGTTGCTAGGGAATGGCTCCATGGCGGTGATTTAGGAGAGTATGGAATTAGCATAACTCCATGATCGAATCTAGCAGACTTTCTGAGAGCCGTCAATGTGGCAACAATGCTTGATAGCCTCGCTGCGCGCTGAGCACGCCGAAGTATCGTGACCGCTCGGTTTAGAAACTGTGCTCCATTATTGAAACGAAATTTCGGCCGGAACTGAATCTTCGCAGTGTTGCCACTGCATCTTTCAATGATTTCAATTATTCCTTATTGACAATACATCCTAGTGTCCTTGAAGTCCTTTAGTATGAAGCTCTGGTCTGGGCTACATGTTGAGACGAGTCTGTTGTTATGAAAACTGATTACTGTGACCCACATCGACTGATGCTGACTGAGGAGTGGGCCGATCTTTCGTGGCCTGTGTTCCAAGACTTGGTAAAGCGTATAATTCCTCTGTGGGAAAAATGGTCAAGGATATAAGGCATAGACACTAACTTCATGAAGCAGGGCCATTCTTCAAGGCCGAGAGCCGCTCAGTAGATCAAGGAATGTTTTCTGTTTGTAGAACGCCAATATTCACTTTTATGTTTAAGGAAACCACGTGACTGGCACCTAACATGAACCAATTAAATTCCTCATCCCTCTTTATAATCCATTTTAATATTATGCTCGCGGCAACACTCGAATCTACCGGGAGACATGTCCTTTCGGGGATATAAACCGAAATTATAGGTAGGTGTATAAGGTCGCGCGTTTATTCCCCGATGAAGTCACTGGATTTTTCAATTGACGTAATCCTTCCAGTCGCACTATGGCCCTGGGGTCGACTCAGCCTCTAGCAGAAACGAGTACCAGGAATCACCGCCATCTGCGAGCCGATTGTCTAGAAAATAAAGAAGCCTCGACGTATCACAATCCTGTGGGGCTCCACGGCCTGTTACACGGGTAGCTTCACCTTTACTTTAGAGGAGATAATTTTTAGAAATCTATGATTTGAACTCTTGTAGTGCTCTGTAGGAAATATGAATGCACGAAAACATAGCATCGTAGGCAGTTTCTGGAAGACGTCTGCTACTTCATAAACAACGTTCCTACATTTATTTCAAGTAGATACGTCAGAAAAGGAAAAGAATTAAGTGTACAAATAACAGGACACTCTCAGGATAGCGAGGAGGCCGATGTGTATAAGAAAGTGCTACAGAGGACCGGATGGGCACCGCCTAGGCCTTGGTATTTATAATTATTTTTCACAATAAGAAACCGATAATTTCTTTGTTTTTTAGTCCGAGATATTGCAACAAATCCTTTCTGTAACTTTCATAATAAAATTCTTAATTCTGAAAAATCACATACAAAGTTTTTAGTTACCTAGAAACCGAAATACTTTAGTGTCCACATGGTTGCATGTGCATTACAGTCTCCATCTTGTTTTTGCACAGAATTGTCGCGTGTATATAAACCACTTATTTGCAACCCATCAACAGAAGAATGTAAATGTGAAAAAAGGGAGCCCGAGATGCACATCCACTCAGACTTCCTTTGATAAGAAAGCCAGGTTTCAGCTTTATAGTGCCCGTGGTTACCGAGTCACAACTTTAACACACAAACGCAGAAATGCTGTTACCTTTAGATTTCACGAATGAGACGAGATGACAACAGACTGTGAAATGAATAGCTGAAAGCATTTCTAAACTTTAATCCACTCTTAATTTCTTCGTGAACGCTACCTGCTGAGCATATGAAACTGAAATTTCTGCTCTGTAACCAGTCAAATGTAGGCTGACGTGAAGCCTGCTCAGGGCTGCAGGTGTTGGACGAGTGTGGGGCAATGGCAGGGTTACTATTAGCAAAGAACATCACAAGACACTTGGAGAGAAAGCCGCTCCAGTGCCCATTTGTTCATCACGGATCTCAACATAAAATCACCCGGCACTCAACTCGGGTTGTCTCGAAGAGAAGCCAGCGTATAAGCGACTACACTATGGTACGACCCCTACTCAGCGTAATGAATAGGAATTATAAATAAATCCATTTTCATTACTCACCCTTTTAAATCTGCGTTTCCTTTGAGGTCTGTTCCCAGAAATGCTGGAAATTGTCTTCTCGGCAGCGCACACGCGTCACATTAATACTGGCAGTAGTTCGCACTCACAGCTATGTTATATACGACGGACAGAATTTCTCAGGAAAGAGGCTTTTGGTATTAATGCTATGTGTACACTCCAAACAGACTGCGTCAGCACAGCGTAACAAGCGCTGTGCAATTCTTCTAAATCAATCCGTGAAAAAAGACTGATAAACCGTATATATAGAACATTCTGTTGTAACTGGTGTTTCAGAAACAGTTGACGTTAAAACTGAGACTGTACGAAGAAGTTGCTACGCAACCGATAAACACGACTGTGACCTGTGACCCCTCCTGGCGATAATAGTCCTCTAATCAGTTAAACATCCATTCCACTCCGGTTTGGCACACCATCTCAAGATTATTTGTATAGAATCACATAGCTAATGAGTTGCAGCACCGTGTGGGCTGGGTAAACATTTGTGGTTTAATTAGACCTTCAAACAACAACAGTAATTATATTGTACCCTGTAGAGCCGCTACTTTGCAACGACAGCGATATAAAGAAATATACCAGAGCCGTTTCTAGGGAACGGCTCGGTAAACACGTTCCCGCGGCAACGGATATCCATGCAACAACAGAAGTACTGTTGGAAACTGTGTTTTCTACTCGGTCCGCGCAATGACGTTATAAGGAGGAGAATTAAAGAACGAATAGTATGGAGGCGGGTTCGAATACGTCCACCGTGACCCTGCGAGTTGTAGGGGGCGACGAAAAGCGAAGTTTTGAATTTGAGACAGTAAAATATGGTCACGAGTCCCAAGGGACTCGGACCTGTGAATGACTGCGCTGACGAGCACCAGCAGTAATTATAAACGACAGACCTTACAAGTTGTGAGTACCCCGTTTCAAGTGGCGCTGAAACCGCCCCTTCTCCAGAATTGAGAACAGCCATTTTGAAATTTATAGCAGGGAATCAAAGTATCGGCTGGCACCGTGATAAATTTCCAAGCTTATCAGAGGGACAGGTATTTGGACATTAAGATAAACATTTTTTTTTTGCCCAAAGAGAACTAGGTTAAACATATTCAAAGCAAGTTTCTAGGATTTGCCATTTGGCCATCATCACAATTGTCGTTCAGTATTTCTTTTTTATGCTTTTTCTGTTTTACGCCAAACAGCACGGAGATTTGTTAGTTTCATCGAACGCGATTGGACCGTTCACTGCGCCGATGTTTTCGACTGTGGCTATAAATAATTTGTCCTTCGATTTTGGATGAATTGGTGCGTTATCCTGCCCGAATACGTCACTGCATTCTACAGCCCCCTGACGGTGATATTGAAATTTACTCAAAGGAGGAAACAGTGCAGCGAATGAGGTGCAACATGAACCGTGTCCAAAAACCGAGCTGTTAGATTATCAGAAAGTTTAAATTTGCACGTAATATATGTAAACATTAAACTCGCTACTGCTGTCCGAGGGGTGCACGCGGTAGGGTAGTTGGTTCAGGCACTATGCTGAGAGCCGGAAGGTCGCGGGCTCAAGTCCCGATGAGGTCATTGGATTTTTTTTCAATTTACCTGATCCTTCCGGCCTCAATATGGCCCTGGGGGTCGACTCAGCTTCTAACAGAAATGAGTACCTTGGAATATTCTTGTGGATAAAGGGCTCCGGCCCGTAGGGCTGACAACCTTGCCTCCATCTATGAGCCGTATGTCTAGAAAATGTGGGAACCTCAACATCTCACAACCTTATCAGCCTCCACGACCTGTTACAGGGACACCTTTACTTTTTTTTTTTTTTTTTTACTGCTGTCTGACAGAAGGTTCAGAACGCAACACAGAAATGCAATGTGTTGTATGACAGACAGTGGGTGCAGCCGGTTGAATTCGTCCTATTGTTTATGTCTTGTCGAAGAGAAAAAACGCGACTCGAAATTTTGAAATAGCCGGCACAATATCAGAGCATGCGCGTTAGCCTGTCTGCTTCTGTAAGCGCCAATATGTCGGCGCCTATGGTGACAGTGTAAATAGTTTGATCTTTCTGGAGCCCGTCGGCATGGCCTTCCTTGTCACGCGGTTCACATGAGACATATCTGTGTAAAGTACACCATGCTTCGTATTATAAAGAAAGGCGACACGATAAATGCGACCTTGCCCAAGTTAAATTAGCTGCCCTCTCTCCTTTTGTTACTTCTATTGTTGTTTACTTGACAATGAGTATAGTAAAACTAAGATTCATATTTTAGTAACTGTTGCTTAAACGACAATGTATAATAACACATTCATTTCCTGCACCAAGCTGGCTTCTTTCTATTAGAACAAACAGGCATCTTGTGTTTCATTTGGAACTGCATGCCATATCAAATAGTTTTTCTGCGTCTTTTGACCTGGGCAATAGTGCCGAGGTAAACAATGCGCACATCTATACATCCACTCCCCCAAACGTCTTCATACCGTGTTGCTTAATTACGAGGGAGAGTCAGTAAATAGATCATAAATGCATATAAAACGTAAAATATTTTATTTATTTCTCGACATGCCCTCCACCATCATGGATACATTTGTCCCACCGCTTTACCAGTGCGCCCAAACCCGCAGCATAGGAGTGAGTCTTGTGACTGTTGCTTCAGCCAATTCCGCATCTCCGCTGCAACTTCTTCTTCATGAGACAAATTTTGCCACCCACATGTGAAACGCTTTGCGCCATAAATACTTCCCACCGTAAAGAGAGGATATTTTTTTTTATGAATATTCTTTTCGTTGAGTCATTTTGCCCACAAAACGCACAACAGAACGCTGCTCTTCTGAAGTAAACTTCTCAAGCATGGTCGCCATTTTGACTACTGAAACCAGCCTTTGAACGTGGGCATGCACGTCTCCTACGTAGCTGGATTGTGCTGCTACCTAGTGATGCACATAGAAAATCTATTGCATCCATTACCGCTGTTCTATTTCCATTTGTAACCTATTTACTGACTCTCCTTCGTAGTTAAGCACAGAGGCAACTATTTTCTTTCTCCCCTATCATTCCCACTTTGGAGCACAGGGCTGATTTATCAGTTTCGTGATCATTTTTACAGACGGTAGGACTCCTTGGACGGGTGATCTGCTCGTCGCAAGGTCTCTACCTAAACATAGGACAACACATACACAGAATAAACGCATACACACAACAAACATCCATGCCATGTGTGGAATTCGAACCCACGATCCCGGCTTCCGAGCGAGCGAAGACAGTGCATGTCCCGGACCGCTCGGCTACCGTGAACGGCACAGAGGAAATTTTACCTCTACCGAATTACGAAATGGTAAGTTTTAAAATTTCAAGTAGGTATACGGTCTAGGCTACAGGCTAGAAGACCGAGGATCCTGGGTTAGGTTCTCGACAGGGGCAAAGAAATTTTCTCTTCTCTATAGCTTTCATAATGGCTCCGGGGCCAGCCACCAGGGGTTACCTCCGACTGGGCCATGAACGCTAGAGCCGAGTTCAGTAATGCGTGGAAACTTACCTCCACGTCTCCATACCGCTTCATGGCTTGGTGCTTAATTAAGCACAGGGATAACGGATAATTGAAGTATTTATATACCAGAAGAAAATTAATGTTGATTAAGGTTAAGACACGCAAGAAAACGCAGATTCAGGTGGGAAGCTTGTTTAAGTACATATTAATTTCCATTTAACAAAGAGCAAGAGAGCAGAGGAAAGGGTTTGTGTAAGCTGCCGCCCAGGGAGGCCTCTTCGTTAGTGTCTGTTACTGCATCGAACCAGGGCCTGCCTGTAGCTATGTGTCGAGGACGGTCTATAACTGTCAATAGTTTTATGTTCGCTGGTGCCATCATATTCGATGTCTGTCCGGAGAGTATGGTAACAAAAGATAAAGCTATCCCTGTAACAGGCCGTGGAGACCCATAGGGTTGTGAGACGTCGAGACTCCCACATTTTCTAGTCAATCTGTTCAGAGATGGCGGTGAGGTCAGCCTTAAGCGCCTGCCGCCCTTTGCCGGCAAGAGGATTCCTGATACTTAGTTCTGTCAGAGACTGAGTGGACTTCAGAATGATACTGCTGCTGGAAGAATTATGTCAATTTAAAAATCCATTGACCTCGTCGGCAATCGAACCTGCAACCTTCCGGCTTGTAGTATAATTCCTCAACCGAGTACGCTACCGCGTATATTGAAAAATTATTTATTCTGGGCTTTAAGTGTGTATGTCTACGCATGGGAATTGTATCTGCTGCTATGGGGAGAAAATATTTGTCCTAGCAAATATCAGGCTTTATTTGTTTTATGTCTGTGTGACTTATAGGACTGTCATGAACGAAGTAACGGAAAGTTTCTTAACTGTGCCAGACACTAGCAAATTATGTTGCCTCGTGTACTTAAGGATCAGGATGCCTACTGATTGTTCTGCCTTACTCAACCAGAACTACATGAACGTATTTGCAGGTGTTTTAAGAAAATTAAGTGCCAATTTATCCTCTCAAAAATTGTAAATATTTAAATGTGACTGATTTGCTAACTCTGTGGAACAGTTTGGGCAAGCTGGCTCTAAACTTTGTTTGGGAAGTGGACGGTTCGGATATCGACCGAGGACTCTTTGGACGGGGGACTAGTCGTCGCAGTTCCGTTACCTACACACAGAACAACATAAACAGAGAATAAACGGACAGAGACATCCATGCCTCAAGTAGGGTTCGAACTCACGATCCCAGTGTTCGAGCGGGCGAAGCCAGTTCATGTCTTAGATCGCGGGGCCACTATGACCGGCCGAAGTGCCGGGATAGCACCTGAAAATTACGCCACAGTAGTCTCCTTCCATATCCTTTCCAATTCATTATTTGCTGTCACACAGTCATTCGACGCTCTACTAATAGCCACGTAAAATGAACTACAAATAGTTAGAAACAAAAATGTATGGAAGAAAGAGCTTCTGGGGAGCTAATAATCGCGTAAGTACACCCCCAAAATTCCTTGCCTTTTACGGAACCCGAAGGTTCATTGCCGTGTTTACATCAGTTGTCACTGATGCTTATTCTGAGCCGGTTGAATCCAGCCCTCACCCTCATATACCGCTTCTCTGAGATCCGATTTCATTTTGCCACGTGTTTGGTGGCTTGACACGGGATTTCGATTGATAATGAGGATTATTTTACCAATTGTAACTACAATTAACTACAACTGTCGCTAATCTACACTCTTTACAGTCCATTAAAGCACACGACAATTCTCCTCAGTGTGTTATGTCCTCACCAGTCGTTGCCCGGTAATGGATTTCAGCAATGTCCTATGCTGCCGTTATTGCCGCCTGGGTAACATCTCACAGTTAACTAATCATGACGTCGGCTCCCTCACATTCTCGGCTGAATAAAGTCAAAATCAGAATTATGATACGACCGACGGACCGTCGGTCAGTTTGCCTTGGTGTTACGTCCCATCTGGGGCCCAAGAATAGTTGCGGTTTTGTTGATGTGGGGCGCCCTCTCTGACGAGAGAACAGGTCTCTCGTTTACCTTTGCTTCTGTCCCAAGTCAGCGCAGTCATTGCCGGGTCCGAGCCCCCATGCTGTGTGCGTATTTGTTGCCACGAAAACAAGCTGTCAAGAGCTGTTTACCGGCCATTGGGTAGCAGCGGATGCCTTCTATTGTTAAACTATAGCGCCATCATGTAACAGTATTATATGCAAAACTACGGAGAGGCAGGATTGTGAAACTTTCGAATTAAAGGTACGGTTCAGCTTCTGTTCGGTACGTAATATTGTGTTTCGGTTCAGCGGTTCACAGGTTATAGGCCTAAAAGCTTCTGTACCTGAACTAAGCAGTAAGCACCGGCAACAAAATGAAGTAATAAAAACTAATTTTGGATTCCGTGATGTAAATATAACAAGACTATTGTCACGTGATAGAATTATCATAGACGGAGTTTTGGATTGGTAATAGGATTTATTTAACATTTTAACACACAACTCGTTACTACATTTTACAGATAGCTATCATACCGACTGGTGTCCTCAGTCACGGTCTTCACTGCACTGCTTGGTAACGTCTTCCAACAGTGAACATTTTTCTGCTTCTGAGATCACGTCCTCCAAGGCTGGCGGCCATCTCACACCAACCTCCTGCTCTGCCATCTCAAGACTCACTCGTAATAGTAGCTGGCCCTCGTTATGTAGACTCCGCACGGGCCGCACAAGAACCACCGCTTCCAACAGTTATTCCATTGTTGTGTGCGCGTCTGTAACGCCTACTGAGCCATTGCCAAGCAACGGGCGTGTTCACAGAGCCGTACCCTAGCAACGGCTGTCTCTGCTGGCTTCACAATTCTAGCTTTCAGCAGACATAAAACACTAGATTACCAAATACTTAGGTTATTACACTGTGTAGAAACGTTTCTACAGAACTCTTCTGACAAGGCAACTACAACATTAACACCATCACCACCGAGGGGACTCATAAATACAGTATTACACAACATTAAATTTCAAGGACCTAACTCCACGAAAAATCTACCAGAGCAGAACACTAAGTTCAAAATAGAGTGTAGACACCACACAAAATGCAACACTGTATAATGTCAAGAAGGACTGCAGCATGGCATCTTACCCAAATCACATTTACTACAACCTCAACTTAAAATAAAACATGGCAGATAAATTAAATAGCGGTTACATGAGCGTCTAAGTGTGACTCACTAATGCATATTAATAAATGTACAATTTTAATTTAAGCTTTATTACATTTTAAGCAGCAGTCATCGCCTGGAAGGACATTATATACGTATATCAATTTTCATAATGATACAGTATTTTAATAGTAATAAGTGTATAACTGGACTTCCAATATACACATACATGCTAGTGATAGACTATAGCATCTATTTAACTATTAAATTCAGTATAGATGATAACATAAATAATCAACAATATAGGTGCATATATGTATGATTAAATGAGTGTACATACATTCGTTTTAAGAACTGAGGTAAGATGCTGTGCATCACAAGGGGCCAGGATTGTAAAATTACTGATTTTGGGGGGCTAGTTGTATAGTAGTTGACCTTCTTTACCGACATAAGTCCTGACAGTGGCTGTACTGTGCTACAGTAGTTCCACAGGACATGTGGATAGATGACAGCACGTGGGGATACTTGCCAGTAGGACGTGATAATCCGTGGCGATCCATGGCACTGATGGCATAGATACTAGTTTGAAAGTGATTTGATGTGAATATAAAGAATACCAAAGAAATAATCAATTTATATCAATATTTATATTGATTTTAATAATTAATTAAATGTGCACTATTTGCGTCCAAAATTAATTTATTTTAGCCTAAAAAGTGAAACATGTAGTTCAAAATGACACTATATTTAAAATGTTTGGGCTTGACGTTTTAAAGCATGTTGATCATCTGTGTTACTGGAAAATGGCTGTGGGAAGTATACTAAGCCTGTGGTTACATGTAGTGGTTTTATGTTGATGTTATTGTTTAAAGCATAGGAACCGGACTGTAATAATGTCGTGTCAAATTAGAACTATCGCTAGTTTAATTGACATTGACAGTGTTAAGAAACATTTGTTTTCTTTAGGTAATTAAGTCACGATATTAAAGTGGGTGTAGACGTGAAGTTGAAAAATTATTATACATTGCCACATATTTCTAATAATTCTGGGTTTCAGTTGAAGCAGAGCCTGACGATTCTTGGGAATGGCCAGACGAAGACTCATTAAAATCCAACGGTAAAGAAACAGCATGGTTACAAGAATGTTGCATTTCACTGTCTTCAACAGGGCAGCTACTTGTGATCGCTCACAAGAAAGTTATGGTAGTTTTAACATGTGAGTGTTATTCCCTTACAATACAACATTTCCGACAATTTTTTGAAAGTAATGAAGTTGGATTCAAGATCATTTTATTATATCTTAACCTACAGTGAAACAACAAAATCTGAAACCTTGAAAAATGCTTTACGTGATTCGGTTCGAAGGCAGCCCCCATTTCGTATCATTTACGAGTAGTAACACAGTTTATATATATATCATAAGTGAAGTAGAATCCTTAGTCTGTTTAAAATTGCAATAAAATGTGTCTGAAATATTACATCTTATACATAACAAAGGACAGCTGTCATATAATAAGGATTTTAATTAAATTAATGATAACGTTAAAATATATGACTTCAAAGAACTACCATCCTAGCCTTTGTATTAAATATATGTTATGCTTGAAGAATATTATCCCATGGGATGTGAGTTTGTGTAGTATGGCAGAAGTTCACTGATCTTTCAAAGGAATATGCCAACTTCATCTTCAGGGCTGAAGATTTAAGCCAAGCAAGCAGTTTGTAAACTTTCACATAACCACACTGTCACATCCCAGAAGACTCTTCGTAGTTGTTGTGAGAATAGGCCTAATGTCTAGTATGTTCATTAAGCCAAACTAAATTAAATAATGAACTGTACTTTGAAATTCTTTTTACAAATTTTGCTGCCTTCAGTTATAGTGTGAAGATTGAATTGTGTAGAAGATGAATTCATGCTTAAAAATTGATCCACTTATAAATGCACAGAATTTATTCTTGATGACTGAGGCCTTTAGGTTTGAGGCATATAGTGTAACCTTGTGAATGCACAAATGTATGTGTCAAATAGGCTGTGCTATGCAAAGAAGAGTACACATGACGTGTGCCTTTATGCAAGGAGATAAAGGGCATGTTTCTGGACACCAATGACAGGACTGCGTGTGTGCATGTGCATGCTTGCGCATGTGTGCACACGAATGTATTGACTAATTTTGATGATTGGAACAAGAGAATTACATCTCCAAATTGTTGAATTCTTATTCACTATCAGTATGATAGACCTTAGACCTTGTTATGAAGGCTTTAGATATTATGCTGTTTTCAGACCTGAGATGCAGATCCAAATTGCAATTCATGTTACAGTTATGCAGGATATGAATTTTTATACAGATAGTGTGAATCATCATCAAAATGCTGGCTGCCAGCAATTATATGCTATGGCTATTTTAACTGCCTGACATTTGTGAAGTAGCATACATTGTTCTGGGCTTATTTTAGATTGGAACTCAATTACATAGAGCAGTCAAAAAGTTTTCGGAATTCCCCTGTAGATGGAGAGCAGCAAAAAGATAGCGCACACACTGTTGTGGTGAGAAGCTCAGTATGTCTGCTTGCAGGCACAGCAGGTCTGGACAGGTTTCAGCATGCAGTGTCGTTACTGTTCCATTTGAATTAGATGTGAGTGTTGGTCATTTGGTGCAATGTCGCAGTTTGAACAGCGTGTGAACATCAAGTTCATGTGTAAACTGGGAAAATCTGCTTCAGAGATGCTATTGGCCCTGCAGCAAATTTACGGTGATACTGTACTAAAGAAATCTGCAGATTACAACGGGTTCTCCCAGTTTAAGAATAGGTAGGAGGCATTAGGGGATGACCAGCGCAGCGGGAGACCTTCGACATTCAAAACTGAAGAAATGATTGGAAAGTGCGACAACCGATTCGATGTGATCGAAGAATGACCATCGCAGACTTGGAGCAAGAAGTTGGTACTGTTACTGGCCATTTCTGCGTGAAAGTTTTGCAGAGATTGTGCGATGCAGTTTCTGCATCATGATAACACACCGAGCCACACATCACTTGTTGTGCAGCAATTCCTCACCAAGAAAAACATTCCTGTCATCACTCAACCACCGTACTCTCCGGATCTCGCTCCAAGTGACTTTTGGCTGTTCCCTACTCTGAAAATGGGCCTCAAGGGGACACGTTTCCCAACCATGGAAGACATCAAATCGAATGTGATGGCTGAGTTCCGGAAGATTCCAAAAGAAGCCTTCCACCACTGCTTCCAACAATGGCAGGATCGATGGAGCAAGTGTGTGTGTGCTCAAGGGTCCTACTTTGAAGGTGATTAGATAAGTGTTGCCATATGTCCTACCATTAGAGTGCTATACCACCATTCCGGGAACTTTTTGACTGCCCCTCGTATGTAAGGATGGAAAATGGATTTTAAAATACTGAGGTCATGGAGAGAAGTCCTGTTGGTTACCTCTCACATCTTATTTGAGCTGTTATGGTCCCCCTCACAATTTGTTTCCCCATATTCTCGACATTTGTTCAGCCAACCTGTTCCCATAAATTTTTGTCATGATAAACCATATGATAAACTTTGCTCATGGCAGGCGCTTCAGGTAAGCTGGAAGGGCATGCAGCAAGCAGAAAGGAAGAAGTCTTGAATGCCATCATCTTCATATGTGGGACTTCTTTGCATGGCCTCAGTATTGGTGTATAAAGGTTTCATTTTAGCGTAATTTGGTTGTCATTTGGAATGTTCAGTATATGAAACCTTGTGAACTTAAAAATATGAAACTGAAAGAAATTTCCATTATGAACAAAGTAACTGATGTGTATCACTGTAATTACCATTATGCTGGCATGCTCATGTCTTGGATCATAGTTGTTAGATTTTTACAGAATAAAATGTGAAAAAGAGATTTTTAATGATATTGTGTGATATTTTTATGTAGCAAAATGGGATTCACAAGAACAGGGTGATGTCAAGATGAAGTACCACATAACATGGCATGGAAACCCCTGTAAGGATGAAAAGTGAGTTAATATATAGTGTAGTTACATATTTAAACTTAGATTTTACTTTCTTTGAAATGTATTTTTAAAATACGTAATTGTTTCTCCCTCCCAGTGAGCAGATAACCTCAGTCTTATGTCTGCCATTAATCTTCCAAGGAAAAAGCAGCCATTGTGGTCCAGACTGGACGTGCATAGTTATTGGCTTATCATCAGGATTTGTTCAGTTTTACACAGAGGTCAGTAATATTTTGAACCTTCATCATCAGCAATTAAACTTTTATGTCAGACAAAATTTTTATTGCCCAGGAATAACAGTTTTAAATTTCCTGTTGCTCTGGGCTTGGCAGTAATTCATCATCCAAGGGGTTTGTTTACATCTGAGTTGTGCTCAGCTGGCAGCCATATTTTAACCCATAGGTAATGGTATTAGTGTTGCAAAATGAATGTTCTTGGCCAGCTGGACTGTGTATGCACACCATTGTAGTAGTAGAACTTAATGTATGTGAATGCATTCATTGCTGGTTAGCCCCTTGAATAATATTTTATAAGTCAGAGTCAGAGTTACTTTACGACTTGTGGTATACCACCAGTTAGATTGTCTTGGTGCCAAGCCCCTTGAGACTCATGACCAGTATTTTTCCAACAGAACACTTGCAGTTATAGTCCTTATGGAACATCGTCTCTGACAAGAGGATCGATCATTTACAATCCTGCTGGTCCTTGCCAGCACAGTTATTCTTGGGTCTGAGTCCTGCAGGTCTCACGACGATATTTTACTGTCTCAGACTCGAGACTCCCCCAACCTGGAGGGCCAGGTACCCATATTTATATCCCCCAGGAAGAGGGTGGCCCAGTTACATCCTCAGGCACTGTGTTCCCTTTTCATCACCTCTACAACTTGCAGGGCTACAGTGGAGGTATTTGAACCCACCTCCATACAGAGTGTTTATGAGTCTCACTACTAGTCCTCAGACTGTCTTTCACTGTTGCTTCTTCTCTTTTGCTAGGGAAACAACTTCGACAGAGCTAGTCCCTAGCAACAGCTGTTGTACTGTCACCTGTTTACACATCTGTTACTAGGTAATGGGTCTACATGTCACAATGTAGTAAAAGTACACTTTTTTTTCAATTCAGATGTTGAAATTTTGTGTAGGATGTTCAGTACTGACCAAAATTAAATTTCATCAGTAAAATTTCTTAATCCTTTGAAATATAAAGTTAATCTAAATATTATTTAAAATTAAATTATTACCTAACAAATAGTACACATGGCCCTGGGGATTTCTCTAACAGAAGTGAGTACCAGGAATCTTCCTGGTGGTAAAGGGTGGCTGGCATATAAGGCTGACAACCTCAGAGCCATCTGTGATTGTCTAGAAGATGTGGAGCCTTCATAGAGTGCTGCTGGTAATTTTATTTACTGCATTATGGAGTACACCCATTCCAGTCATATGTAACACAAATTGAAGTGAACAGAACATGTTGGATTTGAGGTTTGCATGCTGGCAGCTATGAAGAGAACATTCTTCTAGGTTGAAACACCACATAATTTCGAGAGAGCCTGACATTCAGAGGTACATATCACCTCCATGTTCGGAATTGCTTGGATCCATTGAAACTAGTCACTGGACCCAGCTCAGCTCATCCGAAGTTATTCACCTCCTTCCGTTGGTTTCCCGCTTGGCTTACACTTCATCTCTTAAGATGGAGGTGGCATGTTCCTCTGAAACAGGTTGTTTCCAAACCGCATGGCATTACAACCCTGAACACCTACTCTTCTCAAACAGAACTGTTTATATTGCTCCCACATGTGTAGTTACTTATGTATGTTTCTGTTCAAACGTTTAATTTTCTTGTTACCAGAATTGCAATCTGTTGCTCTCAGAATTGCTTCACAATGAACCAGTTACCCATCTAAAGTGCCAATCTTTTGAACCACGAAGGTTTTCCACAGCACAGGAACACAGTGAAGAGCTGTATGTCATGTACCATAGTGCTGTATGTGTTTTGATGGGCTTTGGACTCTTCCCGAAATTGCGGGCCTGTCGCAACCAATTGGCAAGAGGTAATTTTGGATTACCAGATGTATAGATGTTTAATTGACCCTTGAGAATGTTTTTTAACTCTTAGTCTAGATCATGCCTATCTTATGTATCTTATGCTACAACGGCAGCTTAGTCGCATGAATGGTCATAAACTTGGCCACCGCCAAGTTTAAGCATCTTATATTTTTAATTCTACCCATTTTGTGCAAATTATATTTGTATGGTCATATTTTTTCTTTTCTGGCCCCTTGTTACAGTGAAAGCAAACTGCAAAGCAGTGATGTCAGCATCTCCTCTCACTTACAAGAAATGGGGGTTCACCGAACAGAATGTGGTGGCAGATTCAGAGGTTGTTGGTCCAGCTACAAATAACACGTTTGATCATCTTGTAACGGCATCTTTGTGTGGAGGCTTCAATACTTATCGCTCCAGTGCACCACAGACTTCCCTTATATTAGCTGTTGGCAAGAGACCTTATGTTGGCTTTCACTATGCCTTGGAAGGGGAAGCACCACCAATGTTTGCAGGTGTTACTAAAGCAGTGGTCAGCAAAGTGAAGGCTGCATTTGGTCAAGTTGTCCCGTAAGTACACTGATACTGCAGTTCTGGGGAGTGTGCACATTCTTTGCCTTGGTTCTGCTTAAAATAAACTAGGCTTGTGAACATCTTGAATTTTCAAAATTGAATTCAGATAAAATCTCATTGTCGATTTGAACATTGACTTTTCAGTATCAGACTTAAAAAATTTTTGGGCAACTCCTTTTGCTTAATGCAGTAGCACACATATTGTCTCTCAGAATCATAATGGCTTGCAGCAGCAGCACAAGTCACAAACAAAATCTACCTGTCCTTCTTTTCTGCCAAAGGTAAAAAAAGAACCTGGCCCTAGAATCAGTTTTTTTAACAGAAATGATTTATGAAAAATTTCTTTGAGAAACGATTTGATATCAAGAGGTGGAAGTACTACAGTTTGCATTTTTTTTTCAGTTTGTTGTTTAATAGTGATAACTGGCAGGGGAAACCAAAGTAGTACTTGGAGAGAACTTGCCTCAATAACACATTGTCTACCACAAGTCTTACATGACCTGACCTGGAATCATAAAATAACATGAGATCACAACATTGCTGCATGTTTCATCCCTGCTTGGCCATCTTCAGGCAATTGTTCACTTTTTGAAATCATCACACTGCACTAGATCATAAGTCAGTATGTGTCTATCCTGTTACATATTGTTCACACTAAAATATGTTTGTTTGAGGATAAAACTCTCTCCGTTCTGTGTTATTTTCCTTTTGTGGTTTCCGTGTTTGTGCCCCCCCTTCATATGTATGTTTTCACTGTATGTTCCTTCTCACATTTATGTTAAATAAACTGTAGTGAAGTTTCCTATATATTGTGTCAACTAGTGAGAAGCGCATTGAAATTTCAAGAGGAAAACTTCACATTTCCCATGTCTAGGTGTAATTTTCATGGATAACCCTTCTGTTCATCCACCCTTATACATCATAGCTTTTGAGGGGCCCTTTGAAATCAAAGTTTTGTTGAACATGCTCACGGTGAACATGAGTTCTGGAAAGATGGCTTATTAGAAGTAGGAAACAGGAAAGTTACATTTATTTGTGTATGTGAGAGAGAGAGCGCCTCTCACAGTGAAGCAAGCATGCACAACAGCAGCTCCAATGCCTGTTGGTTCAGGCGCTGCCTAGTGACAACATATAAAGACATGGACCTCCAACACGAGTGAGTCGCAGCAGCTCTTACATCAAGACAGCTTGTCTGGATTGTAGACAGCAACAGCAAGTCTCCTAGCAGCAACACCATCAGCTAATGCAGGTTTCCGGCTGCTGACGCTAGGGAGAACAGCCAGCTTGCAGTTGTCTGGCCACCGATGCGTTGAAGACTGGCCAGCTCATGACCCTTTTCAGCGCCCACAACACCTCACTCGTTACCACACAAACTGTCTGCCTGCTCATCTGTATTCTCTGTTAACAGCAATAAATTGTTATAGAAATTTATGTCGTCTCTCCATACTACCAGAACCAACATCCCATATATGTATGTACTCGTATGTATCATGTGCACACACAAAGATACATCTTGAATTGTGTGGTGATTTGTTCCAGGAGCTGGATAGGTGGAGGAAAGCAAAACAGCTCTTTAGAGAAAGATAAAAAGAATGTGCCCATAGAACCTGCAGTCTCAATGGTATGTAGGTAGGTAAATTATTCTGTTTTATGTACTGATTCATATACTGGACCTCCTGGTTTCTAATTACTGTAGGTGCTTTGAAGTGGTGAATGTCATGGGCAACTTTACTAATCTGAGAGTAACACGGGGTAATATGCAGTCTTGTGCTGTGAAATGGAAATTTGTCTTCTTATTGTTTGAGATTGGAGGTTTCTGCAGCCATGAAAAACTTTGTGATCTCTTGGGTTATGACAGCATGTAGTCTGGTAGGGAAACCACTTGCCAGACTACATAACCAATTATTGTGGTTGAGGCTTTTCATATATTCATTATCTCTCCCCCATGTATATTTTGGGCAGTCTTAACCAGATACTTGGTAAATTCCAGTATGTTGAAGTGGTTGGCTCTCAGTGTTTTCCACTTCAAGTGGTTTTCTGTGGTATTTATAGTCCTAAAGGCTGATGTGGTATTAGTGTTTTCTAATAATCAGGAGATAGCTCTTTCTTTGTGAAGCAGGTAAATGTGGGCCCATTTTGGTTTGGCTTATGTTTGAATTTTCCTCTTTGTTGAATTCTTGGCATATCTTAACATATTTGATGGGTACTGGGTCTTCAGTATTTCTTCTTTTAGTTATTAATTTCTTCTGTAGAAATATAATTATCTGAGTCTATTAATTAGATAGTTAATGGCATATGTTAGTGCAACAGTTTCGACAAAAGTGACTATCCGGCTTGTCACACTTTACTAACATATACATGTGTGATGTTTCTGTTTAACAAATGATATTGTATACTTTTGTATGCTTGCAAGTGTGTCCTTTTAATGCTTCAGTTTAAAATCGCAAGATTGATCCAGCCTGAAAACATCAGTATAATAATCCTTACAGAATTATTCTTTTGTATACAGTTCAAGTAGCTTTTGAATGATTTTCCATGTAATTTCCACCTGAAGATGATATAGGACTGAAACATGTTGTGGAACTGACTGTATTGTAATACAAATATTACATTATGTTTTTGGACATTATCCATCTTCCTGTTTTATGTAAAATAGGATGGTGTTTTAAATAAAAGCAGGTTGATGGATAATGTCCAGAAACATAATGTTTATACTAATACACCATGGCCACAAACTTTAGATCCTGTTGACTATATCTTGTTTGAAATAAAAGTTTGTGTTACTGTGTATGTTCTTACCTTTTATAATTTTATACAAACCAAATGCAACTGTATTAAAAGAATAATAAATCTGATATTCAAGCCAGAATACCTCAGTCAGTGTAGTGAATAGGCTTCAGGGTAAATGGCTGGGGTTTGATTCCTGGTAGGGTCAATAGGTTTTCTTACTCCATGGCATCCAGACTAGCTCTGGGGCCCACCCAGCCTCCAATCCAATGGGTGCATGGGGCTCTATGCTGGGGGCGGGCGTGGTTTAAAGCAGCAGGGGCATGAAGCTGACCACTTGCCACCATCTAGTGCAGAGGTCACAAATGGTGGAGCTGTACCTTCACTCCACCATATGCTTTCATGGCATAGTGCTTAATTACATAATTAAGTACAGGGATAACTTTGCCTTTATCTACTACATTATACAACATCACATCCCAGGTAACTGTAGTTTTAATGTTTATAACTGCAAGACCTCAAATCTCAGATTGTGTGTTACCTATTTGAGATCAAATTGTTCCTTTCAGGTTTGGGTTATGTGATCTTCTGAGACATGGGGATAGACTTGTGATGTCTCCAAATAGGAATTTATCTGTAGTATCAGACAGCCTGGGCCGAATTATCTTAATAGATAACCTAAGAGGACTGGCAGTTCGTATGTGGAAGGGTATGTGGTATTGTAATATTTTATGTCTATACTTTTCTGCATTATTCTCTATATTATGAATCACATTTTTTACTTCCTGTATCTAACTAAATATTAGGCAAATTAAATTTTATGGTCATAAACATATCTATAAATTCTGTATGAAATACTACTTTAATACATTGCAGACAGGTTGTTTAAATATTTAAATCACCCTGGGGACCGGGGTTTTTAAGCCTAGCACCCTAACTTGTGCACTATTCACTTTAAAAATTAATATAAAATCTCCTAATTAATTTTATGAACTAAAATTTTTGGAGAACACTTACCAGAGCTCCTAGAAGTGCTTGTGCATGTGATATCTCTGGAAACATTCCCCTTTGTGAAGCAGCATCACGCAGAATTTGCAGATTTACGCAGTCCTACTCTTCTTCTTGTGGACTGTGTGACCACGGCACTGCCTAGAAGGGTACTTCTTCTTGCAATTTTCACTCTTCACATTTCTCACGAGGGTATGTTTCCGCATATCACCCGAGAGTCATCCAGGGGGGTCCACATGAGGCCTGCGGCGGGTGGGAACAGATGGCCCCAGCTGAACTACGTCTGTGTCTGATGCAGGTACTGCCGCCACCGTGAGGTCAGTAGCCCAAGCTTTTGCCAAGTTCAACAGAAATGCTTTGTATTTCAAAGTAGAATTTCTGTTCACTTTCACTGGACACAATAATTTGGGGGGCCCTGTGGCCCCTGTCACTGTCACTTTCACTGAGGCTGGCCTAACTATCAGAAGACGAAGCAGTTGGCAAATCTGATAGCTCATCGGAGAACAAATCTAATATTTCTTGTTCTCTAAGAGAACGCTTCACCTGCAACTGCTTTAGTCTCTGATCCATATTGCACTGCTAACTTCCTGGTTCATACGTGGAAGCTTGGACTCAAACAGAGGCTTTTTTCTTTAGGGTGTGACAGGAAATGAGCGTGATTATGTTACTGGCTAAGCTAGCAAACATTCCCAAGGTCAACTATGCAGTAGTTATGATGCAACGTGGCCACACAGCGAGATATAGTTGGTTTCCAACATAACGTGTCAGAAAAGGGCAAATTGGCCCTCCCGGTCAGCAAAGCTATAGAAACGTAGAGGGCCAATTGGCCCCTCCGGTCCTGAATGTGTTAAAGTAGGCTTAT